>NC_134878.1:9132794-9145294 GCF_041734735.1 Babylonia areolata | reverse complement strand
GTGTAAGCTTATCTATTATTTATTCACCTTTTTTTTCTTTTTTTCTTTTTCAAGGCCTGACTAAGCACGTTGGGTTACGCTGCTGGTCAGGCATCTGCTTGGCAGATGTGGTGTAGCGTATATGGATTTTTCCGAACGCAGTGACGCCTCCTTGAGCTACTGAAACTGAAACTGAAACTCGTGGAGCCATCCTGAATCTTCGTTAATGATTGTACTCCCCCGGTTAGTGGGCACAAGAGTAGGAATGGTTCTTCTTCTTCTTCTTCTTCTGCGTTCGTGGGCTGCAACTCCCACGTTCACTCGTATGCATACGAGTGGGCTTTTACGTGTATGACCGTTTTTACCCCGCCATGTAGGCAGCCATACTCCGTTTTCGGGGGTGTGCATGCTGGGTATGTTCTTGTTTCCATAACCCACCGAATGCTGACATGCATTACAGGATCTTTAACGTGCGTATTTGATCTTCTGCTTGCGTATACACACGAAGGGGGTTCAGGCACTAAGCAGGTCTGCACATATTTTGACCTGGGAGATCGTAAAAATCTCCACCCTTCAACCCACCAGGCGCCGTCACCGTGATTCGAACCCGGGACCCTCAGATTGACAGTCCAACGCTTTAACCACTCGGCTATTGCGCCCGTCTAGGAATGATTCCATTCACTGAGGTTGATGATAAATTCGTCACGCATCCCGGGACATTGAACCAGCAGACTGCGGTAAAGAGTCTCCTCCTCCTCCTCCTCCTCCTTCTTGTTATTGTTGTTGTCATATCATCATCGTCATCATAAAATCATTCTTCTTCTTATCGTCATCATTTTTTAAATATTTTTTTATTATCATCATCATCATCATTTTGTTGTACTTGTTGTTCTTGTTGTTATTCTCCTCATTATTATCAGTTCATTATTACTATCATGTGGAGTGGATGGCGTAGGAAGCGAAAGAATCTGAGCGCGCTGGTTCGAATCACGGCTCAGCCGCCGATATTTTCTCCCCCTCCACTAGACCTTAAGTGGTGGTCTGGACGCTAGTCATTCGGATGAGACGATAAACCGAGGTCCCGTGTGCAGCATGCACTTAGCGCACGTAAAAGAACCCACGGCAACAAAAGGGTTGTTCCTGGTAAAAGTCTGTAGAAAAATCCACTTCGATAGGAAAAAGAAATAAAACTGCACGCAGGAAAAAATTTAAAAAAAAAAAAAAAAAAAGGATGGCGCTGTAGTGTAGCGACGTGCTTTCCCTGGGGATAGCAGCCCGAATTTTACACAGAGAAATCTGTTGTGATGAAAGAAATACAAATACAAATAATCTTGGTGACCGTTATTCAATGAACGACAGATGCAGGGTAATGTGTGTGTGTGTGTGTGTGTGTGTGTGTGTGTGTTGGGGCTCATGTACGTTTATGTGTATTTGACTGTGCTTTCATATCTGTGAAACTGCATGTTTGGTGCATATCTGTTATGCATTTGTGGGTGTATGTGTGAATGTGTGTCTTCAAGTTTTGCATTTATTTGCTTATTTATCATCATTGTTGTCTTATTTATTTATTTATTATTATTATCATTATTATTACCTTTTTATATTATAATTATTATTTATTTATTTACTTATTTATGTACGCTTATTGTTGACTTCATCAAGTTTTTGCGCCTTATACATATTATTATTAGTAGTAGTAGTTGGGTTTTTTTTAATGTATTTATCTATTATTTATTCACCTTTTTTTTTCTCAAGGCCTGACTAAGCGCGTTGGGTTACGCTGCTGGTCAGGCATCTGCATTGGCAGATGTGATGTAGCGTATATGGATTTGTCCGAACGCAGTGACGCCTCCTTGAGCTACTGAAACTGAAACTGAAACTGTAATGAACGACGTACCGTTCCCCTTTGTCAATAGCCTACACGTCGGACTGTTTGGCTGTGTGTCCTTCTGCCTGTGTTTCCCGCTAGCCTGTTTATTTTTCTCCATCCAGTCTCTGTCCCCTTCCTCTCTCTTGTGGAGTTCCCAACGCTTTCATCGTTCAGAAAACATCCAGTACCTGATTATAGGATCACCAACCCCCCCCCCCTCCCCCCGCCTCTCTCTCTCTCTCTCTCTAGTGCCTGTATGCCATGTGTGTGTGTGTGTGTGTGTGTGTGTGTGTGTGTGTGTGTGAGGTTGTTGTTTTGTTTTGATTTATGCATATTTTTTTCCCCTCTGTTGTGTATCTCTACTAACACCATGCTTTCATTTTATTAAATATTGTGTAGTGTACGTAGTCCCTATTCAGGGCGGGGACTGGATGTAAAAAAAAAGCACACCAGTGCTAATCTATTATCCTCGAAATAAAGAATTTGTCTCTCACTCTCATGGATTCCGAGCGCCAACGCTTTTATCGTTCAGAAAACACCCAACCACACCACCTGATTGCAAGATCACCAACCGTCTGTCTCTCTCTGTCTCTCTCTCTCTCTCTCTGTCTCTGTCTCACTCTCATGGATTCCGAGCGCCAACGCTTTTATCGTTCAGAAAACACCCAGCCACATCACCTGATTACAAGATCACCAACAGTTCCATCGTTCGATGGAAACGATTTACATTCACACACATTCACACTCATGAATCTATGAAACCATCTCTCTCTCTCTCTCTCTCTCTCTCTCTCTCTCTCTCTCTCTCTCTCTCTCTGTCTCTGCATGTGTAAGTGTGTGATTCACAGTCTTGGGGACAGAGGGGAGTATGAGTGAGAGAGAAAAGGGGGATGTAACACTGAGATACAGCGCGAGACTGTGAGACAAAAAAAAAAAAAAAAAAAGAAAAAAACAGAGAGACAGACAGACAGACAGAGAGAGCTCAGTTCAGTTTCAGTAGCTCAAGGAGGCGTCACTGCATTCGGACAAATCCATATACGCTACACCACATCTGCCAAGCAGATGCCTGACCAGCAGCGTAACCCAACGTGCTTAGTCAGGCCTTGAGAACAAAAAAAAAAAAAAAAAGTAACTAAATAATAATACAGAGAAAATCAAACTGAACAGAGACTATTTTATGAGGCAATAGACAGAGTAAGCAAGACAATGCATTTTCTTTCACCCAGCCATCGAAGGAGAAACAGCTGAATAAGACAAATGGGAAAATCATCAGATCAATACAGCATGCATAATTGTTATAATCACGGTTACATAAAAAAAATTAATAGTAAATTTTGGCAATTTACAACACTGTGTAGGTAGAGGAGAATGAGAGGAGAATTCCTTTTTTACCAAGAGAGAGAGAAAGAGAGAGAGAGGGAGGGGGGAGACAGAGAGATTCTAGATTCCAGATGGTTTATTCGTGTATAGGCCTAGGGGCCTAGACTGAGAGAGAGAGAGAGAGAGACAGACAGAGACAGAGACAGGGACAGAGAGACAGAGAGAGAGAGAGAGATTCCAGATAGATTCCTGATGGTTTTTTCGTGTATAGGCCTAGACTGAGAGAGAGAGAGAGAGAGAGACAGAGACAGACAGGGACAGAGAGACAGAGAGACAGACAGAGACAGAGAGAGAGATTCCAGATAGATTCCAGATGGTTTATTCATGTATAGGCCTAGGGGCCTAGACTGAGAGAAAGAGGGGGGCCGGGGGGGGAGTGAATTGATAAGATAATGATCAAGCAATAAAATTTTGAATTGGAATAAGCATGCGCATGTACATACAAACAGTAATGAAAATTACGTTATTAAAAAAAAAGAAGTAAAATCAAGAGTTTGAGTTGAGAAAGATAGACAGAGACAGAGAGAGAGAGAGATTCCAGATAGATTCCAGATGGTTTATTCATGTATAGGCCTAAGGGCCCAGACTGAGAGAGAGAGAGAGAGAGAGAGAGAGAGAGAGAGAGAGGAAAATTGATAAGATAATAATCAAGCAATAAAATGTTGAATTGGAATAAGCATGCGCATGTACATACAAACAGTAATGAAAATAACGTCATTTAAAAAAAAAAAATGTAAGATCAGTCAAGAGTTTGAGTTGAGAGAGATAGAGAGACAGAGACAGAGATGACGGTATATAAGATTAATAATGCTGAGAGAGAGACAGACAGATAGACAGACAGACAGACAGAGTAGCAAGACGCAGGACAAGATAAAGGGATGCAATTATAGCCTGTCATGCTCATGAATAAAGCATGGGTTATGCCCCTTATCTTGCAAAGCGGTGATGTTCTTGTGCAACTAGTTGGGGTTGAGCAGAAAACACGGCACACAGTAAATGGTTCCCTCACGTTTAGGAGGAAGGTGGCAGAATGGTTAAGACGCTCAGCTGCCAATACAGAGAGTCCGTGAGGGTGTGGGTTCGAATCCCGCTCTCGCTCTTTCTCCTAAGTTTGACTGGAAAATCAAACTGAGCGTCTAGTCTTTCGGATGAGACGATAAACCGAGGTCCCGTGTGCAGCACGCACTTGGCGCACTGAAAAAGAACCCATGGCAACGAGAGTGTTGTCCTCTGGCGAAATTACGTAAAGTGAAATCCACTTTCATAGGTACACAAATATGTAAGCATGCACTCAAGGCCTGACTAAGCGCGTTGGGTTATGCTGCTGGTCAGGCATCTGCTCAACAGATGTGGTGTAGCGTGTATGGATTTGTCCGAACGCAGTGACGCCTCCTTGAGAAAGTGAAACTGAAACTGAAACTCCCTCACGTGTCACGTTCGCCAGACATATCAGCATTGCCCTTACCCTGTGGTTTGTCAATGAGAAACGAAAAAGAGACATGATGATGTTCGTCTTTCGGATTCGACGATGACCATGGCTTCAAAAATCAGATGGAAAATCGGTAGCGTGTCGATACTCGGCCCCCGTGTCGATACTCCCCCCGTGTGTGTGTGTGTGTGTGTGTGTGTGTGTGGTTGTGGTTGTTGATGTTGTTGCTGTCTTCTTCTTCTTCTTCTTTTTCTTCTTCTTCTTCTTCTTCTTCAGTTTAGCGTCTTTTAACCATAAGCGTTATTTGATAAAGATAGGGGGAAAAGACGGCTACTTGTGAGGGAAAAGTAACTGTTCATGCAGTGTGTGTGTGTGTGTGTGTGTGTGTGTGTGTGTGTGTGTGTGTGTTAGATAACTTATAACTGGTGAAATTTTGTGGAAAAAAATGACATGACATTACAATATAACATCCTTAGAACGAAATACTAATGATAACAGTAAGCGAACTTGACTAATCAACAATTAAAGGTATGATTATGCACTGATAAGCAATACCATGTAACTTGATGTGATTTGCAACATATTAATTAATTTGTTTGATTTATTTAAGGCATATGGTTTTGGGGGGTGGGGTTATGTGTATTTGCATGGATTGTTCATGTTTTCGATTTTATTTATTGTTTTCATACACACACACAACACACACACACACACACACACACACACACACGCACGCACGCACACACGCACACACACACACACACACACGCAGAGAGAGACAGAGAGAGAGAGAAAGAGAGAGAGAGAGCGTTTCGCCGCTGTAAGATTTAGCACGGATAATTCATGTTATATAATTTGTAATACATATAAAATAAAGAAGCAAATTAATGAGTTGTGTGTGTCAATTTCTGTTCGTTGCATTCGTTTTATGTTTTCGTTTCGTTTTTATTGATTATTTTCACACACACACACACACACACACACACACACACACACACACACACTCGTGTATACATTGTTGGACTTCGATATGTTATCACCAACCCGTAAAGTTTACACCCCACCCCTACCCCACCCACCACCCACCTCCCAACCTTCGGCCAAGCCGCCGCACTATGCTTTGATCCCGCTTCCAGAAACAAACTATTACGGGCCACTTTTATGACTCTTTTATGGCCCCATCTTGGAGCGCTCCACCTCAGACGCAGATGGGAAGGGGCCGACGAGGAGACGTCACACAAGACAATGACCCACATTTGAGAACACACACACACACACACAATCACACACACACACTGACGGACCATCTGACGCCCCCCCCCCCCCCCCCCCTCTCGCCCTCATACATACCCATCGCCCACATGCACATGACTTCTGCGCCAAGCTGAACGACCCGGGAGAGTAAGCGTCTCCCACATGTTGATGTCGATGCCCAGGTCTTCAAAGACTTTCAAAGAGAGACATACATACATACATACACACATATAGACAGACAGGCACACATGATTCTAAACAGACACACAGGCATCAAAATATTAAATTCACGTGTAAGCATTCATGTACTCTCCAGTACAAATACAGCCCTATTTATTCATGCTTTTTTTTTCTTTTTTTTGTTTTTGCGTGCACACACACACACAAGAGTGTAATGTTTAGCAAAAATAATTTTCTTGTGTTTGTGATAAACAGATCACACGAAATCGTTTTCGCCGTAGCAGCAGCAGTAGTAGTAGTAGTTGTAGTAGTAGTAGTAGTAGTAGCAGTTACTAGTAGTGTAGGGATCGGCAGGTTGTCTGCCTAGGACTCACGGCCTTTTCGTGTGTAAGAAATGGATAGGGGTGGGTTGACACTGTCTTCACACCAAACCAGGACCACATGGAATGGCTTTATGAGGTGTTTTAGTGTAGAACAGCACACAGCCCTGAATCCAACAAATCTCTCCATGTCGTCTCTGGTGTTTTCCAACCTTCCGGAATCTCTTCAGAGGGATGAAGGGGAATGGGAGAACTAGGTGTGTACTTAGCTTTTTAACCCTTCCTCCCCAACATTATTAATGTACAACACTCCCCAATTTGGTTGAACCAAAGTAACCAATCTTGGCTGGTCTTGTAGTTGAGAGAATAAGAATAACTTTATTATCTCCAACTGGAGAAATTTGGTCAAGTGCATTATCACAACATAGACAAGTAAACAACATGGGGACCATAACTGTAAAAGTCAACAACAGCTTTTACGAATATTACCAAGACACAAATGTAAAAAATATCACATACACAGTTTCATATAACTGGTATTTTAATGTAAAAACAGAAAGAATTAAGAAACATTATTTGGAATATAATTATAAGCATAGCCTACTTTATTGCACGTAGATTATAATAGACAGATAAGAAAATTGCGGAAAACCACAACCAGATAATCAGCACACACTCGCACCCCCCCCCCCTTTCCACCCATCCCCCCCCCCCCCCCCCCCCCATACACACACACACACACACGGTTTACTTGATTAAACAAGAGTAATAAACATATGTTTTCAAATAAAAGCATTCCACATATTCGCTTTTAAAACATTGCAATTAATCGTATCTCCCCCCCCCCCCTCCCCCCTTCTTTATCTCTCCTTGAATGACATATGCGCTATCCATATGTTGGTTTCCTAATTCAACGCGGTTTGATCTGTTTCGCCAACAATACCTGCTTGTGTATACACACTGTGACGTCAAGTTTTTAACGTCACGAGGAGAGGGGAGAGATAAAGGGGGGGAGGAAGATACGATATCAGAGCATCATGGTCGAGGATAGATTTAGCATAAATTCTCTCCGGCTTACAATCCGAAGTCCCGCTATCTACCTCAGCTGTGTTTGTGAAGGGGAGAAGGGGGGAATGACTTAAAAGACCAGACCGCCCTACTGAAATGTTCCGACACGCCTGAACAATAGTATGTGTCGGACGTTCCTGCACCTACTTCAGCTCAGGGCGTCACGTAACCGCACGTGTTCCTCCCTACATCTGGTTTGAGTGACGGCAGACGCACGGAACAAAGATAGCGTGACAGGGAGTTGGGGGTGAGGAGTAGGGGAAGGAGGGGGGTGGTGGTGGTGGTGGCGCGGTGTCGGCGCGACCTTCAAAGACTGGACTGTGGACGGCAGGGAACAGTGAGGGAGATAAGAAAAGGGGGTGTGGGGGCCGGGGGAGGGGGGCAAGTGGGGGGCAGGTGGGGGGAGGGGGATGTGAAGGGATGGGGAAGGAAGGGGGACAGGGTGACAGTGGTGTGACTGACATACGGCTGGCACACTGTAATATTTGTGTCCAGTTCAGTTCAGTTCAGTTCAGTTGAACTGAACTGAACTGAACTGAACTGGCACACTGTAATATTTGTGTCCCCTTTAATGTAATTATCATGTCTCTTTTTTCCTCATTCGTGGAACACACATACGCTATTTTGCTGTTGCAATTGTTCACTGTAATTCATTCGTCAAAGTCTTCTCTTTTTTTTTTTTTTTTAATTGCTGTTCATATCAAGGAGATTTTTTAACACATCAGTATTCCGAGAAAGTTTAGTTTCAATTGGTAGTGCATTCCATATTTGTGCAATTCTATTAGCTAATAATTTTTTCCTTGGGTTAGTTTCACAGCGCTCCTTACAAATTTTCATCATTGAGTTTCTGGTACTCTTGCAATCTGACATTCTAAAAAATATCATTTACATTAACATCATTAAAGCAGTTTAACATTTTTTTTTTTAGGTTTCGATTACGTCTCCTCTTAACCTTCCACCCTTTAATGAATGTTCTACCCTTTGATGAAGCGGTTTTTGTTTTTTTGTTTTTTTTTAAGTATTTATTTTCTGTTGTACTATGAATGAGTGTGTGTTTGAGAGCGCCGTGTGTGTTGCTATTCATGATGCAACGAGTGTGTTGGTGACATGCTCGAAATTGCAAACAGTTCAACATGTATATACAATATTTACTACAATATTGACTGTGCACCTCAAAATGAATGTAGCACCATGGTCAAGTTTGCCGCCGATACTACTCTAGAAGGGCTCATTACGAACAGTGATGAGTCAAAATATAGGGAAGAAGTACTGGAACTTGTCAGCTGGTGTGATCAAAACAACTTAGAACTCAACGTATCAAAAACCAAATTCTAGATTTCAGGAAGACCAGATCTGACCCCTTACCACTTGTCATTAAAGATCATCAGCGACTTAAAATTTCTCGGACTGATCATTTCCAACGATTTGAAATGGGAGAAAAATACGAAAAAGAATTGTTAAGAAAGCACAACAGCGCCTGTACTTTCTTCTGCACCTCAAAAAGTTCGGAATTAAAAAATAAATCATGGTTGATTTCTACCGAACAGTCATTGAAAGTGTGCTGACCTTCGCTATTACTGTTTGGTACGGAAACACTTCCGAGGCAGAAGTTGCAACTCTTAACAGAATCGTAAAAAAAACTGCCACCAAGAATACCGGGGCTGATCTACCTTCTCTAGAAGACATATATTATAAGCGGCTTCTCAAAAAAGCAAAATCAATCAGCCAGGACGAATCACATCCAGCTTTTGAGATTTTCGAGATGCTCCCCTCTGGTCAACGGTTCAGAAGTATAAAAAGGACGGAAACCAATCGCTTCGCCAATAGCTTTTTCCCCAAAGCAGTCAACGCCCTGTTTCTCGAACAAATCCAGTATGATAAATAGAATTGTGCAACCAACAACCATCTACCTGAAGATGTAGTCATCAGCCCCATCCACATGTAATATGTAATTGATGCAGCTCTGTTTTACGACTTACTGTAATTGTCAGTGTTTTTCTTCTTTTTTTCTTTTTTTTTTTTCTTTCTTCTGTATTTAATTCGGTTTCTTTATTTATTTGCTTATTTACTTTTATTTTGTTTCATTTTTAGATTCGTTTGTTTATTCATCTATCTATTTATGTACTTTATTTATTTCAGTTTACTTTTCATGATAATAATAATAATAATAAAATGCAGGCTTATATAGCGCAGTACCCTCATCTCAGATGGGGCTCACCACGCTTCACAATAAAACACACAACTTTAAGACCAAGTGTCGTAAAATATGTACAAAGTCAACACAGTTTCACATGACAATGGCTACAATATACATATGTAAGACTAAGTGACATAATCCAAAAAATACATATATATGTAAATTGACATGGGTGCCATCACAGTCTCAAATCACACAGGTGCCAATCAATCACAGCGAAACAAAGCACGTCACATTCACCATTGTCAAAAATAAACACCAGGGAACCAGGTATCACCCAAAAGAACACCAACATCATCACATATGCATACAGTTTCAGTTTCAGTAGCTGAAGGAGGCGTCACTGCGTTCGGACAAATCCATATACGCTACACCACATCTGCCAAGCAGATGCCTGACCAGCAGCGTAACCCAACGCGCTTAGTCAGGCCTTGAGAGAAAAAAAAGGTGAATAAATAATAGATACGTTTACATAAATAAATAAGTAAATAAATAAATAATAATTATTATAGTAAAAAAAAAAAGGTAGTAGTAATGGTAATAATAATAAAATAATAATAATTAAAAAAAACAAGACAACAATTATGATAAATAAGCAAATAAATGTAAAACACAAAGAGCACATCCAGCAAAAAAAAGTCATAGCAAGCATATGCAGCTGGAAAATTTTCAGTGAGAAAAGTACAGTTTGAAAAGATATGTTTTGAGTGCTCTCTTGAATGCGGGTGTTGGGGTATTACGGAGGTGTGAGGGCAGTGAATTCCATTGTTTCGGTGAAACAAAAGAAAGGAACGTTCACCGTAATTTTTAGTACCAATCTTTGGAATGGACACTGATAAAAAATAAATAAATAAATAAAAATAAAAAATAAAAAAGGAAGGGGGGGGGGGGGGTGACTGCTGGCCCTTTTAAAACGAAGATGGAAATGATAAAATTGTGCTTGGCAATATAAACACAGATTTGTACTTGACTTTAAAAGTCTGTGGCTCGAAACGTCGCTTTATCATCGTCTTAAGGTATCTTTGGTGTTTCACCATCTTTTATCAATTTGATACGATATGGCTGTACTGATACAATACGGCGAGGTGAAGGACTGGAATGATAGGAATCGCCGATAACAACTGTGACAGGCCTGACTCAACAAACATCGTCACCACGTGTGTCGTGTCCTCAAGATTGGTTTATAACTGGTTTTCAAGAAGCAAATATGTGTACCTAACGCACGTGTGTAAATTTTCTGGTCGGATGATAGTGTCAAAGCCTATCTGTGTCAACGTGTAGGTACTGAGAGGGGAGATGGAGGTGGAGTTGATAATGGTTGTAGTCACAGTGGTGGTGGTGGTGGTCTGTGTGTTTGTGTGTGTGTGTGTGTGTCTGTGTGTGTGTGTGTGTGTGTCTGTGTGTGTGTGTGTGTGTGTTTGACGTTCCGAGTGCTGTTGTCTTTAAGCTTCTGTTTTAAACCCTGAAAGGATTTCGTTATCATATGGAACATGCACATTTGGTGGTAGCTGGTGTCACAATCTGCGAGGCTACTGCTTCCTGATGTTGATGCCGCTATGAATGTGATGACGATGAATGATGAGGCTAATGATAAGAAGAGTAAGAATTACAATGGATAAGTATAGAAACTGGATAAACAAGGGAATATATTGCAATGCACACTTTGTAAACAATGATGGGAATTTTCTTGCGCAAAACAGAAAATATGGATTTAATGCTCATTTTCTAAAAGTTTCAATGCATGTTTACTAGCCATTTAGAAGTATATACAGGAAACAGAATTAAACATATCAGAAAACACAACGCATGATATTCCCTCAGCGTTAAAGATTATATACTCTGTACCTAAAGGAACCAGGCCATACTACGATATTTTATTATCTGACAACAAGCTTCCCAACGGCTGTCTAAAGTGGTCGGAAAAAAACTAGGAGTAGGTATTTCGTGGAAAAAAAAAAGTGTTTGATAAAATACAGAAAATAGATGACATAAAACTCGAAATAGTTACAATGACGTATAGTACACAGAATTCTTGGAACGAAAATTATCCCGAAAGAAATGGGACTAGTAAATGACAATCACTGTGACTTCTGTATGGAAGCAAAGGACGATACTGAACACATATTCTGGAGATGTAATAGCACAAAACAATTTTGGCAAAACTTCGAAAAGCTGTTAAAGGAAAAAAAAGTACAGTGTGTACAAACATAAGAATAACAGAACATATAGGATTATTGGCTATATCCGAAAATAGTCACACAGAGTCCGTGTTTGACTTTTTAATTCTCAATGGTAAAATGTACATTTACAGGTTTCAGTTTCAGTTTCAGTAGCTCAAGGAGGCGTCACTGCGTTCGGACAAATCCATATACGCTACACCACATCTGCCAAGCAGATGCCTGACCAGCAGCGTAACCCAACGCGCTTAGTCAGGCCTTGAGAAAAAAAAAGGTGAATAAATAATAGATAAGCGTACATAAATAAGTAAATAAATAAATAAATAAATAAATAAATAAATAAATAAATAAATAATTATAATATAAAAAGGTAGTAGTAGTAGTAGTAATAAATAAATAAATGAATAAGACAACAATGATGATAAATAAGCAAATAAATGTAAAACATGAAGACACACATTCACACATACACCCACACATGCATAACAGATATGCACCAAACATGCAGTTTCACAGATATGAAAGCACAGTCAAATACACATAAACGTACATGAGCCCCAACACACACACACACACACACACACACACACACACACATTACCCTGCCCCTCCTCTACCCCCCTCTACCTCTATCTCTACTACAGGT
>NC_134878.1:9107794-9127794 GCF_041734735.1 Babylonia areolata | reverse complement strand
CAATTAACCTTTTTTTTTTCTTTTTTTTTTTTTTAACTTGCGGTTGACTGGTTGGGCATTCCACATGCGAGTCACTGTACATTTGTGTATATAGGATTTTCCTCTTTCTCCAGTATATTTTTCATTATCACAGGTTTCAACTGCTGGTCCTGAGATTTTTTTTATTCTTTTATTTTATTTTTATTTTATTTTATTTTATTTTATTTATTTATTTTATTTTATTTATTCATTTATTTTTTTTTTTTAATGATTCCCAATAAATATATTTTACCGGCCCCTTTTCCATGAACGGCAGCCACGGAGCGTATACATTATCATTATAGACTATGTTGCATGTAACATTTAATACATGCTTCACACACATATATGTTGTTATTTACTAATTTCCCTTGTCACTGTTTTTTTTTTTTTTTTTCTTGTTCTTAGCCATAGTGCCCCAAACTGTCCCATACGACGTCAGCCGGCGGACGTAACACTACTTTGCTCTGTATCTAAGACGCAGAAGGCTGAGTTCAATATGGGCTCCATCTTCATCAAAATATTCATTCGTGTTTGAAAACAAAAGAAACAAGGAAATTCAAATTCTTCTTCTTCTTCTTTTTTTTTTTTTTTTTTTTTTTTGCTGCCCCATCATCTGCACCGTTTCAGTGGCATTACTCCCACGCCGCTCATTTAGATTTCCCCATACACGGCCACACCCGGGTTCGTCCTTCGCTGTTCCAGCCTCCTTCTTCTTCTTCTTCTTCTTCATTCATTCGTGGGCTGCAACTCCCACGTTCGCTTGTATGTATACGAGTGGGCTTTTGCGTGTATGACCGTTTTTACCCCCCCACCAATTAGGCAGCCATACTCCGTTTTCGAGGGTTGAAATTAAAAAAAAAAAAAAAAAAAAAAAAAATATATATATATATATATATATGTATATATCATCACAAGGTATGATTGTTATTCAAGGCTCCGGACGTACAGTGTGTATGATTTGTATCTTTTACCTAACAGGGTAAATGAGAAATACAAGGCACACAGATCCCGCCCTACGCCCGGATCATAATTATACCTACATACATTCATGCATACATACACACAGACATAATGACAAAATTACTGGTCTTGAATTAGATTTACAGGTTACGGATCATGTCAAGAACCAATCCCCTTTCAGACCAGCGTGTTCAATGCTTTATAAAGACATTATAATTTTGTCGTCATTAATTTCTGACCTATGTGGAATGATGGCCTAGAGGTAACGCGTCCGCCTAGGAAGCGAGAGAATCTGAGCGCGCTGGTTCGAATCAAGGCTCAACCGCCGATATTTTCTCCCCCTCCACTAGACCTTGAGTGGTGGTCTGGACGCTAGTCATTCGGATGAGACGATAAACCGAGGTCCCGTGTGCAGCATGCACAGCGCACGTAAAAGAACCCACGGCAACAAGAGGGTTGTTCCTGGCAAAATTCTGTAGAAAAATCCACTTCGATAGGAAAAACAAATAAAACTGCACGCAGGAAAAAAATACAAAAAAAATGGGTGGCGCTGTAATGTAGCGACGCGCTCTCCCTGGGGAGAGCAGCCCGAATTTCACACAGAGAAATCTGTTGTGATAAAAAGAAATACAAATACAAATATAAATACAAATACAAATTCCGCTACACTGGTGAAAGAACTGTACACACGTGCTCAACTTTTTTTCTCTCTTTTTTTTCCCCCTTTAAGTTGCGCTTTTCCAAATAGTAAGGGTGTAGCCGAGGAGTTACATCAACCAGACTCATGATAATCCGTTGTTGTCAACAGCCCCATCTACATGTAATATGCAGCGATTGTTCAAACGTGTGTGTGTGTGTGTGTGTGTGTGTGTGTGTGTGTGTGTGTGTGTGTGTGTGTGTGTGCAGTGCGTGCATGTGTGAGTATGCACAAGTTGTTTTTTTATATATTGATACGCACTTGTATGTATCCTAATTTCTACTGTATCTGTGTGTGTGTGTATGATTTTCAATTTATGTTCGTATCTTGTTATGTACTATCCCCCCAATTTTCCTTGTGACACCGGTACACTTGGTAATAAAGACATATTCTATTCTATTCTATTCTTGTTGTTGTTGTTGTTTGTGGTGGTGGTGTTGGTGGTGGTGGTGTTTTTTTTTGGGGGGGGCGGGAGGGGGGTGTACTTTTTTGGGGTGCGTCGGGGGGTGGGGGGGGGGGGTGACAATTGGTTATTATGAATGTGCAATATGTAGGAAGAATAATGTGCAATGTGCAGGATGAATGGAATATGCCTAATGTTAACGTTCATATTCTAAATATATTTCTGTTAATAATTACGATGTAATAATTAATTGCAATGTTTTTTTAAAGCCAATATGTGAAATGCTTTTATTTGAGAACATATGTTTATTACTCCTGTTTAATCAAGTAATCCGTGTGTGTGTGGGGTGGGTGGGGAGTGGGTGGGTGTGGGTGTGTACTGATTATCTGATTGTGGTTTTCCGCACCTGATCCAATTTATCTTTATCTTATCTTATCTATCTAATTATAATCAATGTGAAATATAGTAGGCTATGTTCACAATTATATTCAAAATAATGTTTCTTAATTCTTTCTGTTTTTACATTAAGAATACTACTTATTACCTTCAATGCGTGGATGAATGTATGAAATGGCGAATGTGATATTTTTGACATTTGTATCTTCGTTTATATTCGTAAAAGCTGTTATTGACTTTTACAGTTATGGTCCCCATGTTGTTTACTTGTCTATGTTGTGATAATGCAGCTGACCAAATTTCTCCAGTTGGAGATACTAAAGTTATTCTTATCTTATCTTAAGAAGAAGCAAACTTAGCTTCTTGATTACTGTTCCATTCACGTTGAGAATGAATGTTAAACACAAGCATGTGTGACTTTACGGGGTTTTCTAACGAAAATAATTATGCTATGCTCAGTGTATCTTAGATCAGGAACAGAAAACTCCAAGTCGTTCCATTTATTATTATTATTATTTATATATTAATATGGGAGAGTAAAGTGGTAGAAGAAGGGGCAGACAGACAGGCAGGTATAGACAGCGGGAGCTGTATATATATATATATATATATATATATATATATATATATATATATATATATATATTATGTATGCATGTAGAGAGAGAGAGAGAGAGAGAGAAGCAGAATGACAGTGCAATTCGGGAGTAATCTTGTTGTGAAATTTATCCATACAAACACTCTACATCACACACCACCTCACCCTTCCTAATCTGAACATCAGTGACACGTTTTCGTGAGTCTTGTAATACGCACACACATTGAGATAGAGCGAAAGTGTGAGAACAGTGAAAAATTGTGTACGCACCTTGATCTGTGTGTGTGTGTGTGTGTGTGTGTCTGTGTGCGCGCGTGCGTGTGTGTGGTGTATGTGTGTGTGTATGTGCGTGCGCGCGTGTGCGCGTGTGTGTGTGTGTGTGTGTCCAGGCTGGGGGGGTGGGGGTGGGGAGTGAATTTGTTTTTGTTGTCCAGGAGTGTCCTTTCAGCACAGGTCTGTAGAACCTCATGCACGGTCAGACCTTTGGATCTTCTGGTGCTCTGTGGACGTTCTAATGGGAGATGATGCCTACTGCTCCTCTGTCTTCTTTCCTTCTTCACTTTTTCTTCTCCCTTCAGTCTCTCTCTCCCACCACCTCACACCACGACCTGTCTCTCCATCTTTCTCCTCACCAGTCTGTCTCACAATTAAGCCTGTCGCTCTGTGGGTCTCAAACAGATGTCTTCGCACAGATCAGTTCACTACTAACTTTATGTGTATTTGTATCTGTTTCCGCCTGGTAACAGCACCAAATCTTCATATTTAGATGTGATGATATTAAAGAGACTGTTTAGCTAAAAAATTTATTACTTAAAAATGTATAAACTCTCTGTCTTCTGAGTTGAGAGAACTGCAACGTTCCATCTCTCGATTTTCAGCTTCTTAGTTACCGTCCAACCTCCTCAACAAAACCTCGTCCACCACAGTGTCCTAAAGGCCTACTCCTTTCACACATTGTTTGTGGACCTCAGCGGCTGCCCGAGGTGTGAGCAAGGAGAGGCGCCGAAGAGTCTCGCCTACCTGTCTCGAATGATTGCTCAACCACCTCCACGATTTGGAGTACTCTATTCATCCTACCCTCTTACGTTCGACTCCTCGGGGAAAGTGTGAACACATTTGTGGCAGCAATTCATCTCAGACTTGCCTGTTCCTGACAAGGTTTGACTATAGCCTAAAGGATGTTTAACACTTCTCAGCAGGTGTTGTGAAGTATAATTGGATTTGGAGGAGGGTAGGGTGGGTGGGTGGGGAGGGGGTACGGCATTTTGACATTCATGACAGGCTGGTGTGAAGTGAACAGCTGTTCACTTGAACACCGTGTGGCGTTTCCTTCTCGCTGTGACGTTTTACTGAGAGGGACGGGGTATCGTTGGCGGGGGACACGAATACAACAGGGACGAGCGGCAGACATGACGGATGGTCAAGTTTTGAGTAAGACTGTTGCACCCTGGTCAGTGACTTGTTAATGCTTTGAAGTTGGCATTTATGACATTTATAATAAAGGGTAGCTGACGAGTAGGGCCAGCGCTGGGCTGCTGCGCTATCACCCAAGACTGAACCCACGGTCGTAAACTATATTATGACATCAGCTACTAGTAGGATTTAACAGTCCGCGAATCAAACCGCTCCTACACCGGCCACTATAGATGTCATTGCTGAGAGGGACACAGTAAATAAGAGAAAATAAACTGCTGTCCCAGAGAAGCTGTAGTTTGAAACCTTACAACATTCATTTCAACTGAACAGAAGTACAACAGATAACTTGATATACGGTGAAATTGTAATATACCCACTGTCAGTCTTAATAAAATCGAAACTTATCAGTTATTGGACTTCTTTTACTAGTGTCCGGTGAATAAGAAAACTGTCTGCAAAACATGATATACAGCTCATTACACTATCTGTATAACGGAGAATATATAGATCGGAATAGATAAGCAACATTCATAAAGTTGGTTGAAACGGGATTTAATTATGTTTGGAAATCACACACGTTTTGATTACGTTGTTTTCTGAAATTCTCCATGGCCCAAATGGAACCACATGTTAATCAAATCTTGAAGTGTGTGTGTGTGTGTGTGTGTGTGTGTGAAAATATCATTGAAGAAAAGAATTTTTTTTTTAATCCATGCAAACAGCCATTTACCCGCTCTCCTAAAGACACGCAGTAAACTGACACACACATCTCACTAAATATATCCTCACTTACTCTCACAGCGGCGAAATTTTGTTGCTTGTGTGCATGTGTCTGTTTGTTTGGGTGGGTGTATGGATGGTGTGTGTGTGTGTCTGTGTCTATGTCTGTGTAGGCGTGTTTGAGAGCAATCACGAGTGAGTACATCCGTGCGTATATATGTGTATGTGTTTGTAAGTGTGCACGCGCGCGCGTTGTGTGTGTGTGAAGGGGGGGGGGGAGGGGGAAGAGATAAAACTGATAACAATCCATGTAAACAACCATGATGCCACACCCTAAAAACACATGCCTTTAGTTGATGCACACAATTAATTTCTTTCCTTTCTAATTCTTCTCGGGGTTACACGGGGTACAGGGGCCGGGCACCCTCCCCACGACGCGCCACTGCAGACGGCACAACACAAATAAGCGCACACAGAAAAGAAATTTGTAATGCATTTAGTGAACTTATGTATGCATTAATATGAATGTATATTAATTTTTTGGAAAAAAAAAATGAATACAGGAACAGCAACTCCCAATGGCTTGAAAAATAACATCAGGGGTCAATACTGTTAGTTGTCTTTAAAGCCAACGGATGCCGGGTTCTCTCCCTTACTACTCGCTGCCGTCACAGATTTTGTTTCTTCTTTTTAAATTATCCTCGCTCTTCCTCTGTGGCCGTCATCCTGTTATTGTCATGTTTCCTTGTTTCTCTAGGACTCAAAAGAGTTAATGGGAATAAACGAACTCTGAAACTCTGAAAGAGCTTGTTCGTACGCGCACGGCGCTTTATGTCTATTATACTTGCCGACTTGCAGGATCTGCCATTCAGTTGTTTAAAGCCACACACACACACACACACACACACACACCGGCACACACACGGCACACACACACACACACACACACACACGGCACACACACACACACACACACACACACACACGGCACACACACACACACACACACACACAGTCACGCTGCACCCACCCACCCACCCACACACACACACACACACACACACCGGCACACACACACACACACACACACACACACACACACACACACACTGCACACACACACGTGCATAAGAACAGTCCAGAGTAAATCTGAGGGAATTAACATCAGTCGGACGGTTATTTCGTTCACAAAGTGAGACAGAAACACAGACATAGTGTCTAGACATACAACAACGCAGACACAACAGTCTAGACCTTCAAACTGGACACTCTGTTTGGACAGGCACACGTGACAGGTGGAGTAATCGAACACACGTTGTCACAGTGAGGTGGCCATCGAAATGTCCAATCATGAAAAAGTACCTCGGGGGACACAGCTCAACCGAGCCGGCCCCACATTCTAGCATCAGCGCAGTGGCTCCTTCACTGTGTTGTGATTGCTTGTTCTGCCCGCGCGCGATGCTTGAACATGAAGTAGGGGCGGAGCTTAAGGAACGAATGTGATTGGCTCACGTCCTTCAGCCGGGAACGCTATAAGCCCCAACAACGCTATGTCCGCACCACTCCTGATCGGAAAGGCAAAGTGAACGTGTTGAGAACTTACGCTGCGGAAACCGTTTCATGGGGGAACTTGGAATCTTGTCCATGTGGTGTAGTAGTGTACGTCGCAAGATGCCACTTCGTTTGGAATACACGTTGATCCTCGGAGATCTGTGTCTGTGAAAAGTGTTTTGTGGTGCGTGGTAGAGTGACGGTGGTGGAAAAAAAAAGTGCCCGTGAACCTTAAAAAAAAAAAAAAAAAAAAAAAAACTGAGCTGTTTTTCTTTTTTCTTGTGCAAGGACTGCCCGACCACAGACATTATGGATACCTTTTCCAGTTCTGGGCCTCCTTGCGAGAGTCCCTACAGCGACGTAACCTCAGCCAGCCCAAGTCAAGTTTGTCTGGACTTATTCCAGCCCATCAGCCCGGGATTCATCAGTATGGACGGCCTGCGAACGGGCCAGTTGTCAGTGCAGTCCGCCACATCAGACAGCGCCGCAGATGACTCTGAACTCCAAGAAGAGAGTAGTAGCAGCAAGGCGGCCCTTGAAGAATTCCTTTTTTATCAGTCCCTGGTTGTCGGCTCATCTGACGCCGTGCAGGCGCACGCTCACCATCTCAACATAAAACACCAGACTGGCTCGTTGGGGCTGCCCGTCAGAACCCCTTCCACTAGTCTTACACCCTATTCAGATGTAGCTCAGCCGAAGAAGCCGGGGAAAGAAGGCGTTGTGAAGAGGCCCATGAACGCCTTCATGGTCTTCGCTCAGGCTGAGCGTGGACACCTGATGGCCGGTCAACCTGATTTGCACAATGCCAGAATTAGCAAACATCTGGGCGATGTTTGGCGGCTCTGTCCCACGACTGTCAAAGAGCCGTACATCGCTCATGCGAACTGGTTGAAAGAGCTGCATCGTCAGGAGCACCCTGACTATAAGTATAGACCACGTAAACGAAAAGCTGCTGGGGAGTCCCCTATTGTCACAGATACAACCCCCTCCTCCTCCTCCTCCTCCTCCTCCATCACTGGGGAGGACCAGAAGCCCGCGGCCAAGAAGCCCCGGAAACCCTCCAAGACGCGAAACGGGGCTAGAAAACCCACTGGACAGAGCGCCCACGTGGTGCCAGCCTCGGTAAGTGTTGACTTGTTCTTGTTTTCGGTTCTTGTTGTCATTTGTGTTGTGTGTGATCGGTTTGTGCTGTGTGTGTGATGGTCTGCCTCCGTGAATCTGTGTTGATTTGGTTCTTGTTTTGATTTGTCTTCTGTGTGTGTTTGGCTGCCTTCATGAATCTTTGATTTTCTGCCAGTTGTTTGTCTCACTGGGGGTGTCAAAGCGTTGCATGTTTGTCACACCACATTTACTGTACGCGCTAATCAGGTCTCAATATCGGCCAGTGCACGGAAAGTAGGTTAATATTTTAAAGGGTCAGTTTATCAGTCAAAAACAAAAATCTACTCTCTCTCTCTCTCTCTCTCTCTCTCTCTCTCTCTCTCTCTCGCTTTCTGTCTCGTCCTCTCTCTGTGTCTCTCTGCCTCTCCCCTTCTCTCTCTCTCTCTCTCTCTCTCTC
Source organism: Babylonia areolata (assembly GCF_041734735.1). Classification (NCBI taxonomy): domain Eukaryota; kingdom Metazoa; phylum Mollusca; class Gastropoda; order Neogastropoda; family Buccinidae; genus Babylonia; species Babylonia areolata. Next base: position 9,119,474 of record NC_134878.1, on the reverse strand, counting down.
TCTCTCTCTCTCTCTCTCCCCTCTCTCTCTCTGTGTCTGTCTCTCTCAGTCTCTTTCTCTCTGTCTCGTCCCCTTTCTCTGTCTCGCCCTATCTCTCTCTCTCTCTCTCTCTCTCTCTCTCTCTCTCTCGCTCTCTGTCTCTCTCTTTCCTCTATTTCTCTTTTGTTCTTTTTTCTTCTTTTTTTTTTCTTTCATCCATGTAGGTTCTTCCTCCTTTCCTCAGGTAACGGGGACAGAGGACACGCTTTTTATTTGAAAACGAGAAAGGAGACAGGGAGGAAAGTGTGTGTGTGTGTGTGTGTGTGTGTGTGTTGTACAGTTCAGCCATCAATATTTCTCACGGCTGTACGCAAAGTGGTTTCGACGCAAAGGGAAGTCAGTAGAGTTTGTGTCACCTCAGAGAATAGTAACTTCCCTTACTTCGTTGACCCGTAGACTAGCAACATCACACTGCGATAGTTTCGCAACGAATCCGTGTGACAAGCTTTGACTCAAGGTAATCTATATCAGAACAGACAGCTGTATGTTTTACTCTTTTTCATAAATGTAGAATTAACAGACACTTTCGAACTGAGGCTGCATACATGAAAGGTTGATCTGACTATTCTATTGTCAAAACGCTCGTTTCCTCTTCCGACGCCTTCGCATCAAATAGTTTACACTTCTCTCTCTCTCTCCCCCCGCTCTGTGTGTGTGCGTGTGTGTGTGTGTGTGTGTGTGTGTGTGTGTGTGTGTGTGATGGGCGGGGGACTGCTTAACTCTTTCTCCCGATTTTGTTTTCAAACTTTGAAGAAATGACACATGAACATTGGTTAGAAATTCTGCCCGGCGGTGCACTTGTTTGGGATTCGAAATGGAACAGGGGTGAACCCAGAGCGTGGGAAGAGAAATCCTGCATCTGAGTCAATCGCTATCTGACTGATAATGTGTCTGAGAGAAGTGACTGATAATGTGTCTGAGAGAGCTGACTGATAATGTGTCTGAGAGTCGTCACCGTCACCGTCACCGATCCCTCAGATTCCGAATCCTTTGGGGCGCCTTCGAAGCTTTGTCAACCACCTTTCTCCAGTCCTCGCGTCTCTCGGCCGCTCTCAGGGTGTCTCTCAGCTCCATGCCTGTCCACTCTCGGATGTTGTCCTCCCATCTCTTCCTTTGTCTGCCTCTTCTTCTTCCTCCCCTCACTGTGCCTTGTAAGATTGTTTTAGTAAGACCAGAGGAGCGTGTGACATGACCAAACCACTTCAGTTTTCGTTGTCTGGCGAGTGTTTGAAGGTCAGTATAGGGCCCGATTTCATTGCGGATGCGTCTCTTGACTTCTTCATTCGTGATGTGGTCTTTGTATGAGATGCCTAAGTCTTCGTCTGAGAGTACTGACTGATAACGTGTCTGGGAGAACTCTTGTCTGTTGTATCTTATAACCCAAAAGTAAGATTGTGTACAGTGAGAGGCCCCCGTGGATCTTACAAGCGATAGCACTCACCAACATTACGTATAAAGAGGAGATAACCTTGATCGTAACGTTACTTAAATCACTTCGGTGAGATTGCGTTTGATGAGAGATGTTGATATTTACACAGCGAGAGAGTTCAGATACTCCCAATCTTTTTTTTTTTTTTTTTTTTCTGCCTGGCGACAGTGATTCCGATTTTAGTTAGGTACGGTCACTGCTCTAAAAGCCGTGTTTCTAAAAGGCTTTGTCTTGTTTTCGAAAAGCTATTTCAGTCCGTCCGTACTTCTCAGCCAGCTCTTTCCGTGGCGGTAGCAGATTGTTCCGACGTGGGACCAATTTAGCAGACACACATCACTGCTCTTTCGGGGTTTTCAGGCCACTTGGGTCAAGTACACTGTCACAAGACTTGAAGAAGTCGATGAGGTATGAATGTAGGGCCAGGTCAGGAATTAGTTCATCTGGATTACCTGTCAGCCTAATTGTCTGTGCTGCTTTTATTATTATTATGATTATGATTATTACTCGTCTGTGGCAACACAGCAAGGTTTTTAGTCTCGGTTGGACAAATAGCAGGGATTTTAGATCGAAAAGTTAGCTGTCTGTGAGTTTTTGGACCCGGGTACGACACTGTCGCAGGAACAAATGTGTCCATGTTGCATTCAGTCACAAGATAACGTTGGCACTAGTACACTAGGTTGTAAAATGAAAGATTCTAAGTGCTGGTTTGGGAGCAGTGTGTGCGCGCTCTCGCTCTCGTTCTCTCTCAATCTGTGCCCCGCATTCCCCCATCCTCTCTGTCTGTTGCCCGCCACATCCAGTATCTCTTTCATGTCCTCTCTCTCTCTCTCTCTGTCTCTGTCTCTCTCTCTCTCTCTCTCTCTCTCTCTCTCTCTCTCTGTATCTATCTTGAACTCCCACGTGCGCACACACACACACACACACACACACACACACACACACACACACACACACACTCGAGATGTGAGGTACACACACTCATCCCAGTTCAGTTGTGTCCCAGATTCTGTTAGTCCCGAGATCATGTATGTGTATCAGGTTCTAGGTATATATGTCCATGGTCCATGGTGTCCCATTCTTAGCACTAAAAAAGTAGGTCACTATCATGTAAAAAGTACCGTCACTGTCCTTCACATGGCAAAGCATCTTTCTTTCTTAAAATCATTCGGGTCAGTTCAGTTACAGAACAGAAATATGGGGTCGAAGCCGGCAGAACTTGGCCATTGGAATTAGTTGTGTTGTAAGGAATACGTCGAAGGGGAGGGGTACTGATAAATCATACGTTTGCAAATCTGTCTGATCGGGTACTTTCGGACGGTTTCGGGTAAGAACAGGTTCCGAATCGTACATCGTCGTCATCATCATTATTCAGCCATCACGTGTGGAATAAATGGCCCCCACCCTGGGGTGTTCCGCTAACCCCGCCCCCCCCCCCCCCCCGCCACCCCACCACCACCACCACATCCCCATTTTCCCCTCTTCCAGGTCAGGTGTTCCGCTTCCCTCCCCCCCCACCTCCCCGATTACCCCCCATCCAGGACAGGTAGGATCTGGGACAAGCACGACCAGACACACGCACACACACTCTCACACACACACATACAAAGTGCATCTAACTTTATCACCTTGTGCATCTCTTTATCTTTTTCTATCTCATACAAACCATCTCTCTCACACACAAAACATCTCTCTCTTCCTCCCACCCCCACCCCCCCCCCCCCCCCCCAGCCCCCCCCCCACTCCCCTCCATTGCATCTCTATTATGTTTCATTGTAAACGCCCAGGGCTTTTGTATCATTAGATTAGGCGTACCAAATGTCCTTTTGTTATTATTTCTGTCGTCAGATTCATCTCTTCTCTCTCTCTCTCTCTCTCTTCATATTCGTTTCATATGAGCGGTTGTCACTTTCTGCACCAAGTGTGGGATTTAGGATGGGATTGTTGTTGATTGTTGAATAGACGCTGTTTTTGATTTGTGTTTATGCTTTCCGATTCGGTTCAGTCACAAGGTTAAAATTCAGTGGAATGTGTGTGTGGGGCCGGGTGTGTGTGTGTGTGTGTGGGGGGGGGGGGGGGGGGGGGGGGGTGAAAACAGGACAGTGGCTTTTAAGTAGCATAAATGGTGTTTTTTCTCTACGAGAATGATGAAAAAAGGGTATTATAAATGTTTGACACTAACACAACAGAACACAACGTATCACACATCACACAACACACAACACACACACACACACATACACATACACACATGAGGGCACACATTGACATCGTCCTCGATACTCTACCCACAGCAACATGTATTTATGATGGATGTACCCCATTTCTGTGTTGCAGACTTTGTCTCTAGATACACCCCCACCCGCTGATACTGAACTTCTCTACCCGGAAGTGCCAGAAGACCTTACTTATCCTGCCATCCTGGACGGAGCAGGAGCCGAACCTGAACTGGGTGATGGTACCCAGTTCATCCCTGACCTCCCGGATCAGATCGTATTTGAACTACGAGACGTTCCTGTAGAGCTGGCGTATCCTGCCATCCTGGACGGTACCCAGTTCATCCCTGACCTCCCAGATCAGCACGTGGATAATACAGACGGCTCAAGCAGACCGTATCCTGCCATCCTGGACGGAGCAGGAGCCGAACCTGAACTGGGTGACGACAGTCAGTTCATCCCTGACCTCCCGGATCAGCACGTGGATAATACAGACGGCTCCGGCAGACTGTATCCTGCCATCCTGGACGGAGCAGGAGCCGAACCTGAACTGGGTGACGATGCCCAGTTCATCCCTGACCTCCCGGATCAGCACGTGGATAATACAGACGGCTCCAGCAGACCGTATCCTGCCATCCTGGACGGAGCAGGAGCCGAACCTGAACTGGGTGACGACAGTCAGTTCATCCCTGACCTCCTGGGACAGAACCCGGCCTTCGAACCTCGAGACGTGGCGGTACCACAGGCCGTGGATCCAGACGGCTCAAACGGAGAAGTCCTGTTGGCTGATCCGGTCTTGCCCACCATGGGACTCGAAGTCATCACATTTGATGACAGTGACGATTTCGGTTTCAATACCAGCGCGGAGAACTTGGTGCAGGGTTCTCAGGTCCACGACATTCTGGATTCCTACGAGGGGGAGCTTCCAGACATGTCGTCTTTCCAAACACACTAGTTCGTGTTCTCTCACTCATGTTCTCCTCGCACGCTTTGCCGTGGCTCGCTGTGCTGGGTTGCCATGCTTGCATATTGACGAACTTACAAGTACTTTGAATGTTTGGGTTTTTTGGTGTGTTTTGTGTGTGTGTGTGTGTGTGTGTGTGTGTGTGTGTGTATTGTTGTTGTTGTTGTTGTTGTTTTTTCGACACAAGAAAAGTGCTGTGGAATGTATGGACCAGTGCGATGGACTGCACAACTTTATTGACTGAGGCTTCATACTGAACTTCTCTCTTTCCCCGGCCCCATCCACCCCCCCCCCCTCCGCCCCATACCCCCCGCATCCCCCCTCCAACACACACACACCCCGCCCCCTCTCTGTCTTCTGTCTCGTTCAGTCACCATCTGTTCTATCTTTCCTGTTGTTGTTTTTTTCCCATATGACTCATACCATTGTGGTGGCAACAAAATGATGATCTGGATGAAACACTTGGCTCAGTTCCTTTTGTATCATCGTTTTATAACCCATAATATACGTAACAACTTTTGACACACAAAACATACCGCAAACTGCAGCGCATTACAAGCCATGCCATATGCTCATCAAAATACCACGCACTGCAGGATAAACACATTTTGTCCCACGTCATAAATCCGTCTTTTCATTTTATCTTTTTACAATTATTTATCATGCCACATCATATAGCATCTTAATACTATGGCCAAATTATCATGTGTATTTTATGAATGAAACGTACAAATAAACAAGGGATCTACTGATGTTATCCCCAAGAAGTGTTCATCACAACATTGTGCTCGTGGACTGAGTGGTTTTGAGACCAAGTGTGTGTGGGAGTGGAGGGGGCGTGAGAAGGGGGCACAAACCAGACTCGTGTTGTTGCACTGTACATACCGAGGGTTGTCATCGACCAGGATGACTACTGCGGCCGGTTGGGCTATTTATAGACTTGTGGCAGCGTGTGAGGTTCAGTCATTGAGCGATGGATGTCAGCGAGGCTGGAATCGGGGCAAGTGCAAGATGGTGTGATGTGATAGGGAAGTCTGTGAAGATCGTGGATGATCCAGTGAGGATCTTCACGAGTGATTCAATAAGGAAACGTGAAAGAGGATTCGTTGAGTGTGCTGACGAGAATCATCGCAAGCTTGAAAGGTTACAAGGGACCAAAAGGGTATCTTGAGCTGGGAACATTGTCGTCGTTGTGTCGTCTCACCATCTTTCTTTCCATGGACCATGGACGATGCATGGTGAGAAGCGAACAGTATGGCGGGAGGGGATGACATCCAGGATGTTGTGTGAATGAACATTGTTGCATATTCCTCTACAGAATGGAAACGTGTAATATGGACCTTTTTTAATTATTATAAAAGGCAGTTGCAGAGGTGTGTGATTCGAGCTCGCGTGAAAGCATGTATGTGATTGCAGTGTGAGGTTTACGCTTGTGGTTGTGTATGGGAGAGTGCATGTATCCGCCGTGAGAGAGAGAGAGAGAGAGAGTGTGTGTGTGTGTGTGTGTGTGTGTTTGTGCATGTACACATGTAGAACTGACTACGCATACGATTCATAATCCCCGCGGAGAACAGCTCAAATTTCACACAGAGAAATCTGTTGTGACAAGTAACTGTATAAGATACTAAACGCAAAACAGTATTTCATACAGATGCCATTATAGATCGTCTTATCAAACCAGCTGACTTAGTATCTTAAGATAATGGACACTGGTGTTTCTAAACACACAGAGATGTGTGTGCGTGTGCTCCCTGTTGCGTGTGTGCACGAGTGAGCGTACTTTGAGTTCAGTCTTGCAATGATTGTCAATGATTACATGCATTGTACAGCGGGAGACGACCAATCTCTGTAACTCTGGCCAAACAAAATGTTTACTTTTCAACCAGTTACACCATTCAGTTTGTCCCGCAGTTTGTCTGTGTATGCTGAGTGCGTGTGTCAGCTGCGATGTCTGTACAAGAATTCGATATTTTCAGAGCTCATTGATGTTATTGTGATAATTTTTGTGAGCATTGCAGCTAAGGTGTACATATACCGAACATTATTGTGTGTGACTACAAGTGCCTGTACTTTAGGTCAGTGGCTCGTCCTTAACACAAAGATGCAATTTTTTTTCTGTATCGTCAGTAGGGTGACCATTCTACCGAGGTGGTTGGTTAGCCCACAAAATACTTGGTCAGCTATCATTGTGCCTATTTGTAAAACACCAATACACAGTTTGTTCACGTGTTCTTGGTGAAAACAAATTTCGAACACAAACCATGCCTGTATTTTATATATTCAATATTTTTGGTGCATCTACATTCAATGTTCTTATTCTCAGGACCAACTGATGGTATGTTTTTAATGTGGAAAATATGAATTAATGATCTTGATGCATAATAATCATATTCGGTGTTTTATTGGGTTCTTTTTTCTCTCTCTCTAGAGCTTGATGTTGATGTTACTGTTCTTTCTGCCAATGCAGCTGGCGCATTGTCTCCACAAATGCTGGACACTTTGGGAATCGGTGCTTAAACGTTGATCAGCATTATAGATGGTTCTGAGAGTGCCTGTAGATTTTAGAAACGTCTTCAGATGCTTGGGATGTCTGCATTTAAAAAAAAAAACGTTTGCAGATAATGCGAAAGTTCCGGTTCGATTTTGGAAAGATATGTGAAGGTGACTTAATATGGACGCATGTCTGTATTTCATAATTCTGAACTTAACAGATGTACGTTTGTATTGGTGTATGAAGTTTTATAAACATATACATTGCCCATGCTCTGTCAAAATATCTAGACATAATAATGTTCTTAGTCCAACCCCCCTTCCCCAACCCACCAGCCATTTTTTTCTCAACAACGATGTCAATGTATTTGTGGGCATCCTTTCGTCATGTTTTACAAATTTTATGTAATGCATGTGGATGATGCCTCAGGACCCTAAACTACAAATTCAAGTTTCCTTCTACCTGTAATTGCATTATATTCGCAAGCAATTACTTTACCCACCAGTGGTGTTGACAACGACGTTGCAAAGTCTTGACATCAGGTGTAATGTGTTTTACACAATGCCCTATGCACAGATCATAATACGAACTTGCACTGGAACAAAAGCTTCTTCCTAAAGTGTCCATTTTCAGGGTTGATTTCTACCTTTTGAGAAACGAGTACATTCAGGTCAAAGTCGTATGGCTAGTGCGATTTTTAATTTTTTGAGAAGGTTGTTCTTATTCCAGTTTTAGATGCTTTGTTTAAGTGGATCAGGATTTTCATGTCTCGGTGTAGGCTGCTGTCGGGAACGTGGCATTCTCAGCTTCCTCAATGTAGTGTCCATCTTTTCACACTTTGCAGTCAGTGGCGTCGACCTGGTTACATCTTGGGACAAAACTTCCGTTTATTTTGTAGACAGAATGCCGATGTCGTTGTGACCATACACCCCATGTCCTGGTTCATGGCTTGGGTCAAGAACATGCCCAGCACCACTGACACGGTCAATCCATACGGAACGAACTGAGCGTTTCTCGTTTTGCTTTCAAGGCGATGTGCCGAAAGGCCCGTCGGTCAACCACTTTAAATTGGCTAACAGAGAAGAACACATATCCATAATGCGCGAAGAAGAATGAAGATTCCGAATGAAGCACAGCTGATTAACATGTAAATGGACTAGGTAGATGGTTGAGAAAACAGTTTGTCTGGATCTGGACAGACGAAGGAAGAAGGCACACTCGTATAGTCCTTGTAGTGAGACCCGTGTGTGAGGACTGCATGCAATTTAAACGGATTACAATGTTTTGAAGAAGTGCTGAATGATCTGACATTTTGATTACGAAATACGTGTGTTTAAAATGATTCTCGCAGTATGAACTGCACCAGTATTTTGACTGCTTTTTAGATATTCGTTTTCTATCTACAAACGGACATTTTTTTGTAAACTGTTCTTGTTCTCTTTTTAAAGCAGGTCATGGAAGTTGGCATTCCGTCTGTTGCAATGGGGATGTAAGTGAAGGGTGTATTGTCTGTTGCAATGGGGATGTAAGTGAAGGGTGTATCGTCTGTTGCAATGGGGATGTGAGTGAAGGGTGTATTGTCTGTTGCAATGGGGATGTGAGTGAAGGGTGTATCGTCTGTTGCAATGGGGATGTAAGTGAAGGGTGTATTGTCTGTTGCAATGGGGATGTAAGTGAAGGGTGTATTGTCTGTTGCAATGGGGATGTGAGTGAAGGGTGTATCGTCTGTTACAATGGGGATGTAAGTGAAGGGTGTATTGTCTGTTGCAATGGGGATGTAAGTGAAGGGTGTATTGTCTGTTGCAATGGGGATGTAAGTGAAGGGTGTATTGTCTGTTGCAATGGGGATGTGAGTGAAGGGTGTATCGCCTTGGCCTGATTTTTGAATGTTCACTTCTGAAACATTTTTTCATTATACTTTTAATATTCATTGTGCAAAGATTAAAAACCTGTGACCGATTTATATCTGCTGGGGCATGGTTAAGTATATCACGTGACTTCAAATGTTTGTCAGTTTTTGTTTAATCTTGTGAAGTACGTAATGGAGCTGAAATACCAACCACGCTAATGCCAAACCATCTGCAGTGTATGTAAACCGACGTTTAGTGTCGAGATATGTTTTGACGGTGAATCTATGTTTAGTAACAGTTATGCATCATACCTTGTATCATCTTTGAAACAAGGCCACAAAAGTAACACGGAAATACCTATTTTAATGAAAGGCGGTGAGCGGTAACCATGTGCCTTGAGCAGGTCTAGGGAGTGCGGTTTCTGTTCTTCTCAGACCTCTTTAATGAATCCTCTTTTTTTTCTTTTTTTTTTTTTTACTTAAAGGTGGACTTGTGTCATGTGCAGATTTCGATGTGTATTTCAGAACACAGGTCAAGACGATATTCACTTAATTATTACGGCATTTGCGCCATGTGAGTGAGGTGTGTGTTGGTTGGATGATAGACCACTGTTTGTAGACCTATGCTTCAAATCAAAGAACAGCTATGATGATGTTTTTTTTATGGATTTTTTTCTTACTACAATAAAAATGAACTCGATGATATGAAGTTGCTTCTGGATGATATATATGTGAGCGAGGTGTGAGTGAGTGAGAATACGTTTGTGTCTTCTTTCTTCGACTCTCTTTCTTTCTCGTTTATTTTACACCCGCACACATGCACACGAGTTAACTCTCTCTGTTCCGTCTATCCCCCTCCCCATCTCTCTCTCTCTCTCTCTCTCTCTCTCTCTCTCTCTCTCTCTCTCACGTGTCTTTACTTGCTTCTATTTCTTTTCTGTTTCTTGAGACCTGAGCGTAAAAAAGCATGCTTATCGCTTGAAAACATGAACAATCCAAAGACTCACATATTACACACACACACACACACACACACACACACACACACACACACACAGGAATGCAGGAAGTTTAATGCAAAGGCCACCAGACTGTCCACATAAGCACACGTACACATAAAGATAATTAAAAAAAAAAAAAAACTGCGGAAAAATCAGATTCTACAGAACTGAAAGAGAGAGGGCCGGAGAGATGTATGAAGGAAGACCAGAGTCGAGCTTGACAGAGCTGAGTGCAAGGTATGTGACAACACGAAAGAGTGATCGTTCAAATTGTAAGATCCACAGACGACGAGGGGTAGCCGAATCATCGAGCTCAATAGTATTCAGCTCAGTGGACCGAATGTGAAGTGCCTTTTATGGACCGAATGTGAAGTGCCTTTTATGGACCGAATGTGAAGTGCCTTTTATCTGGACCCAGTGATCGCAGAGAGCGGAATAGGTGTAGACAGTGGTGAAGGTAAACACATGAAGATGATGCAGCAGATTTATTCATGATGATCTTGTACTTTTTTGTGTGTGAGATGGGGAGCCATTGGAGAGACTGCAAGAGAGGAGTGCAGTGATGTACCTGTGTCTCTCTCCTTTCTGATGACGTATCAAACGGCAGAGAGTTCTTTCTGTATGCGCGGAATGGACAGAGTTACAGTTGCCAAGGCGAGACAGACTGAGAGACACGGCGATGTTGCATTGTTGAACAGTTATTTTCGAATATATTCACTGCTCCTTATTTGACAGTATCAGGTTCGACAAGCACTGGGTGAATGGTGATCTCAAAACGTACCAGAAAATCGTCATTCTTCCAAACACATTTGACGACAAATCAGTAGACTGATTGAGAACGACAAAATAATATCAAAAAGAATGATTAAATGTGCACGCGCACGAGTGCCTTCAAAATTGCTAGGTTCTTTCTTCCCCATCCAAAACGGTACCCAATTGTATCTCGAAATTCACGGACCTATGACCGATAAGTACTTCTACTTCTTTTTCCATGAGGAAAACCAGACCGATCCCTGTCAGACCACCAGCAGTGCAGGTAGCTCCTTGTGTAAGTCCACAGTGACGCCTTCCGTGTACATAACCGTTTACTACCGTTTTCGCTTCGTTTTATGACTTAGTTTAGTTCGGTCCATTTGCATGAAGAAATTAGTAATATTGCCCCCAGCACCTCACAACCCCTCCCCAAAATACAGACAGGACACACACACATACACACACACTCACACGCGCACACACACACACACACACACACAGTCCTGTACGTCAGGCAGGCACAGCAGCATGACGGGCACAGTCAGCCAAGAAAAGCTGGGCGCGGGGAGACAGCGACAGAGACAGAGAATGACACGGATTCGCTTGACAGAGTAACAACAGGACAAGGTTCAGCACGATCTGGGCAACTGGCCAATTCAAACACACACACACACACACACACACGAATATATGTTTTTGTATACATAGGCGCCCCGCGATGTTCAACGACAAAGAAAGAGAGAGAGCAGGCGTGAGTAAGGAAGACACACACTCTCTCTCTCTCTCTCTCTCTCTCTCTCTCTCTCTCTCTCTCACATATATATATATATATATATGAATGTATGTATACAGCGCCCTGAGACGTTCAATAAGCAAGCTCTAGAGTGCAGAGAGACAGAGACAGAGAGTAGTGAGTAAGTAAGGAAGATGGTGGGGGGTTA
>NC_134878.1:9095294-9102794 GCF_041734735.1 Babylonia areolata | reverse complement strand
CAGTGTGTGTACATGTGTGTGTTTGTATATGTCTGAGCATATGCATGCTTGCACGTGTGTTTGTGTGTGCGTGCGTGCGTGTGTTTGTGTGAGTGTGTGCGTGCGTGTGTGCGTGCGTGCGTGCGTGCGCGTGTGTGTGTGCATGTGTGTGTGTGAACCCTTTCCAAACGCTTTTTATGAATCCTTATGTTCACAGATTAATTCCTAGTGATGGGAGAAGTCAGTCAGACGTCACTTCATCAACCTGGACAAAGGTCCTCAAGAAGACACTGAAACATCGCCTTTTTAAAAAAAATTATCATTCTCCATTCCCAAACAGGTTTCACGTCAGAATCATCAGGGTAGCGTTTTATTATCTCTCCTACATCTCTCCTACATAACACAGAGTGACAGAATCGGTCATGCGTAGGACTGTTCACCAGAGATCAGAGTTCCAGGCCCCGTAGGACTTGTGATCCAGTGTTCACCAGTGATCAGAGTTCCAGGCCCCTGTAGGACTTGTGATCCAGTGTTCACCAGAGATCAGGGTTGAAGGCCCTGTAGGACTTGTGATCCAGTGTTCACCAGTGATCAGAGTTCGATGCCCCGTAGGACTTGTGATCCAGTGTTCACCAGAGATCAGGGTTGAAGGCCCTGTTGGACTTGTGATCCAGTGTTCACCAGTGATATCAGGGTTGAAGGCCCTGTTGGACTTGTGACCCAGTGTTCACCAGAGATCAGGGTTCCAGGCCCCGTAGGACGTGTGATCCAGTGTTCACCAGAGATCAGGGTTCCAGGCCCTGTTGGACGTGATCCAGTGTTCACCAGAGATCAGGGTTCCAGGCCCTGTTGGACTTGTGATCCAGTGTTCACCAGAGATCAGGGTTCCAGGCCCCGTAGGACTTGTGATCCAGTGTTCACCAGAGATCAGGGTTCCAGGCCCCGTAGGACTTGTGATCCAGTGTTCACCAGAGATCAGGGTTCCAGGCCCCGTAGGACTTGTGATCCAGTGTTCACCAGAGATCAGGGTTCCAGGCCCTGTTGGACTTGTGATCCAGTGTTCACCAGTGATCAGAGTTCCAGGCCCTGTAGGACTTGTGATCCAGTGTTCACCAGTGATCAGAGTTCCAGGCCCCGTAGGACGTGTGATCCAGTGTTCACCAGAGATCAGAGTTCCAGGCCCTGTTGGACTTGTGATCCAGTGTTCACCAGAGATCAGGGTGCCAGGCCCCGTAGGACGTGTGATCCAGTGTTCACCAGTGATCAGAGTTCCAGGCCCCGTAGGACGTGTGATCCAGTGTTCACCAGTGATCAGGGTTCGAGGTCCTGCTTCGGCATGGCGTTGTGTCCCTAGACAAAAAAAAGCACTTTACTCCGATTGTCCTCTTTCCCACCCGGGTGTGGACGGGTACTGAACCACGGACATGAATGTTTTTTTTTAATTTTAACTCACTCAGTACGGCCAGTCCTCTCTTCTCCTCTACACAGACCCCTCGGATGTCCAGTAGGTGTCTGAATGACCCAACCTTTATCTTCCGTCGTCAGAATTATGGTATTCTTTGTCAACATTCATGTCTCTCAATGTAAGAGCCTTCCGCTTGCAATATTTTGATGATGGTGATTGGGGTGAAACGCTGTTAACGTCGTCTCTTTCGCCGTTCGTATGAAGAGAGTTAAGTGCGTGGTATCTAACGTGGGGGTGGGAGTGGGAATGAAACGCTGGAAGGAGAGAGTTGCACCCACATTGCAATGCCTTGCCCTTGACACAGTGGATATAAATTCTCACTGCCACGGTGGCCACAGAGGCCATGAAACCTTTAACCGTTTAACTTAACATCACCTAACATTGTCGTGGGTGTGTGTGTGGGGGGGGGGGGGGGGGTGCGGGGGGGGGGGGGGGGGGGGGGCGGGGGAAGGAGTAGCATAGGGCTACACGCGTCCCTCGGCTGTTAAATGTCGATGTCGAACCCACAGTTCTGAAGATCTGAGTCGACTGCTATGCGGCTGTTAAATGTCGATGTCGAACCCACAGTTCTGAAGATCTGAGTCGACTGCTATGCGGCTGTTAAATGTCGATGTCGAACCCACAGTTCTGAAGATCTGAGTCGACTGCTATGCGGCTGTTAAATGTCGATGTCGAACCCACAGTTCTGAAGATCTGAGTCGACTGCTATGCGGCTTTTAAATGTCGATGTCGAACCCACAGTTCTGAAGATCTGAGTCGACTGCTATGCGGCTGTTAAATGTCGATGTCGAACCCACAGTTCTGAAGATCTGAGTCGACTGCTATGCGGCTGTTAAATGTCGATGTCGAACCCACAGTTCTGAAGATCTGAGTCGACTGCTATGCGGCTGTTAAATGTCGATGTCGAACCCACAGTTCTGAAGATCTGAGTCGACTGCTATGCGGCTTTTAAATGTCGATGTGGAACCCACAGTTCTGAAGATCTGAATCGAATGCTATGGTTGTCCAAACTGGTCAATGATGTGAAAGATACCCTCCTCGCCTCCCCCCCTCCCCCACCCTCTCTCCAACCTCCCACCTCCTCTCCTTTATACATGAGTTAGTGAGAGAGAGGGAGGGAGACACAGAGAGAGAGAGACGGAGAGAGAGACATACAGCGACAGAAACGCAAGTCGGCCAATGTGCTGAAGAATAAGGCTTCATTCGTTCGTTCATTCATCAGTTCATTCTCACTGGCCTGGCTATTCCTGTCGGCCATTATCGCCCTCAGCACCTCAGTCACAAGAATCGAGTTCCATTCACACGGGCAGGCATTCATCCCAACGTATAAGTGGCGTTAGTCGCACTGACTTCCAATCAAAATGGTGGGGTCATTTCAACCTGGTTCTCTCTCACTCCCGCTGCCACTACTTCCAACCCTCACCCTTTTGACACTGCCGAAGTCCGACTCCGCCACCCATTATCACCTGCCCTGGTTGTCACGGCGTTGAACCTGATTGCCGCTTAGTGCAAACGACTTGTTGCCATTATCCGGTTTAACCCCTTCTTATGATAAATGTCACCCGCTGGTTACCACGGGCTCCCCTCGGAGTGTGCAAACACGTGGTCGTTCTAATTGCTATGAGTGACTGCCTACAACAGTGCTTGAAGTGCTTCACAAGGTCCTCTTATGATAAATGTCACCCGCTGGTTACCACGGGCTCCCCTCGGAGTGTGCAAACATGTGGTCGTTCTAACTGCTATGAGTGACTGCCTACAATAGTGCTCGATGTGCTTCACAAGGTCTTCACCATCATGTCCATCGAATCTCTGATTGTGTTCAGCAACTAGTCTGAGCAGTCCCAAAGTCAAAGTATCTTCATTCCAGAAAGACCCTTCGGGGTGCATGGATGAAAAATTAACACAAGCATAGCACACCACATCAATAGAATATTAAAGTATTCTTTCACACACACACACACACACACACACACACACACACACACACCGATGCAAACACATTCACATAGTATGAGAATGTTGCATCAGAATGTCAATCACAAATTTGACATTATGATTTTCCCAAACTTAGTTGGCATAAGCAACTTAAGTTTCCTAGTGGTGCGAAGCAATGACGAAAATGTTATTGTATTTTGCTGTTTATAATAAGATAATATTTCCCACTTTCTAAAAATACGGACATACAAACAAACAATGAAATCCATACCCTTCGTCGTGACTGAAACATTTATGTCACAATTTTTGTTTGTACGATTTGTTTGTATATTGTTAAGTTACAATTGGGAGTCCTAAATTTCTATACCATAGGAAACTGTCAGGTAAGGAGACTAATGTAATTTCTAGAATTCGAAACGTTTGCTCGAACATCCTGTAATCATAGTAAAGTATATTTCCATTGATTGCTGCTCGCCAGGTTTGATCAAAGTGATCCTGCAACCTCTTCTTCACGTCAGATTAATTAAAAACAGGAAACAGAGAAAATGTGTTAACTGATCATTCCAGTGCAAATCAAGTCCCAGATTACCTAGTATGGTCTCAACACGAGTAAAACAAATTCATGCATTAGAAGCAAAAATCTGTACAGAACACATGCTAACTGGTTGCTGTTAGTGTTAAACGCAATCTTTTGCCAGATCTTCAACACTGTACAGTTAGCTTCCATGTCTGCGGGGTAGTGACCCAATTCTCATGATAGCATATTATTAGGGGTAGAGACTTACAAAGCGTTGTTATTATCAATGCCATAAAAGCGCAGTTTTGCAGTTTCCCGGCCAGGCCACAAATTAGAAGTTTCATTTTCATTTTCAGTAGCTCAAGGAGGCGTCACTGCGTTCGGACAAATCCATATACGCTACACCACATCTGTCAAGCAGATGCCTGACCAGCAGCGTAACCCAACGCGCTTAGTCAAGCCTTGAGAAAAAAGAAAAAAGAAAAAAAGGTGAATAAATAATAGATAA
The DNA here is from genome assembly GCF_041734735.1 of Babylonia areolata. Taxonomy (NCBI): domain Eukaryota; kingdom Metazoa; phylum Mollusca; class Gastropoda; order Neogastropoda; family Buccinidae; genus Babylonia; species Babylonia areolata. The sequence continues at coordinate 9,098,390 of NC_134878.1, read as the reverse complement.
GCTTACATAAATAAATAAATAAATAAATAAATAATTATAATATAAAAAAGGTAGTAGTAATGATGATAATAATAAATAAATAAGACAACAATGATGATAAATAAGCAAATAAATGTAAAACATGAAGGCACACATTCACACATACACCCACGCATGCATAACAGATATGCACCAAACATGCAGTTTCACAAATTACAAGGCAGCACACACACCTAGTACCTCTGCAAATTAGGCTGCCTACAATCAAATGGTTTCTATGAAAGGGTCTAACTGAATCCACCCTCAACCGAACAAACTTGACCTTAATAAGGGTGTAGGTGCCAATAGGTCGTTAAACTCCAACAGAACAAACCACCCTCACTGTTGTGCCTCCAGTGATTTTAATCTGTATGGGGTGTGTGACTGTGGGGAAATCGGCCGGATTAAGATTTCGTGTTGTTAGGATTGATGGTGAATAGAGAAAATTTATCAGAAGTGAGGAAAAGAGAGAGAGGGAGGGTGAGAGAGAGAGAGAGAGGGGAGAGGGAGGGTGAGAGAGAGAGAGAGGGGAGAGAGAGAGGGAGGAAAGAGAGAAAGAGAGAGCGCGCAACAAGAGAGATAGCAAGAAGAGAGAGAGGGAGGAAAGAGAGAGAGCGCAACAAGAGAGAGATATAGCAAGAAGAGAGAGAGGGAGGAAAGAGAGAGAGCAACAACTTGATAGAGAGAGATAGCAAGAAGAGAGAGAGGGAGGAAAGAGAGAGAGAGAGAGCGCGCAACAAGAGAGAGATAGAGATAGCAACAACTTGATATATACATAGAGAGAGAGAGAGAGAGAGAGAGAGAGAGAGAGAGCAACGAGAGAGAGGGAGGAAAGATTGAGAGACAGAGAGAGAGCAACAAGAGAGAGAGAAGAGAGAGAGAGAGAGAGAGAGCAACAAGAGAGAGAGAGAGAGAGAGAGACCAGCAACTTAAGAGAGAGAGAGGAGGGGAGTTTGGGGAGAGGAGGAGGGGGGCGGGGGGGGGGGGGGGGCGAGGCGACAGATCAGGGCGAGAGAAAACGAAGAGAAAGAGGGCAAGGAGCGAGAGCCCAGCAACAACTTGAGAGAGAGAGCGAGCGAGAAACACCCAGTACAGAGACCCCAGCAACAACAACTTCGGCCTTGACACTCAAACGAACAGCTGAGCAGTGACACACACACACACACCACACACACACACACACACCACGTCAGGTCTATTTCGGTACGCGCTGACTGAGACTGTGCGTCTCCCAGCCTTTGCCTTCAGCCCCGGTGCACAGTTACATCTGAACCCCCTCCTCCAGACAGACAGTGGGAGGGATATCTGTGATTTTATCCCACGATGGCAAGCGTGCATGTATTGCATTGCATTTTGTGTGTGTGTGTGTGTGTGTGTGTGTGTGTGTGTGTGTGTGTGTTTGTGTGTGTGTGTGTGTGTGTGTGTGATTTTTTGTTTCTTTGTTTGTTTGTCAAAACACGACTTCTGCTTGTGATATTCGTGAAGAGTGCGTCGCTACAGTGAAGGTCTACGTACTTAAAAAAAAACAACTAGATAAAGACACCGCTTGTAAAAATCCCGGTCCAATTTGTGTGGGACTTGAACTTGTGGACACTCGCTTCCCAGTCGGGAGCATCACCGCTACGTAACATTTATTATAGTGATAATAATAACTATAAAGCTTATATGTATCGCCGGACACTGCAGCTGTCTTTTGAAATCATATACCTGAAAGACATCACTTTCAGTAGCTCAAGGAGGCGTCACTGCGTTCGGACAAATCCATATACGCTACACCACATCTGCCAAGCAGATGCCTGACCAGCAGCGTAACCCAACGCGCTTAGTCAGGCCTTGAGAAGAAAAAAAAAGGTCAATGTCGTTGTGAGCAAACGTGCGTATATATTAGGCCTGACTAAGCGCGTTGGGTTACGCTGCTGGTCAGGCATCTGCTTGGCAGATGTGGTGTTGCGTATATGGATTTGTCCGAACGCAGTGACGCCTCCTTGAGCGACTGAAACTGAAACTGAGGGTGGTAGGATAGATGATATATGTTATATACATGTCGCATCACAAGAGGAAGTAAAGTTAATCAAACATTATAGTTCGCGTTTAACACACCAGTGTTGGCAAGCCGTATGAATAAGTGATGAATTAATTCCCAGCAGATCAGTTCACTTAACTATCATCTCATTCGTAAATCCCTTTAACCCTCTGCCCCCTTCGCTTCCTAATCTATAATCCAGATGTCATCCCTTCACTCCCGATCCCTCTCAGAATGCACGCAGAGCGAAACTGAACGCACGCACAGAACCTTCATTCAAAATTATACCCGCACCCCCCCCCCCCGACCCCACCCCTACCCCCCCACACACACACATGCCGCCCAGCCCTTTTCCTCCAATTCCTGGTGAGAGAGAGAGAGAGAGAGAAACAAAGAAAGAAAGAAAGAAAGAGAGAGAGAGAGAGAGAGAGGGGGGGGGGTGATAATGATGATGATGATTTTTTATTGAAGAAACACATGGTTCATTTCAAGGGAATAGGTCATTCAGCGGAGAGACAGACAGACAGACAGACAGACAGACAGGCAGACGGACGGACAGACGAACAGACACACACACACACACACACACACACACACACACACACATCACAATCATACACACCGACACTTTCCGACATACTCCCCCGCGCCCCCCTCCCCACCACACCACACACCCCCACGCCCCACACACAGACATACACACACACACGCATGCGTACATGCACTCACATACTACACAAAAGCATGCACACACACAGACACCCACACACAGTCACACCTCTCCCCCTCCCTCTTCCTCCTACTTGCACATCCCCACGCCACTACCACTCTCTTCCATCCAGCATCACTGAGTGGGAAGATGTTAATCTGATAAACGACCACTTATACATTTGCTGCTGCGACTATTACTACTACTACTACTACGACGACGACGACGGCGACGACAACGACGACGACGACAGCGATGACGTCTACTACAACGACTACCACTACTCACATACAGTTTTTTCAAGTTCCCATGCCACTCCTTACTTTATACACTTCACCCTATCTAC
>NC_134878.1:9077794-9080294 GCF_041734735.1 Babylonia areolata | reverse complement strand
TGATGCAGTTGTGTCACCTTCACACACACACATCCTCCCCCTCCCCCCCCCCCCCCGGCCCCCCAACCCTCCCCCATCCTCTTCCTCACCCCGTCCACCCATCCCCCCCCCCCACCACCACCCAGAGAGGAGTTTTGTTTTCATCTTTTAAATAAAAACAAAACAAAAACAAAAACAAACATAATCAGCTTCATTGCTAAAAGGAGAAGAGAGGATCAAATTAAGGTTCTCATTCAACATTCGTTGTTTTTTCAATAATAACAACAGGAAATGCTGGCCCAGACTGTGAAACGTGAACCACGTGCACGGACAGCCCGCATCAATGTCTCGGATCCTGTTTTGCTGCATTCATTTCCAAACACAGAATTAACTCACTCAGTACGGCCAGTCCTCTCTTCTCCTCCTCTACACAGACCCATCGGATGTCCAGTGGGTGTCTGAATGACCCAACCTTTAGCTTCCGTCGTCAGACTTGTGGTATTCTTTGTCAACATTCACCTCTTCAGTATGAGAGCCTTCCACTTGCAATATTTTGATGGTGGTAATTGGGGTGAAACGCTGTTAACGTCGTCTCTTTCGCCGTTCGTATGGAGAGAGTTAAATTAAACAGACAAGGAAACAAATACTTTTTTTTTTTTTTTTTTAAAGAGGAGCCTAAAAATAAAGCTCAAGTCGATATGGAAAAATAAAAATAAAAAATAGGGCGTGTTGATCAGAGCACGGATAGAGACACAGACAATAGGCCTCTCTCTCTCCCCTCTGTCTCTCTCTGTCTCTCTCTCTCTCTTTGATGATTTACCTGTTTTTGTAAAGACCCTGGAGCTCTGATTAGAAATAAGGGCAAGGGGAGGGGGGGGGGGGGGGGGGGGGGAGGGGGGGGAAGAACAGCAAGGGTTTTATTTTGTTTGCGTGTTGCTGGTTTTTGGTTTATTTTTGGTTTGTTGCTGTTTTGAAAGCAGATCACATACTTATCCAAAGATAGTTCAGTCTCAAAAAGCAAGAGATTGAATCATATTCTCCTCCTCCTCCTCCTCCTGCTTCCTCCTTTTACACCTCGTACTATCATCATCATCATCATCATCGTCGTCGTCGTCGTCGTCGTCAACATCATCATTATCATCATTATCGTCGTCAACATCATCATCATCGTCGTCGTCGTCGCCATCACCGTCAACATCATTATCATTATCATCATCGTCGTCGTCATCGTCGTCGCCGTCATCACCATCATCATCGTCGTCATCATCATCATCATCATCATGACAAAGACCATTGCTTTGTTGATGCTCATCCCCAAAGCATGCAGGTGGTCGATGATGTGTACCCTCATCAGGCAACAGAAGGACTCTGCCCCAACAATAATACACATCTAATCTGTTCACCGCTGTCTCATTAAACGGTGGCCTCGTGCGTGCGTGATCATATGTAATGGCTCGACCTGTTTACCTCAGGTTTATTTTTAGCTTAGTTTTGTTTTTTTGTAATGAAGGACGTCTTCCTGGTGCTCTGCTTTTTTCATGTATGTGTGTGTGTGTGGGGGTATATATGTATATACATATGTGTGTGTGTGTGTGTGTGTGTGTGTGTGTGTGTGTGTGTGTGTGCCGTGCATGTGTTTGTGTGTCTTTGTAGTGTGGGTGGTTGTATGTCTGTGTATGTGTCTGTCTGAGTTTCTGAGTGTGTGTGTGGTGTTTGTTCGTATGTGTGAAAGACTCTCTCTCTATCTCTCTCTCTCTCTCTCTCTCTCTCTCTCTCTGTGTGTGTGTGTGTGTGTGTGTGTGTGTGTGTGTGTGTGTGTGTGTGTGTGTGTGTGTGTGTTTATTTGTAGTGTTAGTGGTTGTGTGTATATATGAGTGTGTGTGTTCTGTTTGGATGTGTGAAAGACCCCTCTCTCTAATTGTGTGTGTGTGTGTGTGTGTGTGTGTGTGTGTGTGTGTGTGTGTGTGTGACAGACAGACAGACAGACAGACAGATGCGGGGAAAATATGTGTGCGCGTGCGTGCGTGTTTGTGTGCGCCGCACACAAGACTGATGAACTGACCTGCTTGTCAGTGTCTTTGCGTGCTCAGGTACGTTTCGCTCCCGTGCTTTTTTAAACTAGGGGTAGGAAGTAGACTTTGACTGGGTGGAGTGAGTTAGCATGCCCCTGAATCCCCTCCCCCCCCCACCCCCCACTCCCCCAGCCCCCGGCCCACCTAACCACCACCACACCCCCCACCCCCCTCCAACTACACCACCCAGCAGGGCGATGGTATTGACGATACCACCTCCTTCACCCGCTTCGCTTGTTGTGTGTGTCGTCGAGTTGGCGAGCGGGTCAGTGTCACCGGTGCATGGTATGTATAATGACACACCTGTCTGAACACGTCATGCATAGCCTTGTAGTGGTAATAAAGCGTGAGCTTTCCCCCCTCGTTTATTATTATCAAACATCCGGGCTGACATCTGAGACCGATATGGATGGGATTTTTTTTTTTTTTTTTTTTTTTTTTTTAGTTCA
>NC_134878.1:9070294-9072794 GCF_041734735.1 Babylonia areolata | reverse complement strand
TTTTTTTAGTGAGGAGGAGTTGTGCAGTCCCTTCCCCACTCTCTCGCCTACCGACGCTCACAGTCCCACAGATGCAGATACTGCCACGTGTAGGACGGCCTCGGCAGGTGCAGGTTTTTTCTTCGGAGCTCCGTCTCCTAGGGGGACTTCCAGTCAAGGATAAGAGCTCCCCCTGCCCTTTAGTCATCCCCTTTCGCCTTCACAGCCGTTGGGAAGGTTTCCTCCTCCGCCTGGTCCGTCGTTGGGAGACTTCACATGCGGCAGGTAGTACTGGGTTACATGGTACCAGTAGCAAGGGATATGCCCCTGACCTGACACACATCTCCCCGTAGAACGTCCACAAAGACGCTTTCCGGCCTGCCAGCACCAGAAGATCCAGAAAGATCGACCAGGCGTGAGATTCTACAGACCTGTGCGAAAAGGACATTCCAGACAACCCGATTCTTGGAGCCAGCTACAGTCGGCAAGAGGGACTGTTGGGGCAGAATTGTGTTGTGAGTGTGTGAAGAAGGGAAACCTGGCCAGGTGAGAGGGTAGTTTATCCCGGGATTAGGATTACAATTTGGATGTATAATGCCTTTGAAATTCCATGTTGTGTGAAGATTTTTGATTTGACGTGTTTGAATTAATAATTACTTTTAATCCGTATATAAAGTGTAGAAATGTATACTGTGTCCTCGGCTTGTAAAAGAGGAATGAATGTGCAGTGATTGTTTGAGTGCATAGATGTGTACATCGAACCTTACCTGTGAGCTAACCCCGACAGCAACGACAAATACACTTAAACAAAAGTTAATACACATTTTCTCGCAACCTGGACAATATATATATATATATCTTAGTTAACGTCTAAAACTTTTAAAACTTTTTAACAAGCTTTCATTTAGCTCTTTACCCCTTTAAACTCCCCTTTTTATCACTGGTCCTCACATGCGCTGCGCATCTAAGGACTAACGATAAGCAAACTTAGCGCAGCTAAGTTAGCTCATGCACCCCACCCCAGGACCAAATACTCAAGCATTCATTCACCAACTTGACCTTTACGGGTGTTTTAACAATGGACTGGTAAAAAAACTCAACCTGTTCGCCGATCAGCTAAACACTTATGATAAACGCAGCACCACCACTCTGATGGCTATCACACAGGGTGGTCCTTGGAGTCCCCAACAGTTTGAAGCACCTCGATACGCACCTGAATGACCCGTGACGCCTCCGGCAAAAGTTAGTAGCACATAAAGGCGGGCAGAAAAGAGGCCAGGATTTATGACTCTGACTGGTATTGGCGACCAGTCCGACTTATTATCATGGGAATGATCGAGGAAAGAAAAACTGCTGACTGCAGTGGATGCCTATTAAAAACAGAGCATAAGAAGCAAAGTGCGTGGCACCACATTGACAACAGAGTTTAACGGCCTACTGGCAAAGAGCCCTACAGGTCGAGTTGTTCGGGATTTGGGGGTCTTGGAAGCGTCACGTTTGTACGTGTGTATGTACGTATATAAGTGTGTGTATACGTATATAGGTGTACGTTATTATCAAGTGTGCCGACTCACGCAAAGCCCTTGTAGCAATGTGAGGAGAAGAAGGAAGGGGTGTGGGGTTGGGTGGGAGGAGGGGGAGAGAGAAGGGTGGGAGGAGGGGGAGAGAGAAGGGTGTTGTTGAAACTTTGTGTTTATCTGTGTGGGTGAGGGTTTTAACGACAGCTATATAACACTCCTTGGTGAATACTTTTGGGACCCAAACTTTGCCTCAGAAGAGGTTGGTGGGGGTCTACTTGGGTGGGGATCGTTCTTCCTGAAAGAGTCTGTGTCAAGAACAGTGGTGCCTCCGTTATAGAGATCAATTATTCGGTGGAGTGGGGTTTACTGTGTCTAGGTCTGTGTGGGGTGGGGGGGGGGGGCGAGTGGGTCGGGGCTCCGGAAGGGCAATGAAGGTCTACGATCCTCCGCTGTTTTCCTTGTGTCATCTGCTCTTCAGGAAATGATAGTAAATAACGATGATGACAAGGCAGATAACTGATACTTCCTGATGCCTCCCGTGGTGACTCCGTATTCTGACAAAGCTCTTTGGGAACGGGGAGGGTGGGAGAGAGGGAGAGATGGGGAGAAGGTGGTTTAGGGGAGGGGGTAGTTGAGGCCAGCTTTACCGTTGGAATATAGGTTGATGGCTGTAAAGAAGATAATGTTTTGGACTGTTATCGACACAATACCAGTCCCACGGTTGAAATCCAAACAAACACCAAGCCAGTGTATGGAGTTAGCTTTGGCGGTGTGAAATGTGAACCCCCACGAAGACACATGCACGCACGCATGAATGATTGCACCAACACGCACATGGTCACATGTGTACGCGTGCATGCATATACACCACACACACTCACACAAGCCGCGCTGCTTGCGCAAGACGTTGTGAACATTACTATTTCCTTGAACATGAATAACTATTTCCTTTGTTTTAATTTCGCAGAAACCTGCTTCCCTTAGAAATAATCATTTATTGT
>NC_134878.1:9057794-9062794 GCF_041734735.1 Babylonia areolata | reverse complement strand
TCCACCCACCCGTATATCCAGCCACCCTTGTAAGAATGGTTCTCACAGTTCATCCACCTATCCATCCACCCACCCGTATATCCAGCCACCCTTGTAAGAATGGTTCTCACAGTTCATCCATCTACCCACCCGTACATCCAGCCACCCTTGTAAGAATGGTTCTCATAGTTCATCCATCTACCCACCCGTACATCCAGCCACCCTTGTAAGAATGGTTCTCACAGTTCATCCATCTATCCATCCACCCACCCGTATATCCAGCCACCCTTGTAAGAATGGTTCTCACAGTTCATCCACCTATCCATCCACCCGCCCGTATATCCAGCCACTCTTGTAAGAATGGTTCTCACAGTTCATCCATCTACCCACCCGTACAGCCAGCCACCCTTGTAAGAATGGTTCTCATAGTTCATCCATCTACCCACCCGTACATCCAGCCACCCTTGTAAGAATGGTTCTCACAGTTCATCCACCTATCCATCCACCCACCCGTATATCCAGCCACCCTTGTAAGAATGGTTTTCATAGTTCATCCATCCACCCACCCGTACATCCAGCCACCCTTGTAAGAATGGTTCTCACAGTTCATCCACCTATCCAGCCACCCTTGTAAGAATGGTTCTCACAGTTCATCCATCCACCCACCCGTATATCCAGCCACCCTTGTAAGAATAGTTCTCACAGTTCATCCACCTATCCAGCCACCCACCCGTATATCCAGCCACCCTTGTAAGAATAGTTCTCACAGTTCATCCACCTATCCAGCCACCCTTGTAAGAATCGTTCTCACAGTTCATCCACCTATCCAGCCACCCTTGTAAGAATCGTTCTCACAGTTCATCCATCCACCCACCCACCCACCCATTCATTCATCCAACCACATCCAATCCACCCACCCCACCCCACCCACCGTCACATACACCCTTCCAACCATTCATCCATCCATCCATCCACCCATGAATAGCTCTCACACTTCAGCTGATATAACCAGCTAAGCGGTCCACCCTTTCTCGCGAAAGCCCCCACCACACCCATATCCCTGCCATCAAATGGGCACACAGTCAAAGGAGACATCACCCATCACACCCGGCATTCAAACCGTCAAGGAGGGGGGTGAGGAAGGGGAGGTGTGGGGGGGGGGGGGGGGGGGGGGTGGCAGGAGCTCATAGCTGCTGGTTCGATAGATGGATGCCGCCGCTTATAACGGGTGGGAATCCACCCTTGACTGTCCTTTGTCCAAGTCTCTTGGCTTCAGTGTGGTGTGATGATGATGTTCCTCAATGGTAGTGTTTAACGACCTATTGGCTGTCAAGTTGTTCAGGTCTATTGGGACTTGGTACGGTAGAGGTTATACGGTTTGGTGTGTGTGTGTGTGTGTGTGGCGGGGGGGGGGGGGGGCGGGAGGGAGTCGTTGACGTCGGTGTTGGTGGGGGGTCTGTCTGATGTTTCTAGGGGGTTGGGGAGGGGGGGGGGGGGGGGGGAAGGGTAATCCTGGCTGTCTGCCGCAGGGTGAAGTCATGGTGTTTCATGCGGTAAAGCTGGTTGTAAGATGAGGGGTGTGTGTAGCGTTGTCCTCCATCCACCCTGCTGTGTACCATCTGGAAGAAGTCGGTTCGTGTGAAAGTGGAGTTTTAACAACGAACTGGTTTTTTCCGCCCTTTGATAATGATAAATACGGTCCGTGTTCCTCAGTGCTTGTGTGAAGGTCTCGTTATGGCTCGAGGGAGGGGGGTGGGGGAGTAGGTGAGGGTGGTTGGGGGTGGGGGGGTGGGTGTGGGAATCAGTTCATTTGGATGTTTTTTTTTTTTTTTTTTTTTTTTGCTTCAGAACCTAGCCTAACTACGGTACATGGCCATCTCGTTGCTGTTAATTATCAGAAAACGTACACAAGTCACAATCACAGTGAATAGCAACTGTGTGTGTATGTGTGTGTGTGTGTGTGTATAGACAGAGAGAGAGAGAGAGAGAGAGAGAGAGAGAGAGAGAGAGAGAGAGAGAGAGAGAGAGATTATACCCTTGTACTGTTGAAAAATGTCCAAGTTAATTCTCTATTTCCTTTCGGACCATTGCACAATTTATTCGAAAATGGAAAACAAAGCAACTATAACGTGACCTTTGTTTTCGCAGATGAAGACAGTTCGCTCTGACATGCCCAGACAGGTAGGAGACGCAGCAGAGACACAGACATGAGACATAGCAGAGACAGGAGACACATCAGAGACACAGACAGACAGGAGACATAGCAGAGACACAGACAGGAGACATAGCAGAGACACAGACAGGAGACACAGCAGAGACACAGACAGGTAGGAGACATAGCAGAGACACAGACAGACAGGAGACATAGCAGAGACACAGACAGGTAGGAGACATAGCAGAGACACAGACAGGAGACATAGCAGAGACACAGACAGGAGACATAGCAGAGACACAGACAGACAGGAGACATAGCAGAGACACAGACAGGTAGGAGACATAGCAGAGACACAGACAGGAGACATAGCAGAGACACAGACAGACAGGAGACATAGCAGAGACACAGACAGGTAGGAGACATAGCAGAGACACAGACAGGAGACATAGCAGAGACACAGACAGGAGACATAGCAGAGACACAGACAGACAGGAGACATAGCAGAGACACAGACAGGAGACATAGCAGAGACACAGACAGGAGACATAGCAGAGACACAGACAGGTAGGAGACACAGCAGAGACACAGACAGACAGGAGACATAGCAGAGACACAGACAGGTAGGAGACATAGCAGAGACACAGACAGGCAGGAGACATAGCAGAGACACAGACAGGTAGGAGACACAGCAAAGACACAGACAGACAGGAGACATAGCAGAGACACAGACAGGTAGGAGACATAGCAGAGACACAGACAGGCAGGAGACATAGCAGAGACACAGACAGGCAGGAGACACAGCAGAGACACAGACAGGAGACATTGCAGAGACAGAGACAGGTAGGAGACATAGCAGAGACACAGACAGGTAGGAGACACAGCAGAGACACAGACAGGAGACATAGCAGAGACACAGACAGGTAGGAGACACAGCAGAGACACAGACAGGTAGGAGACATAGCAGAGACACAGACAGACAGGAGACATAGCAGAGACACCGACAGGAGACATAGCTGAGACACAGACAGACAGGAGACATAGCAGAGACACCGACAGGAGACATAGCAGAGACACAGACAGGTAGGAGACATAGCAGAGACACAGACAGACAGGAGACATAGCAGAGACACCGACAGGAGACATAGCAGAGACACAGACAGACAGGAGACATAGCAGAGACACAGACAGACAGGAGACATAGCAGAGACACAGACAGACAGGAGACAGGAGACATAGCAGAGACACAGACAGACAGGAGACATAGCAGAGACACAGACAGACAGGAGACATAGCAGAGACACAGACAGACAGGAGACATAGCAGAGACACAGACAGGAGACATAGCAGAGACACGGACAGGTAAGAGACTCAGCAGAGACACGGACAGGTAAGAGACTCAGCAGAGACACGGACAGGTAGGAGACATAGCAGAGACACAGACAGGAGACATAGCAGAGACACAGACAGGTGACATAGCAGAGACACAAGACAGGTAGGAGACATAGCAGAGACACAGACAGACAGGAGACATAGCAGAGACACAGACAGGTAGGAGACATAGCAGAGACACAGACAGGTAGGAGACATAGCAGAGACACAGACAGACAGGAGACATAGCAGAGACACAGACAGGAGACATAGCAGAGGACAGACAGACAGGAGACATAGCAGAGACAGAGACAGACAGGAGACATAGCAGAGACACAGACAGACAGGAGACATAGCAGAGACACAGACAGACAGGAGACATAGCAGAGACAGAGACAGACAGGAGACATAGCAGAGACACAGACAGGTAGGAGACATAGCAGAGACACAGACAGGTAGGAGACATAGCAGAGACACAGACAGGTAGGAGACATAGCAGAGGACAGACAGACAGGAGACATAGCAGAGACAGAGACAGACAGGAGACATAGCAGAGACACAGACAGACAGGAGACATAGCAGAGACACAGACAGACAGATGACATAGCAGAGACACAGACAGACAGGAGACATAGCAGAGACACAGACAGACAGGAGACATAGCAGAGACACAGACAGACAGGAGACATAGCAGAGACACGGACAGACAGATGACATAGCAGAGACACAGACAGGAGACAGAGCACAGACACAGACAGGAGACATAGCAGAGACACCGACAGGAGACAATAGCAGAGACACAGACAGACAGGAGACATAGCAGAGACACAGACAGACAGATGACATAGCAGAGACACAGACAGACAGGAGACATAGCAGAGACACAGACAGACAGATGACATAGCAGAGACACAGACAGACAGATGACATAGCAGAGACACAGACAGGCAGGAGACATAGCAGAGACACAGACAGGAGACATAGCAGAGACACAGACAGGAGACATAGCAGAGACACGGACAGACAGGAGACATAGCAGAGACACAGACAGACAGGAGACATAGCAGAGACACAGACAGGCAGGAGACATAGCATAGACACAGACAGGCAGGAGACATAGCAGAGACACAGACAGACAGAAGACATAGCAGAGACACAGACAGGTAGGAGACATAGCAGAGACACAGACAGGTAGGAGACACAGCAGAGACACAGACAGGTAGGAGACACAGCAGAGACACAGACAGGTAGGAGACATAGCAGAGACACAGACAGGAGACATAGCAGAGACACAGACAGGAGACACAGCAGAGACACAGACAGGAGACACAGCAGAGACACAGACAGGTAGAGACACAGCAGAGACACAGACAGGAGACATAGCAGAGACACAGACAGGAGACATAGCAGAGACACAGACAGGAGACATAGCAGAGACACAGACAGATGACATAGCAGAGACACAGACAGGAGACACAGCAGAGACACAGACAGATGA
>NC_134878.1:9047794-9052794 GCF_041734735.1 Babylonia areolata | reverse complement strand
CCTCGTAACGCGGTATAGTTTGTACACTGTCACTGCATCAGTTAGCAGGTTGCACAGAAGTCATTAATTACGTTTTTATTCATATCATGGTGTGTGCGCGCGCGCTCGCACGTTTGTGTGTGTGTGTGTGTGTGTGTGTGTGTGTGCGCGACAGTGTGTGTTTGTGTATGTGTCTGTGTGTGCGAGCATGCGCGAGGCTGTGTGTATGCACATATGCCGTGACGGTGTGTCAGTGTGTTCTATTTTATGTGCGTATGTTTGTTCGTAAGTGAGTGATATACATCAATAATGTGTGTGTGTTCGCGCGCGCGCGCGAGCGTGTCTGTGTGTTTAGTTCGTCACCACACGAGTGTGTGCGCCCTTGCGAGCGAGCGCGCGTGTGCTGCACAAACTATGTGCGTGTGTAAGTCACCGCATACATAAGATGCCTGCATGCACCAAGCCATGTATTAGCTTTTAGTTTCCACTCAGACCTGACGAATCCGTAAGTATAGGCTCTTGGACCGTATTGCAACACGTACACACATGTACGAACGTGTGGTTGGAACGATGATTCCCCCCTAAAAAACGAAATACTAAGCTCTCTCTCTCTCTCTCTCTCTCTCTCTCTCTCTGTCTCTCTCTCTCTCTCTCTCTCTCTCTCTCTCTCTCTCTCCTGTCTGTCTGTCTCTCTCTGTCTCTCTCTCTCTCCTGTCTGTCTGTCTCTCTCTCTGTCTCCCCCCCCCCCCCCGCACCCTCCCCCCCCTCTCTCTCCTCCTCTTCCTCCTTTTCGTCCTCGTCCTTGTTTTAACCAAGACATGTCTGTTCAAGCAAGACTGCCAACAACAATTAGGATAAAACAGTTATTATACGTGCCATAACCAAGATCACGATTTCACATAGGCACGCGCACGCACGCACGCACGCACGCATACACACACACACACACACACACACACATTAAAAAAAAAATATATATATAGAGAGAGAGATGCACGCAAACATGCACACACACATAAACGCACTCTCTCTCTCTCTCACACGCACATATGCACACACACATAAATTCACACTCCTTCTATCTCTCTCTCTCACACACACACATACACACACGTAAACACACACACACACACACACACACACACACACACAAACACACATAAATGCACACACACATAAATGCACACACACACACACTCATTCACTCTCTCTCTCTCTCTCTCTCTCTCTCTCTCTCTCTCTCTCTCTCTCACACACACACCCATACACACAAATGCACACACACACATAGATGCACACACACAGAGACACACACACACACACTCTCTCTCTCTATCACACACGCGCACGCACACACACACACACACACACACACACACACACACACACACACACACACACACACACACACATTCAAAATGTACTTCAGATCCTTTCTTTTTTTTCACGCCTTAAAACCCTCTTCCCTCCACCCTTCCCCCCACCCCCACCCCCTACTGGCCCACCCGTTCCTTATAAATAAAAACATACTTATTGTTGAACCACCTCGACAAGCTTCGTGCATGTACCTGAACGTGAGCGTACGTATATTTTTCGTTCAGTTGGGCGTAAAAGTATACGTGTTGAGGAATGCTAATGATACCGAGTGTTTTTAAGAGGTGGTGGGTGGGGTGGTGTTGGGCAGTGGGGTGGGTGTGTTTGGGAGGAGGGAATGGGGGGAGGGGGGGGAGCGGAGGGAGGTGTTGGGGGGGGGGGGGTTGGGAGGGTTGCCTCGAGACTTATGAACTGTATGTGTCGAAGAGAACAATACTTTTTTTTATTTGTTTAGTTGGGTTGTTTTTTTTTTTAAACGAGAGAGTGTTGGGGAACAGAGACAGAGAAAGAGAGAGAGGGGGGGGGAGGGGAGGGAGAGTAGGACAGAGGGAGAAAGAGAGATAGGGAGACAAACTAAAAAAAGAGAGAAGGTATCCTGCTCCGCGTTGACGGGAGAGAAGGGGGCGTGAGAGACAGACAGACAGAGAGACAGGGAGACAGAGAGACAGACAGAGAGACAGGGAGACAGAGAGACAGTGAGAGACAGAGATTGAGGCGAGAGAGTGAGATGGAGAGAGAGAAGGGGGAGAGAGGGAGAGAGAGAGATGGACGGACAGAGAGATGCAGGGAGAGATATTGAGAGATGAGGGAGACAGGGAGAAAGATAGATAAAGAGAGAGGGGGGGGAGAGAGAGAGAGAGATAAAGAGAGGGGAGAGAGAGGGAGGAGAGAGAGAGAGGGCGAAAGAAAGAGGTAGAGAGAGAGAGAGACATGGTGGGTAGAGAGAGAGGGGGAGGGAGAAAGAGAGATAGAGGCAGAGGGGGAGAGAAGGAGAGATGAGAGGGAGAGAGAGAGAGAGGGATAAAGAGAGGGGAGAGAGAGAGAGGAGAGAGAGAGAGAGAGCGAAAGAAAGAGGTAGATAGAGAGAGAGAGACATGGTGGGTAGAGAGAGAGGGAGAGGGAGAAAGAGAGATAGAGGCAGAGGGGGAGAGAAGGAGAGATGAGAGGGAGAGAGAGAGAGAGGGATAAAGAGAGGGGAGAGAGAGGGAGGAGAGAGAGAGAGAGAGCGAAAGAAAGAGGTAGATAGAGAGAGAGACATGGTGGGTAGAGAGAGAGGGAGAGGGAGAAAGAGAGATAGAGGCAAAGGGGGAGAGGAGAGATGAGAGAGAGAGAGAGACAGAGACAGAGAGAGAGAGGTACAGACAGAGCATGTTGGTTCGGGTTGACGTGGGTAGCGGTACGAGTGGAAACGTGCAATGAAGTGTAGTGGGAGGGTGGGTGGGTTGTTAACAGGTAGGGTGGTGAGGGGTCAGTGGGGATGCGGACGGAGGGTGTATTTGGGCGGTATGGGTTCGAACATGGGTATCTTTTACTCATTGTTGTGTGTGTGTGTGTGTGTGTGTGTGTGTGTGTGTGTGTGTGTGTGTGTGTGTGTGTGTGTGTGTGTGTGTGTGTGTTGTATTCTATTGATGTACATATTCCAATATGATACAGAGGAGAGGGGTTGAGAGAGAGAGAGAGAGAGAGAGAGAGAGAGAGGGAGGGAGAGAGGGAGAGAGTGAGAGTGAGACAGAGACAGAGAGAGACAGGTAGATAGACGGACGGACACACAAACGGACATACATAAATGTATACACGCTGACGTCACCATGCTCGAAAACGCAGTCATGCACACACTCGTTGACTCTCTCTCTCTCTCTCTCTCTCTCTCTCTCTCTCTCTCTCTCTCTCTCTCTCTCTCTCTCTCTCTCTCTCTCTCTCTCTCTCTATCTATGTGCGTTTATTAATCTGTCTACGCTGTCGTCTGTCTTGTTTTTGAGTCTGTGTTTGTGCATGCGTGCGTGCGTGCGTGCATGTGTGTGTGTGTGTGTGTGTGTGTGTGTGTGTGTGTGTGTGTGTGTGTGCTGTGTGTGTGTGTGTGTGTGTGTGTGTGTGTGTGTGTGAGCGAGAGTCTTTCCCTTTTCTGCTTGTCTGTCTACATCTCCTCTCTGTCCTTCTCTGTCTTCACTGTCTCTCTCTCTGTATCTCATTGTCACGTCCTCCTTGGAAGCGAGAGAATCTGAGCGCGCTGGTTCGAATCACGGTTCAGCCGCCGATATTTTCTCCCCCTCCACTAGACCTTGAGTAGTGGTCTGGACGCTAGTCGTTCGGATGAGACGATAAACCGAGGTCCCATGTGCAGCATGCATTTAGCGCACGTAAAAGAACCCACGGCAACAAAAGGGTTGTTCCTGGAAAAATTCTGCAGAAAAATCCACTTCGATAGGAAAAACAAATAAAACTATACGCAGGAACAAATACAAAAAAATGGGTGGCGCTGTAGTGTAGCGACGCGCTCTCCCTGGGGAGAGCAGCCCGAATTTCACACAGAGAAATCTGATGTGATAAAAAGAAATACAAATACAAATAATATGAAATCTGTCTGTCTGTCTGTCTGTCTGTCTGTCTCTCTCTCTCTCTCTCTCTCTCTCTGAGAAAGGTTTATTAACATCAACATAGTGAAAGATTTGATTTTTATAGGAATTTCAGCAATAGCCCAGACTTGAAACCCTCCCTACCTGATGTTAAATATGGATAGACATTTGAAATATATAACAACAAGATTCAGATTAAGTATTTCTGAGCTAGCGGTTCATCATTATAGATACATAATATGTAATGACACTGATCTGATTTGTCCATTATGCAAAGATTCGACAGAAAATGAAATGCACTTTGTCCTTTGTTGTCCAGCTTTGAGGAATATTCGAGAATCATTTATTAAGCCTAAATATTATAGACAACCAAACAGGTTTAAATTGAACTTGTTAAAATCTTCAACCTCCTGTGAAATTGTTAGAAACCTTGCTCTGTATTTATATAAAGCTTTCAAAGTCCGAGAAACTATTACGTCATGAAAACACTGTTTCGTTGCTAGGCTAGTTTACATTTGAACTTATGTTATTTCGAGTTTTCTATGTATGTTGTATTGTGTGAAATGGTTTGGTTTTTTTTTTTGGTTTTTGTTTTTCTCTGTTTTTAATTGCATGTCTGTTCATATACCCCTTCATCAGTACAGGGGCCTTGGCCTATATGAATAAATCATCTCTCTCTCTCTCTCTCTCTCTCTCTCTCTCTCTCTCTCTCTCTTCTTCACCCATCACCCATCCTCCCCCCTCTATCTCTCCCTTAGTCTCTCTTCCTCTACCCCTCCAATTTTTATTTCTCGTCTCTCCTTCCCTTCCCCTTCCCCCACCTCCCCTTCCCCCCTTACTCCCTCCCTCCCCCCCACACCCTCCCCCCCCACCTCACCGCTCAACCACTCTTTCTCCCTCCCTCCTCTAAACAGGTGTCACTGACCTCAGGTCGTCATTTAGGGGAATCAGCAGTCAGAATAAGATATTTCTTTTTCAAAAAAAGAAAAAAAAAAAAAAAAAAAAAAAGAAACTGAGAAAAGAACGGAGGTGTACATCAGCTTATCTGCCATCGCAGGAACGCGGGATTATAAG
>NC_134878.1:9017794-9035294 GCF_041734735.1 Babylonia areolata | reverse complement strand
AAACTAGTGCGACCAACATGTAGTGCTATTGAACATAGTGGTAACAGAACCCAGGGCTGTTGACACGAGGCACTAATGAACGTAGTAATAATGGTATGTAGCGTTATTGATACGTAGCCCGAATGACACGTAGCGCAATTGACACGTTGTGCAATCGACACGCACCCTTTTCAACGCGTACATTTCGCTGTCCACACCTACCCCTACCCCCACCCCCACTACCCACCCCTCCCAATTCCAACCGCAAAAAAAAAAAGCGCCTGCACGTGAATTTCGCTTTGCACGTGAATTTCGCGCAACTGAGCAACTACTCACCTCGAAACCTGTCCCGAAATCCGTCTGCGCAGGCCACTGACTGCAATAGTTAATTGCAGACGTCTTACAAAGCCTGTGAGAAAGAGGATAAAGAAATAGACCCATCATGTTTCAAATCTTTCCCCGCAGTGCGGACCCGACGGATAATACTTGTGAATACAAAACATGCACTGGTTCATGGTACTGCAGCCTTAGCGGCCATCCCAACGCCGACTGACCAAGCCACTCGCCACTGTTGTCAAATGGTAGCTCAGTCTGGACAAAATTTTGCCTCCTCTGTTGTTGATTCTGATGGTCATTGTCAGACGCGACTATCATTCACACATACATACATACATGTATATATACATGCATATATCTGAGCGAGACGATTTCAATACGCAGGAGAAAAGAAAAGGAAAGAAACGAGAGAAAGAGAAAACAGAGAGAGAAAAAAGAAAAGAAACAAGAGGAGGGAGACACTTCAAAGGACAAAGAAGAAAAGGGAGAAAGAGATAAAAATAAGGGGGGGGGGGGATTTCAAAGTTGAAAAAAACCCAACACATCCTGCACCAGTACTTTTGCAGACTGGATCACCGAAGTTCTGAATTCTGAAGAAGAAAAATTTCGAAGAAGACGAAGAATATACCGTTTTGGATGCAGTTGGTTTTGCTGACACAGAGACACAGACGTATGATTATCAGTTTCGATGAATTAGGTCGAAACTATGCAGTGTCCGATGCCGTGCAATGATAAATAATCCATAATCACGTGCAATTCGTTTGGTGGAATATGCACAGGGAAGGTAGACAAAGTTTTCACACAAAAGAATACCTTTCCGAAACCTGCAGGTCCAAAATATACACACAAAACAAAAAAGCAAGTCATTAATTCGAAGAAAAACTCCAAACGTGAATTCTCTTGTCAATGTAGAATGAAGTTTTGCATAAATTGTGAATTGCAAGGTAAAGCAAGGCAAGGCAAGGCAAGGACAAGGCCAGGCAAGACATGGCAAGGCAAGGCATGGTAAAGGCAAGGCATGGCAAAGACGAGGCATGGCAAAGACAAGGCAAGATATGGCAAAGGCAAGACAAGGCAAGACATGGCAAAGACAAGGCATGGTAAAGACAAGGCATGGCGAAGACAAGGCAAGGCATGGCAAAGGCAAAGACAAGGCAAGGCATGGCATGGCAAAGACAAGGCAAGGCATGGCAAAGACAAGGCAAGGCATGGCATGGCAAAGACAAGGCAAGGCATGGCAAAGACGAGGCAAGGCATGGCAAAGACAAGGCAAGGCAAGGCAAGGCATGACATGGCATGACAAGGCAAAAGGTTTATTTCTTGTGCCTCCTGATGGCACTGACAAAATGAAATTTGTAAAACAAACAAACAAAAAAAAACAAAAAATCAAAACAAAAAAAAAAGTTTATAATTATCATATTCAGAGACTGTCATGTCCACCAGACTGCAATGTTTGTCAAGAGAGCGGTGAAAACCCGAGAGATGGGAGAAAAAAAGAAAAAAAAAGAACTTCATGTGAGGGGAAAAAGAAGGTGAAGATGATGGCGGGGTACACTTAGCTTCTGATTTGGTACGTAACATTGTTGTTGGTGATGTAGGTGTTGTATTGTTGTTGTGCTTTTTTTTTGTCTCGTAATTGTTATTTTTTGTTTTTTTTATGGTTTTTGTTTTGTTACGACAGGTTGTGTGTGTCTTGTCTTTTTCTCTCTGTCAGCTCTGTGACCATCTCTCTCTCTCTCTCTCTCTCTCTCTCTCTCTCTCTCTTTCTCCGCTGCATGTGTGATCCGTCTCTGTCTGCCGCTCTGTCTGTCTGTCCGTTTGTCTCTGTCTCTCAGTCTGTCTGTCTCTGTCTCTGTGCGTCTGCCTCTGTCTCTGTGTGTCTGTCTCTCTCCTTTTTTTGACATTTATTTACTTTTCCCCTTGCACAGGTTATATTTCTCCATATAGAAATACACATCACAAGTTTTGAAAGGACAAAAAAACAAAACAAAAATACTCTCCTCTATCTATCTGTCTATCAGTGTGTCTGTCTGTCTGTCTATATCTCTGTGTCTTAGTCTATGTCTCTGTCTTTCTATATGCCTGAGCATCTCTCTCTCTCTCTCTCTCTCTCTCTCTCTCTCTCTCTCTGTCGGTGTCGGTGTGTCTGTCTGTCTCTCTTCCAATCTCATTTCTCTATCACAAACACACACACACATTTACATTTTTCACGACAAATAAATACGATTCTGAATCTCTCTCTCTCTCTCTCTCTCTCTCTCTCTCTCTCTCTCTCTCTCTCTCTCTCTCTCTCTCTCTCACACACACACACACACACACACACACACACACACACACACTTTCTTTCCTCTCTGTCTCACATCCTACCCCTATCTCTCTCATTCTCTCTATATCTCTCTTTACCGAGTCTCTTGGCCTTAACAGTTATCAGACAGTATATTCCATGTTCACAGTCCCCAACATAACAGAACGAGACAGTCCCTTTTCAGCCCCCATGGTATGACACAAATAAGTGCATTCATGCGAAGCATGGGGACAAACGCTTTAATTTTGTACCGGTCCAGTGTTGCTTACGTCGACACGCTCACGGTTTCATAATAGCGATGATGATAATGAATTGATCATCAGTCCTCCGTTTATTCAATGACGGTGTGATTACGAGATCGTAATGGCTTTGCAATAGATTATTAGTCACGTGTACAGAGCTTATCTCCCCCTCTCTTTCTCCACCCGTCTCTGTCTCTGTCTCTCTCTCTCTTTGTGTGTGTGTGTGTGTGTGTGTGTGTGTGTGTGTGTGTGTGTAAATATACTCCTCCTTCGTCTCCGGGAGGCTATATTTATTATGCTCATGCACTATTGATATTTTTTTGTAACGCCGGTTCTGAGGGAAGGAAAGAGGGCTGTTTTTTTTACACTTTGACATTTGTGAATTACTGTCATTCGAGGGCCTTTTGACAAGGGTGTCATACGATTTCTAAAAATCACAAGTGCAAATTGGAGAGAGAGAAACAGAGAGAGAGAGAGGGAGACAGACAGACAGAGACAGACACAGAGAGAGAGAGAGAGAGAGAGAGAGAGAGAGTTCTTTTCCTCTCACTCATGCAGAAATGTATATGAGAGAGGGAGCTGTCTGGCGATCTTTCAGTTCTACTGAAGCAGCAAGATTCCTTTTCCTTTCTAATCTTGTCTCCACAGTTGGAGAATGTACAGGGCGGTAAACATACATGCCCAGCATATCTAAAATAGATAGATAGATAGATAGATAGGCAGGCAGGCAGGCAGGCAGGCAGGCAGGTATGTACATACGCGTGTGACAGTCCACAAACGGGCTGTTGTCCATACAAGAAAAGCCGACATTTTTTTTTCCAGTTCTAGAAAACTCCATATTACAAGTTGCACACTTTGGACCGTTTAGAACTTTTTCTCCATCTTCTTCTTCCACTGTTTCTTCTGTCTTGCCTCTGTGAAGAGGGATTAGTGCGCCACAGGTTTTTTTTCTCCCCAGTTTAAGTTGTGCGTGCGTGTGACTGGCTGGTGTGAAAGCACTTGGATTTTGTGCTGGTCACAAGATTTAGCGCTACATGAATACTGTTTATTATTTCATTATCATTGTTTTTGTTGTTGTTTTTATTATTTATTATTATTATTATTATTTATTATCATCATCATTATTGTTATTATCATTATTATCATTTTTATTATTATGGTGATGATGATTACTTATTGTTATTATTATTAATTTTTATATTATTATTATTACTAATCATTACTATTTAATATTAATTTTTACTATTTAATATTATTGTTATTGAACTGTTCACCAGAATTCTCCAGGCCTGTGGTTTGTGTGTCAGTGTGTCTCTGCAAACCATTTACCTGTCCGTTCTGCTATGATTTTTTCCCCCGTCTCTTCATCTGTCTCCCACAACAGTTCCTTGACAGCTTGTTTCGGCAGGACTTGGTTATCTTGTTACGTGGCCATACCACCATAGGTTTCTTTTTCTTAACTGGAGTGATGGTCCAGAGGTAACGCGTCCGCCGAGGAAGCGAGAGAATCTGAGCGCGCTGGTTCGAATCACGGCTCAGCCGCCGATATTTTCTCCCCCTCCACTAGACCTTGAATGGTGGCCTGGACGCTAGTCATTCGGATGAGACGATAAACCGAGGTCCCGTGTGCAGCATGCACTTAGCGCACGTAAAAGAACCCACGGCAACAAAAGGGTTGTTCCTGGCAAAATTCTGTAGAAAAATCCACTTCAATAGGAAAAACAAATAAAACTGCACGCAGGAAAAAAAAAAAAGAAGAAACAAAAAGAAGAAAAAAAGGGTGGCGCTGTAGTATAGCGACGCGCTCTCCCTGGGAAGAGCAGCCCGAATTTCACACAGAGAAATTTGTTGTGATAAAATGAGAAATACAAATACAGATTTCCATAATGTACAGCGTGCTGCATGATGGTCTGGCGCACTTGTTCGCTGGTGATGTGATCGTTGTATCTGATGTTCACATTTATTTAGAAGAAAATCCAAAGTTTGATTCCAAGGCAAGCTCTCGGCAAGGCCCTGGCTAGCATCTAGGTTTTATGGGAGGGTCGGTCAGGCATCTGCTCCTTCTCGTTCCTATTTCTAAGCATACATGTGTAGGATAATGTATTGGAGATCAGTCCACAACCTTTGATGCCTCTTTGAAACTGAAAACTGAAAAAAAAAACAGAATAAAATTCAGTCGGTTAGTAAAGTTGGAAGAAAAAAACGAAGCAACCCCCCCCCCCACCCCCCCCGCCCCCACCCCCCCAAAAAAAAAACCCAACCCAACAAAGCCCAAAAGTAGAGAATACGTCAGCATGACACCCAGACAAGGACAATACCCAATTATAGTTATGACGATTAACAAGCCAGCCTTTTTTGAAAATGCTAATCTGCAGCGAAGGCGGCAACAGCAACGGTGAAGATGACGACAGCAGCGTCGCTCCACCACCAGCAGTTAGTGGTTGATGATTATGTTTTTAATTCAACACACGCACGCACGCATAGATGCACAATGACACACGAAAACAGGCACGCACGCACGCACGCACACACACGCGCACGCACACACACACACACACACACACACACACCAGTGGTCGGACCCACAAAGGAAATTGTTTGCATGAATTGGGGCTGTGGTTCGTCACAGGAAAGTAATGTACCCCCTCCATCAGTCCATGTGATTCAAACAACAATTGTCCTTTGATCCCTTCTCCGACCACCACCCCCCACCCCCCTCTCTCTCTCCGTTGTCCTGTCTTTCCACCCCTCTTCCTCTTCCTCCTTCGCCTCTCTCTCTCTCTCTGTCCTCCTGTCTTTCCATCCCTCTCTTCCTCTTCCTCCGCCTCTCTCTCTCTGTCCTGTCTTTCCACCCCTCTCTTCCTCTTCCTCCTTCGCCTCTCTCTCTCTCTTTCCGTTCTCCTGTCTTTCCATCCCTCTCTTCCTCCTTCGCCCCTCTCTCTTCGTCCCCATTTGTACCATCGTCTATACTTCCTCTGTCTCACCTCTCACTCCTCCCTGTCTCTGTCTCTCTCTCTGTCGGTCTCTGTTTCTCTTTCCCTCCCCCCTCCCTTCCTGTCTGTCTATCTCTCTCTCTCCCTCTCTCTCTCTCCCTCTCCCCTCTCTCCCTCGCTCCCTCCCTCCCTCGCTCTCTCCCTCCCTCCCTCCCCCTCTCCCACCTTCCCTCCCCCCCTCTCTCTCTCCCTCCCTCCCCCTCTCTCTCCCTCCCTCCCCCCTCTCTCTGCCTCCCTCCCTCCCTCTTTCTCTCCCCCCTCTCTCTCCCTCTCTCCCCTCTCTCTCCCCCCCCTCTCTCTCTCTCAGAATGGGAGAAAGGAATTCAGTCAGTGGTGATTAAAAGAAGCCCGGAAGGGCCGTGGCATGGCTGGCAATATTCAAGGTCACGTCGGCTTCGGGTGACGTCATCGTTGGGGGAGGGAACGAAAAGGAAGGGGGGTGTAGGGGGAGAGGGGGGTGTTTTTTTTTGGTTTTTTTCATGAAATGTTTTGACTGTGTAGGGGCGATGGTGAGAACGGGGAAGGGTTGCTCACGTGGCATTTGTGTGTGTGTGTGTGTGTGTGTGTGTGTGTGTGTGTGTGTGTGTGTGTGAGAGAGAGAGAGAGAGAGAGAGAGAGAGAGAGAGAGAGAGAGAAAAGAGTGACATACAAGCAGAGGTAGGTACAAAGCTTCTGTATTTATCTTCATGGAATCTGTATCACATACACACATATGTATCCACAATCACTCACACATTAATTCATGAATCAATTAATGCGGGAAAAAAAAAGAAACAAAGCGCTTGGTCTTTCAACTCACACGCGTGCGTGACTTTGACAGATGGGGATGAGGGACAGACCTTACAACTACAGCAGGCCACTTGAAGTCATGTGGAAACCACGGACTGACAGGGGAGGGTGTTGAGGAGCTTCATCTTATTTCATTTTATCGAGTTTCTGTTCAAAAGTTCAAGTAACGAGATTCTGTCTTTGACTGCGACCCTTCTCTCTCAACAGCCGCCCCCTCCCCCCCATCCACCCCCCTCCCCACCCTTCATCAGGTAAGTGAAGCATGAGTTTCGTTTTTATTCGCAAGAACCGTCCACCCACCCACCCCGAAAGAAAGAAAGAAAAAAAAAAGACATTTGTTTTGGGAGCCTCGCCTATATGGTTTTGGCAGTTGCCTAGCTTCTTCTTCTTCTGCGTTCACTCGTATGCACACGAGTGGGCTTTTACGTGTATGACCGTTTTTACCCCGCCATGTAGGCAGCCATACTCCGTTTTCGGGGGTGTGCATACTGGGTATGTTCTTGTTTCCATAACCCACCGAACGCTGACATGGATTACCGGATCTTTAACGTGCGTATTTGATCTTCTGCTTGCATATACACACGAAGGGGGTTCAGGCACTAGCAGGTCTGCACATATGTTGACCTGGGAGATCGTAAAAATCTCCACCCTTTACCCACCAGGCGCTGTCACCGTGATTCGAACCCGGGACCCTCAGATTGAAAGTCCAACGCTTTAACCACTCGGCTATTGCGCCCGTCGTGCCTGGCTTCCAATCCCAGTGAGAAACGTAAAGCCAAAAGAGAGTACTGGACTCCAGATACAGTGACTGTGAATTCACTTTTTCCCCCCACGGCCGTAAAGGCTGTGACCTTTTTCAGACAAAAGTAAAAGCAAAGGCCTGACACCCATTGGTTAACATTGGTTCCGTGTATACATACAGCAGTACCGACGTTTGTGAAGATGCTTGTTTGTTCGTTTGATTAAAAAGAAGTCTTTGATGACAAGACGTAAGATACGAAACATACACATCAATCCCTTGTATACATACAGCAGTACTGACGATTGTGAAGAAGCTTTGTTAGTTTGATGTCTTTGGTGACAAGACGTAAGATACGAAACATACACATCAATCCCTTGTATACATACAGCAGTACTGACGATTGTGAAGATGCTTGTTTGTTCGTTTGATTAAAAAGAAGTCTTTGATGACAAGACGTAAGATACGAAACATACACATCAATCCCTTGTATACATACAGCAGTACTGACGATTGTGAAGAAGCTTGTTTGTTTGATTAAAAAGAAGTCTATGGTGACAAAACGTAAGATACAAAATATGTACATCGATCACAGAGTAACAGCAGCAGGCTTACAGTTCAGTCATAGCGCGAGCTTGGACGTGGGCATATATATTACTTCATACCATAGAACTGAAGCGTGTTCAGTATGTGTTTAATGCAAGCACAACATACTAAAGACGGGAAAAAGAAAACCACTGATGAAAAACAAACAGATAATGTGTGCATAAAAATGACAAAGATGAAAATATAAAAACAAGAAAAAAATAATTACGACGATTCATTGCGATTTGCTTCATGCTCAGAAGTTGTCCTTGACATCTTAGGAGTGTTTTAAAACTTGCACGGAACTGTGTCAGTCGTGGGAAACACGTTTTTGTAAATTCTATTTATAGGTCCGTGGAAACTTAAGTTGGCAACGGTATCCTTGCTGGTTTTTCTGCCAGTACTCGTGCCAGAATGGACGGGAAAACCACTTGCACAGACCCAGGCTTTGACACAAACCCGCGACGGGCGCAATAGCCGAGTGGTTAAAGCGTTGGATTTTCAATCTGAGGGTCCCGGGTTCGAATCACGGTGACGGCCTCTGGTGGGTTAAGGGTGGAGATTTTTACGATCTCTCAGGCCAACATATGTGCAGACCTGCTTAGTGCCTGAACCCCCTTCGTGTGTATATGCAAGCAGAAGATTAAATACGCACGTTAAAGATCCTGTAATCCATGTCAGCGTTCGGTGGGTTATGGAAACAAGAGCATACCCAGCATGCACACCCCCGAAAGCGGAGTATGGCTGCCTACATGGCGAGGTAAAAACGGTCATACACGTAAAATCCCACTCGTGTGCATACGAGTGAACGTGGGAGTTGCAGCCCACGAACGCAGAAGAAGAAGAAGACACACACCCGCAGACCTGGGGTCGGGAATCAGGACACAGTTGCATGGGGCGATCTTTGCAGCAATAAGTTTGCTTAGAGTTAAGAATGTTCCTAACTATATGAGATTTATCGTGGGGAGTTGGGAACATTCTTAACGATAAGCAAACTTAGCGCTTATAAGTTAAACACCGCTTCTCCCCCGATTCACAGTTTCTCTGTGCTGCGCCCCCAATGACTCTTCACAGAGTGAAGAAGGAGAAGAAGAAGAAGGAGGAGAAGGAGAAGGAGGAGGAGAAGAAGGAGGAGGAGAAGGAGGAGGAGAAGAAGAAGGAGGAGGAGAAGGAGGAGGAGAAGAAGGAGGAGGAGGAAGGGGAGGATGAGGAGGGGGAGGAAAAGAAGAAGGAGAAAGAAGAAGGAGGAGAAGAAGCAGCAGCAGCAGCAGCAGGAGGCAGAGACAGAAGAAGAAGAAAAGAAGGAGGAGGAGGAGGAGGAGGAGGAGGAGAAGAAGAAGAAGAAGAAGAAGAAGAAGAAGAAGAAGAAGAAGAAGAAGCAGAAGAAGAAGAAGAAGAAGAAGATGAAGAAGAAGAAGAAGAAGAAGAAGAAGAAGAAGAAGAAGAAGAGGAGGAGGAGGAGGAGGAGGAAGAAGCAGAAGAGAGAGAGGAGGAGGAGGAGGAAGAAGCAGAAGAAGAAGAAGCAGAAGAAGGAGCAGAATAGGAAGAAGCAGAAGAAGAAGAAGAAGAAGCAAGGCAGAGGCAGAAGAAGAAGCGAGGCAGAAGAAGAAGAGAGTGAGCGAGACTGACAGAAAGAGAGAGAGACACACACGAACACAGGGAGACAGAGACACCAGAGACAGAGAAATACCGTGGAGAACATGAGCAACAGCCATCAGTATTTTGTTGCCGGCTGGTGTTGGTGTGGAAGTTTGGATTATCATCATTCTCATTTGTTTCTCACTGCTTTTTTTTTTTTAATAACATTTTTTTTTTATACCCTATTAGGTTTAGTTTCAGCAGCAGCAGCAGCAGCAGCAGCATTCTCGACCGATGCAGTCATGGTGTTTCAGTTGTTTTACTCACCACCGTTGCAGCGCCCGGGGGCAGTATACAAGCCTGCTGTGTTTTGATAACTATGCAAAAAATTCGAAGCAGCAGGCTTCTTCACACATTTGGTTGTTGTGACTGAATCAGCATCTTTCTCCCCCTAGCCCGACACGATGGGGTATAGCTGGCAGGAGGTATATATATATAGCAAGCACCACACAGCGAGGTTCATTATTTAGGCCGGCGATAAATTGAGATCGGTTTTCGCTCTCTCTCTCTCTCTCTCTCTCTGTCTCTCTGTGCGTCTATCTCTCTCTCTCTCTCTGCATCTATCTCTTTCTCTCTCTCTCTCTCTCTCTCTGTGTCTCTCTGTGCGTCTCTCTGTCTCTCTGTGAGTCTCTCTCTCTGTGTGCGCCTCTCTCTGTGCCTCTCTGTGTGTGAGTCTCTCTCTCTGTGCGTCTCTCTGTCTCTGTGTGAGTCTCTCTGTGCGTCTCTCTGTCTCTGTGTGAGTCTCTCTCTCTGTGCGTCTCTCTGTCTCTGTGTGAGTCTCTCTCTCTGTGCGTCTCTCTGTCTCTGTGTGAGTCTCTCTCTCTGTGCGTCTCTCTGTCTCTCTGTGAGTCTCTCTCTCTGTGTGCGCCTCTCTCTCTGCCTCTCTGTGTGTGAGTCTCTCTGTGCGTCTCTCTGTCTCTCTGTGAGTCTCTCTGTGCGTCTCTGTGAGTCTCTATCTCTGTGCACCTCTCTCTCTCTCTGCGTCTCTCTCTGTGCATCTCTCTTTCTCTGTGTGTGTGTCTCTCTGTGCATCTCTCTCTCTCTCTCTCTCTGCGTCTCTCTGTGTGCATCTCTCTCTCTCTCTGCGTCTCTCTCTCTGTGCATCTCTTTCTCTGCGCCTGCCTCTCTCTCTGCATCTCTCTCTCTGTGCGTCCCTGTTTCTGTGCATCACTCTCTCTCTGCGTCTCTCTGTGCATCTCTCTCTGTGCGTCTCTCTCTCTCTGTGCGTCTCTGTGCATCTCTGTCTGCGTCTCTCTCTCTTTGCGACTCTCTCTCTCTCTGTACACGACCGGTCCTACTGGAAGTGAGGCATTGCATCGTCATCATCGTTATCACCCGTCCCCCCCCCTTCCCCCCCGCCTCTCCCTCCCCTCCCTTCCCCCTCACCTTCTCCTTCCCCCCCGTCCCCCTTTCCCCCACACCGAATTGCTCACCGCTTATATATATATATATATAATGTGTGTGTGTGTACACTGACGCAACTGTTTGCTCGCATCAGGATCCAGATAATTATGTAACGAGGCTGGCCAGTCGCTGCTTATCCCCCCTCCCTCCACCCCCCCCCCCCCCTCCCCCTGTTTTCTAACCTCTCTTGTACTGGTTGCTTTCCTTTCGACGGCCCAAAATAGGAACGGTTCTAAAATTAGCCGGAAAGTTTGACGATGGGGAGGAAGGGGAGGTGGGGTAGAGAGGGGCCAGAGGGGGGCGGAGGAGGGGGAAATGGGCGGGGAGGAGGTCACAGCGGGTGGGGAACCGAATGGCTAGATTAATTTACTGTTGACATTTCCGGAATGTTGCGTAAAATTTAAAAAAAAGAGAAAAAAAATTATCTCTGTGTCTGTCTCTCCCTGTCTCCCTCTCTCTCTCTGTCTCTCTTTCTCTCCCACTCTCTCATATATCAAGAAAAGCAACACGGGTGAAGGCAGCAGCAACAAGAGCAACAACAACAAACAACAACAGCGGATACAGCCTAGAGAATCAGTCTTTTGATCGTGGTGCACGATGCCAGAAGGAATTCGCGGTACGAGGGCCATTTTGATTGTAAATAAGCAGGAAAAGATGCAGCAGTTGCCGCCGGGTGGTGCTGTTTCTGGGCTATTATGATAGGGCAGGTATGTGCTGTCTCCGATTTTTTAAACTATTTTTTATATAAGATGTTCGGGAGACAGACACCTGTAGAGCTGCTGGGAGTTCTAACAACCACGGCAGTGCCTGCCGCCTTATACCACCACCATGCACGTCAGAGATCTGGGAGAGTGTTGTGTATGGGTCTCATTTGGCACGTGCAGCTTCGTCAATAATTAGTCATCCGCACGCTTATCTGTGTGCGTGTTCATGAAACACAAGTTGAAAGCAAGAATTTCTGGGGTTTCTGGTGTTTACTGTGTGTGTGTGTGTGTGTGTGTGTGTGTGTGTGTGTGTGTGTGTGTGTGTGTGCGCGCACAAAGAGAAAGGATTATGATCTGACTTATCGTTATTGCTCGCATGTTCTCTCTGTCTCTCTCTGTCTCTCTCTGTCTCTCTCCCCCCTCTTTCTCTCTCACTCTCTCTCACTCTATCTCACTCACTCTCTCTCTCTCACTCTCTCTCTCACTCTCTCTCTCTACTGATCAACCCTTTTGATTATTATCATGATGTGAACGATTGTGGCCGCAACGTAATTATTCACATCTGAGTCTCCCTTCCTTTCAAAAAGAATAGTTATGGGACCGTTACCAGCGTATAATCTCTGTCTCTGTTTCTGTCTGTCTGTCTATCTCTATGTCTCTGTCTCTGCTTGTCTGTCTCCCTCTCCGTCTCTCTCTGTCTCTGTCTGTGCTCTGCTCAGCTCTCTTGCGTTTTCCCGTTCTTGTACACAGTATGAGAAACTGACACTTTTCCCAAACTGCACTCCACCCCACCTTCCTTAATTTCATCCCCCAAAAATCGTTTCCTTGTTCTTGTACACTGACACCTCCCCAGTGATGCCCACCTCAGTCATTTCCACACCCACCCACCATCCTCAAGCTTCACCAGCGCCACGTCCTAACTTCTTCGGACACGTCGTTTTATTTGCTTGCCAGTCAGAGAAGATACGTATGCACTTTCGCTGACATGAGGAAGTTGATGCGAACCGGAACCCTGTTGGTTTGGCGAAAAGGGAAAATCTGGGTCAGTGACGCAAGAGGTCAGAGGTCCGATAACACCCCCCTCTTCACCCCCACCCACCCACCCATCCTACCTCACCTCCGCCCCCCCCCCACCCCCTTCCCCCCACCCCTTCCTCTCCCACCGATTCAACCACTGTCTGGCTGGCGTTTGGGAGAAAAGGGGAAGTTCCCTTCTAGTTGTCCGCCAGTTAGTTTCGGTGTTCTGATGTCAGGTTTCGGTTTCCTACCGGAAAAGGTTTATAAATACCTCTCTTTTGGGGATCTGTTAACCGCAGCAGTAGTAGCAGTACAACTGTGCGTGCGGTGGGGGTGTATGGTGGTGGTGGGGTGTCGGGGGTCGGGGGATAGAGGAGAAGGAGGAGGAGGAGGACCATGTGAGTTCCTCATCCTGACGGGTGACACAGCTGGTAGTGAGGGGTTGAAAAGGGTCAGCGACAGTTTTCCTGCTGCTGCTTTGTCAACAGAGAAAGGCATTGTATTGTTGTCGTCACTGGTGTTGAGTTTGTACATACATGGTGGCAGGCCCTGATGTGGAGTGCTGTCCTTAACATAGGTACTGCCCTCTGACACGTCCTGTCAGATAATCCGCACATACATGGTGGCAGGCCCTGATGTGGAGTGCTGTCCTTAACATAGGTACTGCCCTCTGACACGTCCTGTCAGATAATCCGCACCCCGGCGAGTGAGGTCGGCGGGCGTTCAGTTTTCTCAGGGGTGTATCGTCGTGAGAAGCCGGCGGAAAAGTTGATCCGAACGAAGATTCGAACCCTGGAAGGAAGGTGGCGGGATGGATAAGACGCTCATCCATACCAGTCCCAATACAGCGTCCGTGAGGGCGTGGGTTCGATTTCCGCTCTCACTGGGAAATCAAACTGAGCGGGGTCATTCCGATGAAACAGAAACCGAGAAGTTTTGGGCTCACTGGTGAATTCTGTTTGAGTAAGGTTCACGGCAACAAGGACACGCACTTTACTTACACACTGGCACGCTCACGCACGCGCACGCGCACGAGCACGCATGCGAGTTCTCACACACAAACCCACGTACACCCACGAGGGCCTGCGCACGCATGCACATTCTCACACATACAGACACACACACAGACACACAGACACACACACACACACACACACACACACATACATACATACAAACACGCGCGCGCGAGCGCACGGAGTGGGGGATAAGGTATGTATATTCGTCCAAAAGGTCGCCGTTGGTGACAACGACGAGGGATTCTGTCGGGGATTCCCGGTCAGAGTGGAGTGTCCTGCGTCGTGTTGTGGATGGTGGGTGTAGCGGAAAGGGAGTGGCACTCCCGTGTTTCCACAAAACCCCACCACCCTCAGCCCACCTCCCGTCCCCCTTCCCCTCATCAGCCATCCCGCAGTGTTGTAGTCGTTCAGCTGACAGGCTCTGTAAGGTTTGTCACGTTATTCATTACTGCAGCTTTTCTGTTGGACGTACAGGTACCACTTAGTGTGAGATGAAACTGACTGCAGCTGCGTGCAGAGGATGCTGCCTAGAGTTCTGTGTACCTACCTGTCTGGAGCACCCGACGTGTTGGAAGTTTGGACACCGTGACAAAAATAACAAGGACGACTGGTGTTTTATGGACGCACACATGCACCGACAAAGCGCACACACGCAAACAAACGTGTGCACACGCACACATACACGCACAGACACGCGTATGCACTCATCCGCGGCGCGTGCACACACAAGCACACCCGCATACACACACACGCGCGCGCGCGCACACACAGTCAAGTTTGGGCGCGTGCACACACACACATACACATCCGCACAAACTGGGCACACATTCGCACAAAAACACATCCACACACACATATTAACACCCGCACACATACACACTCACGCACATACACACACATGCGCAAGCGCGCGCGCACACACACACATCCACATACACACATTCGCACACACACACACACACACACACAAACACCTGCATGCACAGTCTCTCTCTCTCTCTCTCTCTCTCTCTCTCTCTCTCTCTCTCGCACGCACACACACACACACACACACACACACACACACACACACACACACACTCGCTCGCGCAGTCAGACAGAATTGAAGGCAGGGAGGGGACACTCGGAGACTGATCATAACTATAGAAAGGGCGTATAGTGAAGATACGGCATTCCAGTTACCGAACTCTCTCAGTCCCAGCTTTGTAACGTTTCGACCCAAAACTGGACTTGTTTAGTGATATGATAGTGTTTATGATTACGGACACTGGAACAAAAGCTCAGAAACTGATGACGACACCAAACGTAACGTTTCGCCTCTAATCAAAACGTCCGGACATCACATCACAAGAAGCGCACAGTTTCCCATAAACCGATGGTAACAGTGGAGTATGCAGAATTCTGACGAGACCGCCATAACCACTCATCCAACCCACTTAACCACCTGCGTGGTCCTCAGAGAGGTGATGTATTAGCGTCAAGCGGAGCTGATCACTGGCACAGATAACTGGAATCCGCTCTGTGTGTGTGTGTGTGTGTGTGTGTGTGTGTGTGCGCGCGTGTGTGTTGTTCCAGAGGCAAAGCGGTTGGAGGCTGGTCCCTGGTAGTAACCGTTTCCGGCTTGCTTGTTGACCCAGTCGTGGTGGCTGTTGTCAGGTCGTGTCGTGTCGCCGTGCGCGCTTTTACCCAATGAGGAAGTGAGGCGACGTGATCTCTCCCGTTAGTTAACAAGTACAGAGATCAGGTGACAGGAACAGGGCAACGAGGGGCAGTGGACACATCTGTTCGGTCGTTCGATTGTTTTCTTTCGTTTCGTTTCGTTTTGTTTTGTTCTTTCCAGGTCGAGGCCTTGCTTGGTTCCAGGCTTTTCGAGCGTCTGGTTCTGAGAAGTGTGAAGTTCGGGGCGTTTCGTGGAAACGGACTTGGGCGGAAGTAGATTGATGGATGCAAGGTTTCTTGTTAATCTTCTTTGTTCTTGTCTGTCTGTCTGTCTGTCTGTAATAGTCTATCTGTCTATCGGTCTGTCTCCATCTCTCATTCACATTTTAATGTTGATCATGTTCTTTGTCTCTCCGTGGCGACTCCTCTCGTTGACTGTCTTTCTGTTTGTCACCTTTCTGTATCTCGTTGTCTGTCTTTCTGTTTGTCACCTTTCTGTATCTCGTTGTCTGTCTTTCTGTTTGTCACCTTTCTGTATCTCGTTGTCTGTCTTTCTGTCTGTCACCTTTCTGTATCTCGTTGACTGTCTTTCTGTCTGTCACCTTTCTGTATCTCGTTGACTGTCTTTCTGTTTGTCACCTTTCTGTATCTCGTTGCCTGTCTTTCTGTTTGTCACCTTTCTGTATCTCGTTGTCTGTCTTTCTGTCTGTCACCTTTCTGTATCTCGTTGACTGTCTTTCTGTCTGTCACCTTTCTGTATCTCGTTGACTGTCTTTCTGTTTGTCACCTTTCTGTATCTCGTTGCCTGTCTTTCTGTTTGTCACCTTTCTGTATCTCGTTGTCTGTCTTTCTGTTTGTCACCTTTCTGTATCTCGTTGCCTGTCTTTCTGTTTGTCACCTTTCTGTATCTCGTTGACTGTCTTTCTGTTTGTCACCTTTCTGTATCTCGTTGACTGTCTTTCTGTTTGTCACCTTTCTGTATCTCGTTGTCTGTCTTTCTGTTTGTCACCTTTCTGTATCTCGTTGTCTGTCTTTCTGTTTGTCACCTTTCTGTATCTCGTTGTCTGTCTTTCTGTTTGTCACCTTTCTGTATCTCGTTGTCTGTCTTTCTGTTTGTCACCTTTCTGTATCTCGTTGACTGTCTTTCTGTTTGTCACCTTTCTGTATCTCGTTGTCTGTCTTTCTGTTTGTCACCTTTCTGTATCTCGTTGTCTGTCTTTCTGTTTGTCACCTTTCTGTATCTCGTTGTCTGTCTTTCTGTTTGTCACCTTTCTGTATCTCGTTGTCTGTCTTTCTGTTTGTCACCTTTCTGTATCTCGTTGACTGTCTTTCTGTTTGTCACCTTTCTGTATCTCGTTGTCTGTCTTTCTGTTTGTCACCTTTCTGTATCTCGTTGTCTGTCTTTCTGTTTGTCACCTTTCTGTATCTCGTTGTCTGTCTTTCTGTTTGTCACCTTTCTGTATCTCGTTGTCTGTCTTTCTGTTTGTCACCTTTCTGTATCTCGTTGACTGTCTTTCTGTTTGTCACCTTTCTGTATCTCGTTGACTGTCTGTCAGTTACGCTCTCTCTCTCTCTCTGTGTGTCTCCATCAGTCCCACGTCACCAGCGCCTATTGCCCCGCCCGGAACAGCCCGCCAACAAGCACTCTCCAACCATCCCGGTCCTGTGTCATTCTCTCCAGCTGTCCAGACTGAAACTGTCCCCAGGTGCGGCTTGTCCTCTTCATGTCTGCCTCCAGGTCGTGGTACCACGTATTCCTTGGGCGCCCTCTTTTCCTTTTCCCCGGCTGATCCCGGTGAGGGCTTGCCTTGTGGTGCTGGGTGCTGGCTTGAGGAACGTGTGGCCGATCCATCTCCAGCCTCTTT
This sequence comes from Babylonia areolata, assembly GCF_041734735.1. Classification (NCBI taxonomy): domain Eukaryota; kingdom Metazoa; phylum Mollusca; class Gastropoda; order Neogastropoda; family Buccinidae; genus Babylonia; species Babylonia areolata. Next base: position 9,018,020 of record NC_134878.1, on the reverse strand, counting down.
GAAGGATCTCTGCTTCTGCAACCTGTTGTCTTGTTCGCTCCCATAGTGAGGTCTTCATTTCTGATTTTCTCTGGTCAGTGAATCCGGAGAATCCTTATGTGGCAGGTGTTGCTGAAAGTTGGGTTTCTCTTCATGGCAGTGACAGTGGTTCCCCAGGTGGTTCTTTGCTCCACAGAGCATGACAGACTTCACAGTGGTGCCGAAGATCCTGATGTTGATGTTGATT
>NC_134878.1:9005294-9010294 GCF_041734735.1 Babylonia areolata | reverse complement strand
CCCCCCCCCCCCCCCCACCACCCATGCCACTAATCACCCTGCCCTTCCCCCCCCCTCCTCACGCCCCCTTCTGCTCCCCCTCTTCTCACCCACACCTCACAACCCCCTCCCTGCCCCTTCCCCCCCACCCCTGCCCCCTCCTCTCCCCGCCACCATGCTCAGTGAAGTTTCAGTTTCAGTTTCACAAAGGAGGCGTCACTGCGTTCGGACAAATCCAATATTCGCTACACTACATCTACAAGGCAGATGCCTAATCAGCAGTATAACCCAACTCGTTTAGTCAGGCCTTGAGTGCATGCATATACATATTTGTTGTGTATCCATCAGAATGGATTTCTGCTACAGAATGTTTGTATTTGTATTTGTATTTCTTTTTATCACAACAGATTTCCCTGTGTGAAATTCGGGCTGCTCTCCCCAGGGAGAGCGCGTCGCTACACTACAGCGCCACCCATCTTTTGTATTTTTTTTCCTGCGTGCAGTTTTAATCGTTTTTCCTATGGAAGTGGATTTTCCTACAGAATTTTGCCAGGAACAACCCTTTTGTTGCCGTGGGTTCTTTTACGTACGCTAAGTGCATGCTGCACACGGGACCTCGGTTTATCGTCTCATCCGAATGACTAGTGTCCAGACCGCCACTCAAGGTCTAGTGGACGGGAAGAAATTATCGGCGGCTGAGCCGTGATTCGAACCAGCGCGCTCAAATTCTCTCGATTCCTAGGCGGACGCGTTACCTCTAGGCCATCACTCCACTTGTTTTGCCAAAAGGACAACACTACTCGTTGCCATGGGTTCTTTTTCAGTGCGCCAAGTGCGTGCTGCACACGAGACCTCGGTTCATCGTCTCATCAGAATTGACTAGACGCTCAGTTTTGAATTTTTTTCCAGTCAAACTTGGCAGAAAGGGCGATAGCCGCGGGATTCGAACCCAGACCCTCACGGACTATCTGTAATCGGCAGATGAAGCGTCTTGACCATTCTACCACCTTCCTGCCTCACTGAAGAAGGGGGGGGGGGGGGACAAAGTGACGTTCTCGCGCGCCCTCCACTCTCACACCGCTCACCAACACACAGCGCACGCGGGCACTACACCGTGGATGCTTGCTTGCTCCCTGGGATTAATGTCAAGGGCGGTGTTTAATTGCCGTAACTAATTAGGCTAACTCAGGTGTGCCGCCGCTGCCTGGACTTGACTCGCAGTGGGGGTGGGTTCTAGGAGTGGGTGGTGCCGGGTTCAGGGGGTTGGGTGTAGGGGAGGTGGGGGGGTTATGTTGTTGGGGAAGGGATGGTGGTGGTTGGAGAAGTGGGGGGGGGGGGGGAGGGTGTTAAGAAGGTTGGGAATGGAGAAGGGTGAGAGGAAGGACGGGGCAGGGGGTGAGAGTTTGTTTCCACCAGACTTTACAGCACGACAAGATTCATTCTGCGTCGCTGCATATACAGTCGTTTTGCAGCAAGTTAGTGGCAGCAAGTGTTTTTTTCCCCCTTTTTCTTCAGTCTTCTTGTGTGTGTGTGTGTGTGTGTGTGTGTGTGTGTGTGCGCGCGCGGGCGTGCGTGCGTGACTTTCTAACGAGGGTCACGGGATTTTGTGTGTGTGTTTGTGTGTATGTGTGTGTGTCTCTCTTTCTCTCTCTCTTTCTCTCTCTCTCTCTCTCTCTCTCTCTCTCTCTCTCTCTCTCTCTCTTTCTCTCTGTGGAGGACACAGGTGCCAAAGCAGCTCCGCTAACTGACGTGTTGCACGTGCTCAGCTGGTGAACAATCAGTGTGGGCGGGGGTCGTCAGGCCTGAAATCATGACAGCCAGGGATCGGTTGGGGGGTGGCGGAGGCGGAGGGGGGGGTTGGGGGGGGGGGGAGTAGCTAGAATGGATATGCGTGTTTGTATGTGTTTGTGTATGTATGTGTGTTCGTGTGTATGTGTTCGTGTGTGTTTGAGACAGTCATGACGTCAGGACACACACACACACACACACACACACACACACACACGTATATGCATACATCTACCACCAGCACTATTACTACACCACCACCAGAAACAACTACTACTACTAGTTAGTAATTGTACTACCACGACTACATCTGCACTCACCTGAATGACTTGCCTTCGAGATGGCAGACAAAGTCACATGCCACGAATGGGATTTGATGGATCGTGTCGCATTGCTAGCAGGACTTCTTAAAAAAAAAAAAAGAACCCTCCTCCTCTTCCCAGCACAGCACCTCCCCCCCCCCCCACACCCCACACCATCCTTTTCCCCCTTCCAACCCCTCTGGTATAGCCCCGTACCCCCACCTCACACTCCACCCCCACTCCCCCACCCCACATTCACCACCCCGATCCCTCTTTTCAGGACACCAACCTTGGGTGCATGGCTCTTGGGTGTTCCACTCAGTGACCCTGCATACCTCCTCCCTGCCGCACTGCGCCCCCACTCCCCCACCCCCACCCCTACCCAACCCTTCTCGCTCCACCGCACACACCCCGCCCCCCCTCCACCCTGTATGAATGAAGATCTATTCGTTCAGCGAACAGCATACCACACACCACGGACTTTTTTTTTTCATTTTTTTTTTTTTTTTTTGCTAGGTATTTACGTGGCTTTATTGTTATTATTTCTCTCTCTCTCTCTCTCTCTCTCTCTCTCTCTCTCTCTCTCTCTCTCTCTTTTTTTTTTTTTCCGGCGGAAATGAGTCTTTTATTTTGTGTTCGTCTGTCGCCTTATCCCAGCCACCTCTTCCTTCCTGCACGCGAAGAGAGTTTGAACAGAGAAACAGTGGGGGTGCCGAAAGGAAAACTGTAGAGTTTTTTTTTTTTGGGGGGGGGGGTTCCTTGTTTTGCACACGTGTGTGTGTGTGTGTGTGTGTGTGTGTGTGTGTGTGTGTGTGTGTGTGTGTGTGTGTGTGCGTGTGTGTGTGTGTGTGTGTGTGTGTGTGTGTGTGTGTGTGTGTGTGTGTGTGTGTGATACATATACTGATCAATTCAAATCATTAATGGAAAAAGAAATGACAAACAACCAATACCTAGATACTAACATATATATAATCTAAAATATATATTTACACATCATATTTTTTTTTTAAGATCAGACACGGGAAAAAACGAAGAAAGAAATGTACAAACAGGTCCATGCCTAAATACCGAGATATCTTCGAGTTTAAAGATATATGCACTGATCAATTCAACTCATTAAAGGGATATATAAAACGAACGAAATAATTAACCAAATAATCAATTCCTAAATACTAAGATATCAATGAGTTTCAAGATATATCTGCAGATCATGTATTTTTTCTTTAAGAGGCATGGAATAAACAAAGAAAGAAATAGACAAATCAATACTTGAATACTGAGATATCTACGAGTTTAAAGATAATTACATTTAGAGGCCATACATAATTTTGTTTAAAGAGACATAATGGGGGCACCATAGGAAAAATGCAGAGCGAAGTTTTTCTATCAAGTTGAAAAAAAAAAACGAAGAAAAAGATTTGATTTGGACGATAAGCATGTCAGAGCCAACTGATGTGTTTGTTGTTGTTGTGTGCGCACGCGCGTGAGTGTGTGTATGTGTGTGTGTGTGTGTGTGTGTGTGTGTTCGGGGGGGGGGGGTGGGGGGAGGTATGTCGAGTTGTGAAAAAAAAAGTCGTACCTGCACTGAACACGTGCGAGACAATACTATTGATATTGATTCCTGTGTTTGGAGACCGTACATTGACAACACACACACACACACACACACACACACACACACACACACAATAACACACACACACACACACACACACACACACAATCACACACACACACACACACACACACACACACAATCACACACACACACACACACACACACACACACACAATAACACACACACACACACACACACACACACACACACACAATAACACACACACACACACAATCACACACACACACACACACACACACACACACACACACAATAACACGCACGCACACACACACACACACACGGAGACACGGAGTTGGCGTGGTGAAGGTGGAATGGAGATAAAACATGTTTCTAACCAACTCACTGCCTGCCACAGGTCATTTTCCACAGATGGCTCACCCGTCAGGAATGGGTGTCGGTCAGCAGTAAGTAAAATTGGTTGCATGGAGAAGTTCTCGCCCACAAAAATACCAGTGCTCTTTAGCGTACGGTTTGTTGTTGTTGTTGTTTGTTTTTGTAGAATGACAGGCGCAGTAGCCGAGTGGTTAAAGCGGCCCAGTGGTTAAAGCGTTGGACTTTCAATCTGAGGGTCCCGGGTTCGAATCTCGGTAACGGCGCCTGGGAGGTATAGGGTGGTGATTTTTCCGATCTCCCATGTCAACATATGTGCAGACCTGCTGGTGCCTGAACCCCCTTCGTGTGTATACGCAAGCAGAAGATCAAATACGAACGTTACAAATCCAGTAATCCATGTCAGCATTCGGTGGGTAATGGAAACAAGAACATACCCTGCATTCACACCCCCGAAAACGGAGTATGGGTGCGACATGGCGGGGTAAAAACGGTCATACCCGTGTACATATGAGTGAACGTGGGAGTTACAGCCCAAGAAGAAGAAGTCTCTTAGAATCCAGACTTTGTCCTTATAGATACAGCACATCGCTATTATAGGGCAGTCAGGTTTACTGTCTGGATGATAGTGATTTTTTTTGGTAGATGCAGCTCAGTGTAATCCATTGTAAATCTCGCCATTGGATGTTTCTTTCTTATTCATGCGTGATTTGTATATTGTCTGTTGAAGGTAGCTTGTCTGGAATTTGATACGTATTCGTGTATAACTTTTCTCGTGGGTTTGAACATGAAATCCTCTTGTTTTGTCTGTTCGACTTTTATAATGGAACTATTCTGCTGTCACATGTAACTGCCACCCCCCCCCCTTCGCCCCCCCTCCCCCATCCCATCCCCACATCTCCTCCCTACTCAGCCCCCTCCCCCCCCACCACACCCCCTCCTTTACCCCGCTGATCCC
>NC_134878.1:8992794-9000294 GCF_041734735.1 Babylonia areolata | reverse complement strand
TCTGTGTGTTCTTCTGTTTGTTTGTTTGTTTGTTTGAGTTGTTACTTTTCTTCTTTTCGTTTGTCACAGAATCAGTATAGATATATGCTTCTGTCTGTTTGTTTTAGTTGTTACTTTTCATCTCTTCTTATCTTACAGGATCAGTATAGACATATGCTTCTGTCTGTTTGTTTTAGTTGTTACTTTTCGTCTTTACCTTTTTCACAGAATCAGTAGATATATATGCTTCTGTTTGTAGATATATGCTTCTGTCTGTTTGTTTTAGTTGTTACTTTTCATCTCTTCTTTTCTTACAGGATCAGTATAGATATATGCTTCTGTCTGTTTGTTTTAGTTGTTACTTTTCTTGGCTTCTTTTTTCACAGAATCAGTATAGATATATGCTTCTGTCTGTCTGTTTTGTTGTTTTATCTCTTCTTTTCTCACAGAATCAGTATAGATATATGCTTCTGTCTGTTTGTTTTGTTGTTTTATCTCTTCTTTTCTCACAGAATCAGTATAGATATATGCTTCTGTCTGTTTGTTTTGTTGTTTTATCTCTTCTTTTCTCACAGAATCAGTATAGATATATGCTTCTGTCTGTTTGTTTTGTTGTTTTATCTCTTCTTTTCTCACAGAATCAGTATAGATATATGCTTCTGTCTGTTTGTTTTGTTGTTTTATCTCTTCTTTTCTCACAGAATCAGTATAGATATATGATTCTGTCTGTTTGTTTTGTTGTTTTATCTCTTCTTTTCTCACAGAATCAGTATAGATATATGCTTCTGTCTGTTTGTTTTAGTTGTTACTTTTCTTGGCTTCTTTTCTCACAGAATCAGTATAGATATATGCTTCTGTCTGTTTGTTTTAGTTGTTACTTTTCGTCTTTACCTTTTTCACAGAATCAGTAGATATATATGCTTCTGTTTGTAGATATATGCTTCTGTCTGTTTGTTTTAGTTGTTACTTTTCATCTCTTCTTTTCTTACAGGATCAGTATAGATATATGCTTCTGTCTGTTTGTTTTGTTGTTTTATCTCTTCTTTTCTCACAGAATCAGTATAGATATATGCTTCTGTCTGTTTGGTTTAGTTGTTACTTTTCGTCTCTTCTTTTCTTACAGGATCAGTATAGATGGGGTTGTTTGTTTGTCACTTTGTTCCTCTTCTTTTCTGAGCTCTTTTTGTTTTAAATTGTTGATGTAAACATGTCATTTGACCATGTTCAGACATGTTGTGTGGACAATCTCCACTTTAAAGACAACCATGAACATCAATTTTCATCTCGACAGAAAAAAAACAAAAAAATTTGCGCAAGACTTGCAGCGCAATTTTCGCCAAATCGCCAGGTGTTCTTTAGGAGATTAATGTTCAAAGATTAAGAAATTATCCTCTTAAAACTAATTAAAAAAATAACGCAACCACCACCCCTCCTCCCCCGCCTCTTCCGCCCCACCCCCCCACCCCACCCCCCCAAAAAAGGACTGTGTTGGAAGACACGAGTTTCTCTGGTGTTCTTTGAGAAATTAAAGTTTAAAAGTATACGTTGATTAAAACAAAAACAAAAAAAAGAAGAAAAAAAAATGTGTTGACAACGCCAGAAGCGGTCGCAGTGGTTGTGGAGATGTGAAGTTATTATTATCAACATCATCATCATGATCATCATCATCATCATCATCATCGTCATCATCATCATCATCATAAGGGAGTGATGGCCCAGTGGTAACGCGTCCGCCAAGGAAGCGAGAGAATCTGAGCGCGCTGGTTCGAATCACGGCACAGCCGCCGATATTTTCTCCCCCTCCACTAGACCTTGAGTGGTGGTCTGGACGCTAGTCATTCGGATGAGACGATAAACCGAGGTCCCGTGTGCAGCATGCACTTAGCGCACGTAAAAGAACCCACGGCAACAAAGGGTTGTTCCTGGCAAAATTCTGTAGAAAAATCCACTTCGATAGGAAAAACAAATAAAACTGCACGCAGGAAAAAATGCCAAAAAAGAAAAAAAAAGAAAAGAAAAAAGGGTGGCGCTGTAGTGTAGCGACGCGCTCTCCCTGGGGAGAGCAGCCCGAATTTCACACAGAGAAATCTGTTGTGACAGAATGAAATACAAATACAAATTAGAGGTAGGAGTACTTGTTGATGTTGTTGTAATTATTGTAGTAAAAGTTAAATAAAACTCGGTTTATTTTCCTGCACCCTCGAGAGAGATCCTATCTTTTTCTCTGTTCGTCTGTCTGTCTGTCTGTTTCTGTCTCTGGTAGTGGTAGCATGTGTTAGTAGGAGCAGTCGTGTTGTTGCTGTTGTTACTATTACTGTTGTCTTTGGCTTTTGTTATTATTATTATCATCACTGAGTCACCCTTCTCCTCAGCCCTCTTCCCTCCAAGTACCATACCCCACCACCTCTCCAACCCCCCCCCCCCCCCCTCCCCCCTTTCCATCGGACTCAAATCACTGCCTGCCAAGTCCAGGCAGTCAGCCAGTCAGTGAAGGAGCTCTAACAGAACAGAATGATTGATCGCTGTGTGATCGCTGCAACTGACTGATCACGCCTTGATCGCTGGCACGAGGGCCACGTGCGCTTGGACCTGTCACACACCGTGTCAAAAGGTCTGTGGACAAGGGGGTTGGGTGGGGGGTAGGGGTGCGGGGAGGGGTGTGTGTGTGTGTGGGGTGGGGGGGGGGGGGGTGACGGGGGAATGGGGTCGGCCGGAAATTCTTTTTCTTTACCGCGTCTTCTGTTGGTGACCAGGTCACGGTGTTGCGACGGTTCTGGCCCTCTTTCACGTGTGTGTGTGTGTGTGTGTGTGTGTGTGTTCTCACAGATTATAGATCCAAGGGCGGCACAATGGTTACTTGAAAGTGTGTGTGCGTGCGTGCGTGCGTGCGTGCGTGCATGTGTGTGTGTGTGTGTGTGTGTGTGTGTGTGTGTGTGTGTGACATAGATTAGAAAGTTGACACATCCTCATTCATCTTCTGTCAACTGCTTTTCACGGATAAGATCAGGGCCGATATTTCAGAACTGCAGGTTTTTTTTGTTTTTTTGTTTTTTTCAGTTTCGCTTCAAGATGGCGATATAATCGAAACATGAATTTTCTATACCCTCATTCAACATTTTATTTATTTATTTTACTGTCGGAAGAACCATGTGCTGAACGGTGGTGACCACTGCCTACCGCATTTGCATCATTCTCCGTTCATGTTGGTATAGTATCGTCTATGGCAGCGCCATTTCAACCGGAAAACGGTCTGTCGTGAAGTTATGGTTTAAATAATCTTTAATTAATCAACAATGCTCATGATTACAATGCAATGAATGACAAAAGAGCATCAACAAGCTTAAAGCTTATACTGTGCTCACAACGTTGCACTTCAATTTTATCGTGACGGCTGATGAACCATATTATCAATTGTATCAAATAACATTCATAAACAGTAAGTAATGAAATAATGAAATAAAACAAGTAAACAAACAGTACATAATATAGTAAAATAATGCTAATATTAATATTAACATGTGATTAAATTGATGATCACCAGAGTAATCGGCCTGATAGAAGAAAAATACGAAGGGAAAAAAAGAAGAAGACAATTTAGAAGAATGGTGGGTAAGGTGGTGGAGGAGGGGGAACAGAGGGGAGAGGAGAAATTCTGACAGATCATTGGCCAATCCATTCAACTTTGAATATTTGGTCAGTCAAATAAATCCAACATATATTTTTCCAATAGAATCAAGATGTACCCTTTCTTCACAGTACTTTCTAAGCTAAAATCTATTTGAATCGGAGATAAACTGGTGAACAGTTTGAAATATGAATATATTTGTATGATGTTGGAGAACAGAATCTCCATGCAACAGAGTTTTAACGTGAATGTAGTTTGGAGATAAATTTAAGATTGTGTTTGCCCGAGCCATATGAAAGTCAAGTTGTAAAGTTGTGAATACTTACTGAGTTGTAGCTGAGAACTAGCATTTATGATCAGAATCGTTCTCAAGTTGTAACAAGGTTTTTTTTTCCTTTTTTCTTTCTTTCTTCTTTCTTTCTTTTTAGTTAAAAAAAAGGAGTTCAAGTGCCTGGGAGGGGAGGGAGGAGGGAAAGGCCAAAAATGGGGGGAACCATGGCGATGACATAATCCTTGGCGCTTGTCACTGACCTACTATTTTTGAGCAATGGTGTGATTTCTGTCGCAACACGGTATGGCGACATTGCAGCGAATTGTTGGGCCAGTGTCACAGGGCATATCACTGACTTTTCTTCTTTCTTTTCATTTTTACCCTGTTTTTCAACTTATTTTGACGACAGCTGTTAGGCGCATTTGACATTGCAAACTGTTAGGCTAGTGTAAGGGCGAACTTTTTTTCTTCAAAAACTCATTTTGACGAGATTTATTTTCTGAATACTAAATGAAGTGTTTTTTTAATTAATTTTTTTTTTAATGATTATATTTATCATTATATGAATCATTTTAACGAAAGCTATTTTCTCAATAATATAGGCAGAGTTTGACCTAGTAAAGTGTGTAGGTTTTTTGGGATTTGTGTGTGTGTGTGTGTGTGTGTGTGTGTGTGTGTGTGTGTGTGTGTGTGTGTTTTGTTTTGTTTTTTTAACGAAAGCTACCTTCTGAATACTAGGCAGAATTTGATAGAATGAAAGTTGTTGGGTTTTTTTTGTTTGTTTTTTGGTTGTTTTTTTCTTTTCAGTTGATTAGAATGACAGGGTTTTTTTTAGCTGGCCCAGATCAAGTTCATCTTGCCGTGTTCAAGAACTGGTACTTTAGTGGGCTCACGTCCAATCGGTGGAGGTGACCAGCTGGTAACCGTATGATTTTACTGTCTCCTGATGAACCACCCTGTTGTCACTATAGCTACTGACCTTGACGTACGGTTTGCGCGGGTATTAAGATCACAGGACAGCAATACAAGGAAGTGAAAGGCTTTGTGTGGTTAACCATCATGGAGGTTTTAAATAGGTCAGTCGTTCGGTCCGTTCTAGTCGTGTAAGTCTGTGACCACTCAGCCATTGACCACAGTAAGAAGAACAGGTCGTTGCCAACTGCTCTAGAAATAGAGATGATTACCATCAGTCGGGAAATTCTTCAAAATTATAGTATAGTGGTGTCTGTGTCGTTCCTTGGGGAAGTAATACCACCTCAGTTCAGCACGTCGGTCTCTGTCTCTGTCTGTCCCTCTCTGTCTGTCTGTCTGTCTCTCTGTCTGTCTCTCTGACCGTCTCTCTCCCTCTGTCTGTTGTCTGTCCGTGTGTGTCTCTCTGTGTCTCTCTTTCTCTATGTCCGTCTCTCTCTCTCTCTATCCGTCTCTCTCCCCTCTCTCTCTCTCCATGTCCCCCCCCCCCTCTCTCTCCATTTCTCTCTACCTGTCCGTCTCTCTCTCTCTCTCAAACCGGTTAAAAAGTGTCACGGAACATATATAATTATTTCCATGAATTTGTTAATCATTCATGTATGTTGTTTTGATTTTTTTCTCGTGTAAACAGTAATATATCTGTTGACTGTGAACCCTCACTGAAGGGGGCTGTGGCCTATTCAATAGACTAGTGTCAGTCTGTGTGTCAGTCTGTGTGTCTGTGTGTCTGTGTGTCTGTCTGTCTGTCTATCTCTCACTGGATTTTCACAAATTCGGTGTTTCTTCTTGTTATTTATTTATTTATTTATTGTGATTTGTACGCTCCATGTCATGAGGGCTGATAAACAATTGACATAAAAGGTATATGAGTTTTCTCTCTCTCTGGCTCTCTCTCTCTCTCTCTCTCTCTCTCTCTCACACACACACACACACAGACACACACGAGTACAGGTTTACATACACATACATTCCTCAAGCACCCTTCGCTCTCCCTGGCTTCAGCCCCCCGGCCTCCTCTTCTGTCTAACACCTGTCAACGTGGGAACAGAATAAGACGTTAAACTGAAGACCCCCCCCCCCCGCCCCCCGCCCCCCCCCCCCACCACCACTCTTCGTCTTTTCAAACCGGTCACTATAACTCCCAGCATGATACACCTGGCATTCCACACACACACACACACACCCGGCATTCCACACACACACACACACACACACACACACACCTGGCATTCCACGGTTGGACATGAGTGTCTCCATGTATTGTTCTGTCCAGCCTCTGTTGCCTGTCAATGGACTGGAGGTTCGATTCACCACAAAGAAAACAATTTACTCGGTAGGGGTTGGCGGCGGAGTGGAAACGACGGCACTGAATGGTGGGGGAGAGGGGCAGAGGTGATGAAAGTCACTGTACAGCTCTCGGGCATCGTTTGAGAGGACGTAGGATTGTCTTCTTCCATCCAGCCTGTGTCAATAGAGAGAAGGTTTGAATCCACTTGCAAATGAACAGTTCATACCCTTGGGGGAAAGAAAGAGGGGGATAATGAAAGAAAGAAAGAAAGAAAGAGAGAAAGAAAGAGGGAAAGAGGGAAGAGAAGGGTGGTTACAAGATTTAGGACTGGCGGGGGACAGGGGGTGGGGGGGTGAGGGTGGAGCACATTGTTGGCACGGTGAACATTGCAAGGCAGAGAATGTTGAATCTAACGTGTGTTCCAATTCCGATGCTGACACACACACACTCTCTCTCTCTCTCTGTCTTATTTTTGTCTCTCCTTGTCTGTCTCTGTCTCTGTTCATCTTTCTGTCTCTCTCTCTCTCGCTCTCTCTCTCTCTCTCTCTCTCTCTCTATCTCGCTCTCTCTCTATGTCCGTCTCCTTCCTTCTGCCCGTTTCTCTCTCTCTCTCTCTCTCTCTCTCTCTCTCTCTTTCTCTGTCCCCCCTCTCTCTCTGTCCCCCCATCTCTCTGTGTCTCTCTCTCTCAAAACCGGTTAAAAAAAGTGTCACGGAACATATATAATTCTTTCCATGTATGTATGTTCTTTGATTTTTTCTCGTGTAAACAGAAATATAGCTGTTGACTGTAAACCCTCATAGAAAGGGACTGTGGCCTATTCAATAGACTAGTGCCAGTCTGTGTGTCTGTCTGTGTGTGTGTGTGTCTGTCTATCTATCTCTATCTCTGTCTGGATTTTCAGAAATTCGGTGTTTCTTCTTTTTTATTTAAAAAGAATTCTTTTATTGTGATTTGTACGCACCATGTCATGAGGGCTGATAAACAATTGACATAAAAGGTATCTGAGTTCTCTCTCTTTCTCTCTCTGGCTCTCTCTCTCTCTCTCGCTCTCTCTCTCTCTCTCTCTCTCTCTCACACACACACACACACACACACACACACCTGGCATTCCACACACACACACACACACACACACACACACCTGGCATTCCACGGTTGGACATGGGTTTCTCCATGTATTGTTCTGTCCAGCCTCTGTTGCCTGTCAATGGACTGGAGGTTCGATTTACCACAAAGAAAACATAATTTACTCGGTAGGGGTTGGCGGCGGGGTGGAAATGACGGCACTGAATGGTGGGGGAGAGGGGCAGAGGTGATGAAAGTCACTGTACAGCTCTCGGGCATCGTTTGAGAGGACGTAGGATTG
>NC_134878.1:8950294-8965294 GCF_041734735.1 Babylonia areolata | reverse complement strand
ACAGTAACAACAACAACAACAACAACAGTAACAACAACAACAACAATTAACAACAACAACAACTAACAAGAGTAACAACAACAACAACTAACAAGAGTAACAACAACAACAACAGTAACAACAACAACATCAACAACAACAACAACAGTAACAACAACAACAACAGCAGCAGTAACAACAACAACAACAACAACAGTAACAACAACAACAACTAAAAACAACTAACAACAGTAACAACAACAACAACAACAGTAACAACAACAACAACAACAACTAACAACAGTAACAACAACAATAACAACAGTAACAACAACAACAGCAGTAACAACAACAAACAACAACAACAACAACAACAGTAACAACAACAACTAACAACAGTAACAACAACAACAGCAGTAACAACAACAGCAACAACTAACGACAGTACCAACAACAGTAACAACAACAACAACAGTAACAACAACAACTAACAACAGTAACAACAACAACAACAGTAACAACAACAGCAACAACTAACGACAGTACCAACAACAGTAACAACAACAACAACAGTAACAACAACAACAACAACAGTGACAACAACAACTAACAACAACAACAACTAACGACAGTAACAACAACAACAACTAACAACAGTAACAACAACAATAACAACAGTAACAACAACAACAGCAGTAACAACAACAACAGCAGTAACAACAACAACAGCAGTAACAAGAACAGCAACAACAGTAACAACAACAACAGCAGTAACAACAACAGCAACAACTAACGACAGTACCAACAACAGTAACAACAACAACAACAACAACAACAGCAACAACAACAACAGTAACAACAGTAACAAGAACAACAACAACAGTAACAAGGTCGACGACGACGACAGGAACAGAAGCAGCAACAATAACAACAACGACAGTCAGGATGGTATAAGTAAAGCGAGGGGAACCAAACCAAACCAAGCCAAACCAAACCAAAGCAAGCAGACGAAAAAGGAAAACACGGGGACCACCACACTCTTTATCTCACCCCCACCTTGTTTTTTTGATGCATCTGTCTGCGAGCGGATGGTGGTGTTGTTGTCGGTGTAGTCGTACCGTAATGAGGGAGAGAGAGAGAGAGAGAGAGAGAGGGGGGGGAGGAGGGGGAGGGAAGGGGGGGAGGGATTATAGAATGTTACCCAACTCTACTACCCCACCACCCCACTTACATCATCCAGCCCAATACCTCTACCTACGTCATCCCCCCAACACACTACCACACTCCATACAAACCCCGACCCCACGGACTTACATAATAATGGCTAGAAGTCCGTGACCCGCACTTCGTCCACACCGTAACCCTCCTCCTTCCTTACATCCCATTGACACACACACACACACACACACAACAGTAACAACAACAACAGTAACAACAACAACTAACAACAGTAACAACAACAACAACACACACACACACACACACACACACACACACATATTGTGCTACAGCCCCGGTTCTTATGATGAAGAGAGCCGTCCAATGTGAATGAAGAAGTAAGACTAACAACGAGGAACGTTTACCTGTCAAAGGCCGGTTTAGTTACGTCATAATGGGGAGGGGGAGGTGAGGGAATGGGAGGGAGGGAATGAGAGGGTGGAGGGGGAGGGGAGGGGAAGGGAGAGGAGGAGGGGGAGGGGGTGTAGAATCAATAGGTGACTTGTGTCAACAAGAGGTGGAGAGAGGCGACGGACCGTCCACGTTGTTGTTGTAGGGAGGATTGTGTTGGGTTCACATCGTTCACGTGTAGGGGGTGGGTTGGGTGGTGGTGGTGGTGGTGAAGGTGGGGGAAAGAAAGCAAAGCCCGTATGAATGTGTGTGTGTGTATGTATGCTGAGGTGTGTGTGTGTGTGTGTGTGTGTGTGTGTGTGTGCCTGCCTGCCTGCCTGCCTGCCTGTCTGTGTCTGCGTGTCTGTCTCTGTCTGTGTCTGTGTGTCTGTCTGCGTGTTTGTCTTTGGCTCTCTGTCTTCGGTTCTCTGTCTTTCTCTCTGTCTGTCTCTATTCTGTTTGTTTTGTGGATTGGTTTGACTGAGCGCGTCGGGCTACGCTGCTGGTCAGGCATCTGGATAGCAGATGCGGTGTACCGTATATGGATTTGTCCGAATGCAGTAACGCCTCCTTGAGAATCTGAGCTGGGTGGAAGTGGTTGTGAAATAACCTGTAATAATAATAATAATAATAATAATAATGATGATAACGGTATTTATATTGCGCTGAATCTTGTGCCGAGACAAATCAAAGCGCTTTCGCACCAGTCATTCACACGCACGCATAACTCTAAAACTGGAGACAAGGAAGAGGCAGGGAAGGGAGGCTATTTAGGGAAGAGGTGGGTTTTAAGGCCAGACTTGAAAGAGCTGAGTTTGGAGACTTGAAGCGAAAGACGAAGTTCATTCCAGTTGCGAGGTCCATTTTACACTGTTACAATGGCTGGCTGGCTGTCTTCTTCTTCTTCTTCTTCTGCGTTCACTCGTATGCACACGAGTGGGCTTTTACGTGTATGACCGTTTTTACCCCGCCATGTAGGCAGCCATACTCTGTTTTCGGGGGTGTGCATGCTGAGTATGTTCTTGTTTCCATAACCCACCGAACGCTGACATGGATTACAGGATCTTTAACGTGCGTATTTGATCTTCTGCTTGCATATACACACGAAGGGGGTTCAGGCACTAGCAGGTCTGCACGTATGTTGACCTGGGAGATCGTAAAAATCTCCACCCTTTACCCACCAGGCGCCGTCACCGTGATTCGAACCCGGGACCCTCAGATTGACAGTCCAACGCTTTAACCACTCGGCTATTGCGCCCGTCGCTGGCTGTGATTTTTGCCGTTGTTTCTGTCTCTGACACTCTGTCTCTGTCTCTGCCTGTGTTGTCACCTCACCATCTGTCTTTCCGTCTGTCTGTCTGTCTGTCTCTCTCCTGTCACCCTCTCGTCTCTTGTTGTGGAAGTAAGTTGAAGTAAATTGGATTGGTTGTTCAACGACCCGTGATGTTTACACACACTAACGGTCACACTGACTTTTGTCAAGGTCTGTTATTGCCCCCCTCAACCCCACCTCCGCCCTCACACAGGCCCCCACTCCCTTTGCTCCCTTGGGGGCTACGGTGTTCGGTAACTAATTCACCTGAGTATGTAATGTGCCTGCTCCCCCCCCCCCCACACACACACACCCACACCCACCCCCCAACTCTCTCTCTGTCTCTCTGCATGTCTGCCTCTCTCAACATCTCTCTCTCTCTCTCTCTCTCTGTATGTGTGTGTGTGTGTTTCACTGTATGTGTGTGTGTGTGTGTGTGTGTGTGTGTGTGTGTGTGGTCATTGTTATAAGGAATTTTGAACTGCAGTTGCTTTGAAGGTGCTGCCTTGGCTGCACTGGTCTTGGAAGCAGCGGGGTTGTTGGTATCAGCAGCAAGGATTGACTGCAATGATAGTGGTCGAGATGTAATAGCTGCAGATGCAGCAGCAGCAGTAGTAGCAGCAGCAGCAGCAGAAGTAGTATTGGCAGCAGCAGCAGCAGCAGCACTAGTACTACAAGTAGTAGTAGCAGCAGCAGCAGAAACAGTGCAGCAACAACAGTAATAACAAAGTTATTTCCAACAGCAGCAAAAGTAGCATCCGCAGCAGCAGCAATAGTAATTGTGAATGGTAGTGGGAACAACATCAGCAGCACTAGTGGCAGCAGAAGCAGCAGCAGTATCAGTTTTAGCAGCAGTAGTAGTAGCAGCAGTGAACGTTTCCAGTTGTAGCAATATTAGCAGCAGCAGCAGCAGCAGCAGCATTGCAAGTTTTAGTAACAGCAAAATAGTAGTTCCAGCAGCGGCAACAGCAACGTCAGCATCAGTAGTAGTAGTAGTAGTAGTAGTAGTAGTAGTAGTAGTAGTAGTAGTAGTAGTAGTAGTAGTAAGTTTCATCATCAATAATAACAATTGTACCAATAGTAGCAATGAAAGAGACAGTTCTCGCTGCTCCGCCAACAATACAAAATTAGTCAGATCAGACAGGGGATAAACTAACTTCCTGCGCAGGTAGAGATAGTGGTATGAGCAGCAGTAGTTGTAGTAGCAGTAGTGGTGGTAGTGGTAGTAGTAGTAGTAGCAGCAGCAGCACCTGCGCTAATTGTAGTGGTAGCAGCAGTAGTGGTGGTAGTTGCAGCAGCAGTAGCAGCACCTGCGCTAATTGTAGTGGTAGCAGCAGTAGTGGTGGTAGTAGCAGTAGCAGCACCTGCGCTAATTGTAGTGGTAGCAGCAGTAGTGGTAGCAGTAGCAGCAGCAGCAGCAGCAGCACCTGCGCTAATTGTAGTGGTAGCAGCAGTAGTGGTGGTAGTAGCAGTAGCAGCACCTGCGCTAATTGTAGTGGTAGCAGCAGTAGTGGTGGTAGTAGCAGTAGCAGCACCTGCGCTAATTGTAGTGGTAGCAGCACTTGTGGTAGTAGCAGTAGCAGCACCTGCGCTAATTGTAGTGGTAGCAGCACTTGTGGTAGTAGCAGTAGCAGCACCTGCGCTAATTGTAGTGGTAGCAGCAGTAGTTGTAGTAATAGCAGTAGCAGCAGCACCTGCGCTAATTGTAGTGGTAGCAGCAATAGTGGTATAGTAGCACGCGGCAGTTGTAATGGTATAGTAGCAGCAATAGTGGTATTAGCGGTGATAGCGACAACAGTAGTGGTGGTAGTAACAGTAGTAGCAGCAGCAGTGATAGTGGTTGTAGCAGTAGCCGTAGTTGTGGCTGTAGTGGTTGTAGCAGCAGCAGCAGCAGCAGCAACAACATCGGTTGTGGTGGTTGTAGTAGTAGCGGTAATAATGATAATAATAATATGATAAAATAATAATAAACATTTCTATAGCGTCCTTTCTCTCTAAGAGCTCAGGGCGCTTTACATGAAAGAAAAATATTACAAGTTACATAAAACATTCATGACCACTTTTTCTCAAAAAACCCCAAACAAACCCTTAACCCCCCCCCCCTCCCGGACACACACTCTCCCCCTCCCACTCTACATACATCCAAAGTGAGCTGACATGGGTGGTGTTGGAGAACAAGGAAGCTGAGAGTGCTTATGGATAGGTTTTAAAAAGATGAGTTTTTCGTGATGAGCAAAAAGTATAAATAGAATCAGATGCATGGATATGACGAGGAAGGCTGTTCCAGATGTGAGGAGCAGCAAAGAAGAAAGAACGTTCACCATAGGTTCTTGTATTGACACGAGGAAGTTTGAAAAGGTAACAGTCAGAGCAAGAGCGTAGATTTCGTGCGGGAGTGTAAACACTGATGAGGTCAGAAAGATATGTAGGTTCTGCGGAGTGGAAAGCAGAATAGCAGAGGCACACAACTTTGTATTTAATTCTCGCTTCAGTGGGGAGCCAATGTAGAGTGCGGAGGTGAGGAGAAATGTGATCAGTACGTGGGACTCTGAGAGTCAGACGGGCAGCATTGTTTTGAAGTCTTTGAATTCGCTGAAGAATATTATGTGGACAGCCTATGAGAAGAGAATTACAGTAGTCAGTTGGTGACGGTAGTGGCAGAAGTAGCAGCAGTAGCAGTAATAGCAGCAGCAACTGTAGTGGCAGTAGCAGCAGCAGCGGCGGCGGTAGTGGTAGTTTCAGCAGCAGCAGCAGCAGAACAAACGGTAGTGTTATTGACGGTAAAGAACAAAACAAAATGGGAGCAGTAGAAGGAACAGTAGCAGCGGTGAAGTACGCAGTAACATCAGACTATGAAAAAGGTGAACGAGAATAAAAAGCATCTTGTCGCATTCTCTAAGCAGCAGAAAATGGTAGTGGTAAGAGAAATGTTTTGAAAGGAGACGACTGAGAAGCCATTCTGGGGGGCATTGACTGAGAAGAGCTTCACTGTGGACAGAGCAGAGAATAACGGTAGGCTTAGCTTCCGACACACCTATTTTGAGGCATAAGACGCTGCAGAAGAAATGGGTGTGCGTACACAAGGCTCGTCGTGCCTGCGTGCGTATGTGCAACTTCAGTGGACGTCTGTTGGGGATTACGGGGGGACAGAGGGAGAGAGAAAGAGGATGATGGGTGTCTTAATACGTCAGGGAATGAAAAACCAAAAAAAAAAAAGACTGTTCTAAAGAAAGAGAAATAGCGGGATCGTGTTACACTTAGGAAGTCGTTCTTAATGGGGGGGAAAGGAACTCTCTCTCTCTCTCTCTCTCTCTCTCTCTCTCTCTCTCTCTTTCTCTCGCAAGCACGCGCGCGAATGTGTATGCACATAATATACACACACTCATATACGCGCGCGCATACTCACGCGCGCACACACACACACACACACTCACAACAACAACAACAATAATAACAACTACTACAACAACAGCACTGTTACCACCACCACCGCCACCAACCACCACCACCACCACCACCAACAAAAACAACAACAACAACACACACACACACACACACACGCACGCACGCACGCACGCACGCGCGCGCTCCTCCACGACGCGTGCCTTAAAAAATGGAAAACTATTAATTCCAGAAAAAAAATCATAAAGAAGAGTTTCAGTGACTAATTGGGGGCAAAGGAAGGAGAAAAGTATTGATTTGCCGACAACACGAAAAGGAGGCTTTGGAAATAGGATTGGAGGGGGAGGAGGCATGGAGGGGGTGGGGGTGGGGGGCGGGGGGAGGGTGGTGGATGGCACGTGGGGTATTGAAAGAGGGAGAGGGTGGGGGAAGAAGGGTTCGGGAGGGGGGGGGGCGAGGGGGGGGGTGGAAGGGGAGAAGGGTGGGGGGGGGGATAGGGGAGGAGGAGGCGGGGGGGGCAGTGAACGCGACTGACACCCGACACTCAAGATGGAGGGATAGTGGGGGTGGGGGGAGAGAAAAGCCGGGAGGAAGAGGAGGCCAGAGGAGATGAAAGGGATTTCAGGGAGAGGGTGGGGAGAGGGAGGGAGGGTGACTTGTCACGGCGACTGAGAGGTAAGGGAGGGAGAGAGAGAGAGAGAGAGAGGGAGGAAGGGGGAAATGGTAGGGAGAGGTGGTGTCGGTGTGGTGTGGTGTGGGCGGAGTCCTGTCGCATGACAGATGGCCGAGGAAGGGGAGGGAACCACTGCAGCCTGCTAGTCGGTAAACTGTCGCGACAGACTGCGGCAGATGGTCTGTAGTTGTAGTGTAGTCCTCCCCCCCAAAAAAAACAAAACAAAACCAAACACACCAAAACCCCGATCTTACCCATTACTGTTTTGCCTCTTCCTCTTCTTCGTCCTCCTCCTCCTTCTCCTCCTCTTCCTCTTCTTCGTCCTCCTCCTCCTTCTCCTCCTCTTCTTCTTCTTCGTCCTCCTCCTCCTTCTCCTCCTCTTCTTCTTCTTCGTCCTCCTCCTCCTTCTCCTCTTCTTCTTCTTCTTCGTCCTCCTCCTCCTTCTCCTCCTCCTCCTTCTCCTCTTCTTCTTCTTCTTCGTCCTCCTCCTCCTTCTCCTCTTCTTCTTCTTCTTCGTCCCCCTCCTCCTCCTCCTCCTTCTCCTCCTCCTCTTCTTCTTCGTCCTCCTCCTCCTCCTTCTCCTCCTCCTCTTCTTCTTCGTCCTTCTCCTCCTCTTCTTCTTCTTCGTCCTCCTCCTCCTCCTCCTTCTTCCCTGTGTCTTGTTCGTGGCATTACCGGCAACAGTATAATTATAGGGTGATGTAGATGTGATAGAGTATGGTAGTCGTCATAGTAGCGACGGCTGTAGCAGCTGTAGTGTCGGGATGAGTGGCAGCAATTAGCAATAGTAACGAGCGAGAAGGAAGAGGAGGAAAAAGAAAAGGGTGGGGGGGCAGGGGGGGAAGGGAGCAGTGGTAATTGGTGTGGTAATTATTGCGGCAGCAGCACTAACAACAACAGTAGTGACGTTGGTGGAAGTTATAACAGCGGCAGTATCTTAATATAGGTACAAGAAACCTCAGCTTCAGCAGCAGCAACAATTACTGAAGTAAAGTGAGCAAAATAAACTATTCATAGTTGAAAAAACAACCACAAAAAAAACACAAAAAAAAACAACAACAACAACAACAACAAAAATCGGTAGCATTAATGTTGGCATCAGCAGTAGTAATAGGAAAAGTAGTAGCAGTAACTGCAGCAGCAGCAATAGTAGCAATGGCAGCAGTAGTAGTAACAGTGGCAGTAGCAGAGGCAGCAGTAGAAGCAGTGGCAGCAGTAGTAGTAACACTCGTAGTAGCAGAGGCAGCAGTAGTAGTAACAGTAGTAGTAGTAGTAGAGGAATCAGTAGTAGTAACAAAAAAAGGGGGGTGGGGGAGCAGTGGTAATTGGTGTGGTAATTATTGCGGCAGCAGCACTAACAACAACAGTAGTGACGTTGGTGGAAATTATAACAGCGGCAGTATCTTAATATAGGTACAAGAAACTCAGCTTCAGCAGTAGCAGCAGCAGCAGCTACTGAAGTAAAGTGAGCAATAGAAACTATTCATAGTTGAAAAAAACAAACAATCAAAAAAACAACAAACAAACAAACATCGGTAGCATTAATGTTGGCATCAGCAGTAGTAATAGGAATAGTAGTAGCAGTAACTGCAGCAGCAGCAATAGTAGCAATGGCAGCAGTAGTAGTAACAGTGGCAGTAGTAGTAGCAATAGCAGCAGTAGTAGCAGTGGCAGCAGTAGCAGTGGCAGCAGTAGTAGCAGTGGCAGCAGTAGTAGTAACAGTAGTAGTAGAGGCAGTTGTTGTAGTAGAGGCAGCAGCAGCAGCAGTAGTAGTAACAGTAGTAGTAGAGGCAGCAGTAGTAGTAACAGTCGCAGTAATAGAGGCAGCAGCAGCAGTAGTAGTAGTAGTAGTAGTAGTAGCAGCAGCAGAGGCAGCAGTAGTAGTAACAGTCGTAGTAGTAGAGGCAGCAGTAGTAGCAGTAGCAGCAGCAGTAGTAACAGTCGTAATAGTAGAGGCAGCAGTAGTAGCAGAGGCAGCAGTAGTAGTAACAGTCATAGTAGTAGAGGCAGCAGTGGCAGCAGTAGCAGTAACAGTCATAGTAGTAGAGGCAGCAGTAGTAGTAACAGTCGTAGTAGTAGAGGCAGCAGAAGTAGTAGTAGTAGTAGTAGTAGTAGTAGTAGTAGTAGTAGTAGTAGTAGAGGCAGCAGAAGTAGTAACAGTCGTAGTAGTAGAGGCAGCAGTAGTAGCAGAGGCAGCAGTAGTTGTAACAGTCATAGTAGTAGAGGCAGCAGTAGTAGTAACAGTCATAGTAGTAGAGGCAGCAGTAATAGTAACAGTCGTAGTAGTAAAGGCAGCAGTAGCAGTAATAGTCGTGGTAGTAGAGGCAGTAGTAGTAGCAGTAGCAGCAGTAGTAGTAACAGTCGTAGTAGTAGAGGCAGCAGCAGCAGCAGCAGCAGCAGTAGTAGTAGTAGTAGTAGTAGTAGTAGTAGTAGCAGAAGCAGCAGTAGCTGTGGCAGCAGTAGTAGTAGTTGCAATAGTAGTAATATCAGTGGCAGCAGTGCTAGCAGTGGCAGCAGCAGTAGCAAAGGCAGTAGTAACAGTCGTAGTAGTAGATGCAGCAGTAATAGTAACAGTCGTAGTAGTAAAGGCAGCAGTAGCAGTAATAATCGTAGTAGTAGAGGCATTAGGAGTAGCAGTAGCAGCAGTAGTAGTAACAGTCGTAGTTGAAGAGGCAGCAGCAGTAGTATCAGTAGCAGCAGCAGTAGTAACAGTCGTAGTATTAGAGGCAGCAGAAGTAGTAACAGTCGTAGTAGTAGAGGCAGCAGTAGTAGTAGAGGCAGCAGCAGCAGCAGCAGCAGCAGCAGTAGTAGTAGTAGTAGTAGTAGTAGTAGTAGCAGCAGGAGCAGTAGCTGTGGCAACAGTAGTAGTAGTTGCAATAGTAGTAATATCAGTGGCAGCAGTGCTAGCAGATGCAGCAGCAGTAGCAAAGGCAGTAATAACAGTCGTAGTAGTAGATGCAGCAGTAATAGTAACACTCGTAGTAGTAAACGCAGCAGTAGCAGTAATAGTCGTAGTAGTAGAGGCAGTAGTAGTAGCAGTAGCAGCAGTAGTAGTAACAGTCGTAGTAGTAGAGGCAGCAGCAGCAGCAGCAGCAGCAGTAGTAGTAGTAGTAGTAGTAGTAGTAGTAGTAGTAGTAGTAGTAGTAGTAGAGGCAGCAGCAGCAGCAGCAGCAGCAGCAGCAGCAGCAGTAGTAGTAGTAGTAGTAGTAGTAGTAGTAGTAGTAGTAGTAGTAGTAGTAGTAGTAGTAGTAGTAGAGGCAGCAGCAGCAGCAGCAGTAGTAGTAGTAGTAGTAGTAGTAGTAGTAAAGGCAGCAGTAGTAGTAATAGTCGTAGTAGTAGAGGCAGTAGTAGTAGTAGCAGCAGCAGCAGTAGTAACAGTAGTAGTAGAGGCAGTAGTAGTAGTAGCAGCAGCAGCAGTAGTAACAGTCGTAGTATTAGAGGCAGTGATAGTAGCAGTGGCAGCAGTAGTAGTAACAGTCGTAGTAGTAGAGGCAGCAGTAGTAGTAGATGCAGCAGCAGCAGTAGTAGTAGTAGTAGCAGCAGCAGCAGCAGCAGCAGCAGCAGTAGTAGTAGTAGTAGTAGTAGTAGTAGTAGTAGTAGTGCTAGCAGCGGCAGCAGCAGTAGCAAAGGCAGTAACAGTGGCAACAGTAGTAGTAGTTGCAATAGTAGTAATATCAGTGGCAGCAGTGCTAGCAGTGGCAGCAGCAGTAGCAAAGGCAGTAACAGTGGCAACAGCAGTAGTAGCAGTAGTAATACACCCAACTGCCACTGCTATCAAGTGCGTTTGGTGGTGGTGGTGGTGCACCAAGTATCACTACTACTTCTTCCGCCACAAACACCACCACCACCACCACCACCACCACAATACGACTACCGCTGCTGCTCTGATAGTAGAAAGGCAGTCGCAGAACTAGAAGTAGAGGCAGCAATAGTAGAAACAGCAGCACTAGTAGTAAAAGCTGTCTTCACACAGGTGTCTCACTCACGGGCAGCATCACAGACAGAGAGAGAACATGTCGTTCTGTCTGCATCAGGAGTCAAATCGGCGAAGCAAGAAAAAAACCACGGGTAATCAGAGCGCCGTTGATTTACGTCTGAACACCCCAGGCGTAATAATAATAATGATAATAATAATAATAATAATAATAATAATAATAATAATAATGGTGTCAGCAACGACAGTAAGAGCAATAACAGTAATAGCTGTTACACTACTACTACTACTACTACTACTACTAAGTAGCAGCAGCAGCACTACTAATTTGTAGCAGCAGCAGGTAGGAGTAGTAGTAGTTGTTGTAGTAGTAGTAGAAGCTGCGGCGGCAGCTACGTGTATGACAGTGTATCCTCGATCGAAGGGACGGCGACAGTACAGGTAGATACTGGGAAGCAGCAGCTTCAGCTTCAGCTTCAGTTTCAGTAGTTCAAGGAGGCGTCACTGCGTTCGGACAAATCCATATACGCTACACCACATCTGCCAAGCAGAGGCCTGACCAGCAGCGTAACCCAACGCGCTTAGTCAGGCCTTGAGGGAAACAAAAAGAAGTGAATAAGCAGTAGCAAGAATGAAAACAACAATAACAACAACAACAACAACAACAGCAGAAATAACGAGAACAAAGTACTGTGGTTAGCTCACCCAGACCAGTCTAATATCATTGAGAGTGAAAAGACGTACAACTGACGACACCCCTCCACCCCCTAACCTCCTCACCCCTCCACCCCCCCAACACCCCCACACCCCCTCAAAAAAAAAAAAAAAATCTTTGATTCTTTGAAAAGTGTCAAAGTAACGGCAGCAGTAGAAGTCGTTCTCAACAACAACAAAAAAAAAAGTACTAACAAAAGTAATGGGAACAGAAGAACCTTGACTGACTCAGATCCACCGGACTGGCATCACTAAAAGAGCGGAGAAAAGGTAAAACTGAACACTAAAAACATGTTTTCTTCGGTTCTTTGAAAAGCAGCAGCATTGTGGAAGGAGCAGCAAGCAACAGTAGAAGTTGTACAGCAGTAAAAAAAACAAACAAAAAAAAAAAACAAAAAAACTGCAACAACAGTCGTCATGAGAGTACTGTGGGCTCACCGAGGCCAAACTTGTCCACAGACAGCTTGAGGAAGTTAAGTGAGGAGGCCGTAGTAGTGTTGAAGGGGACGACAGTACCTCACACATTACTCGCAGAACAATGATAACAACGTCATAAAGACTGTGAAAGGCTTTGTTTGATGGGAGATGGAGGGGGAGGAGGGGGCAGGGGGTGGGGGTGAGGGGGGTGGGAAGAGGATAGACTAACCATAAACGTGTTCCCGGCACTCCCCCCCTAGTGATGATACTAAGCCGAAGTGCCTGCCTAAGTGAGCTTGATCTTCCTTGGTGACGGACCGAGAATGGTGAGAGAGGAGAGGTGATTGTTGGAAACGTACAACTATTTTATGAAGGAAGCTTTATTGTGTGCACCGTAAGGATGGAAGTTTGAGCTGTAACCCCCTCCCCTGTCTCCATTTTTCTCTTTCTTTCTCTAATATCATAGATACACACAACCATGCGGATACACGCGCGCGCGCGCACGCACACGCACACACACACACAATCTAATTTTTTTTTAAAGAATCAAGAATCGTTCACACACACACACACACACACACACACACACACACACACACACACACACACACACACACACACACACACACACGCACGCACGCACGCGCGCGCGCGCAGAGAGAGAGAGAGAGAGAGAGAGAGAGAGAGCAACTTATTATTTTAATGCAAGGTCACTGACCTGTATACAGGTTATGCACGTGTTGTATATAATTCTTTTATACACACAGGGAGAAAGCGAGAGGAAAATGGAGACGTAAGTATCGATTGGTACAACATCTGTCATTAATTGATTCTGTTTAACATTTCTTGGCGATATAACTATGCATAGATAAAGCAGTTCTGATAACATCTTCAAAACCGCTTCAAAACAAAACAAAAAAAAACCCTTTACGAATCATTTGAATTTGTTGAATGTATATATCTTTTTATCACAACAGATTTCTCTGGCTACACTACAGCACCACTCCTTTTTTTTCTTTTTAAGGGGGGGCGGTATTTTTTCCTGCGTGCAGTTTAATTTGTTTTTCCTATGGATTGTATCAAAATTGATTTTGAAGTGAAACAGCGGGAAAAACGTGATTCGGTATGCGTTTTCTGATACGGGCAACTTACTATTACTATCTTGTTATGACATTTGCTAACAAATTTATTGGTTTCTTTGTTCATAATGTAAACTATTTTACGCACGGTATCTGCTATTTCTTTATCACAATTATTTTATTTTATTTAAAAAGCCAGCATAATCTTGTGTTGTATCCATACTGTACAGCATGACTGAAGAAGACTAAGTGGTAGACGACAACTCTCACGGTACGGTCACTATGAAAATAACTCTGCAAAGGCGCTTTACATACAGGAATGAAAATAAAAGATAAATAAAAACGGGAAAGGTGACGTGAACACTTTGACCTTCACCGTCCCTTGTGGGAGAAAAAAATCCCCCCCCCCCTTTTTTTTTTTTTTTTTTCTTGAATCTTCAAAACTCATCAGTTTTGCTTCTGTTTAATTCAAATTCGATGACTTTATCCATCCATGATGTCGGTATCTCCCCGCCAAATATTATTATTATTGTTGTTTTTGTCCGTAAACAAAAGGAGCAAATCAACAATAAAATCATCATTTGAAGACAGTGACGACAGGAGGCCATTTGAATCCTTTGTTCCAACTAAATGAAGGGGCCGTTTTCATCAGAAGGGGGGGTGGAGGTGTGGGGGGAGGGGGGTGGGCGGTGGAGAGAGAAAACTGATTGAGGAATTTGGGGGTGGGGGGGGGAGGATGGGAAAGAGGAGGGAAAAAAGTGGGTGGGTGGAAAGCAAAGACAAAGACGTAGGAGATATGACAGGCAATGTATGTGCTGTCACCTCTAACCCCCCTTCTCCCCTTCCCACTTCCTACCCCCATACACTTTTGAAAAATAACTTCTTCTTTTTTTCCCCCTCCAAAATAGCTATCCCGTACCGTACACACGACGGTAGTCTCGTCCGTCCGACAGCTGCTCTTTCGCACCTGCTGTCTGTATAGTCGTGTGGCCACTGTCACTGGCCGTCTGCACTGCCGCAGCTGCTCCACACATAAGCACACACGTACTTGTAACATACCGCCAACACTGACACGAGCGGTAACATCAGGCGCGCGCGCGCACGCCGGAGTGCATGCTTCGCTCGTTTTATCGTAACGGAAACAAGGAGGAAAGGTGGCGGAATGGTTAAGGCGCTCATCTGCCGGTGCAGAGTCCGTGAGGGTCTGGGTTCGAATCCCGCTGCTGTCGCCGCCCTTTCTGACAAGTTTGACGGGAAAATGAAACTGAGCGTCCAGTGACTCTGATGAGACGATAAAGCGAAGTCCCGTGTGTGAGTGCGCAGCACTTTCTTTCTTGGCGCACTGAAAAAGAACCCAAGGCAACAAAAGTGTTGTCCTCTGGCAAAATCATGCAGAAGAAGTCCACACTGATAGATACACAAATATAATCACACGCATGCACTCTGGTAAGGCTTGTCTAACTAAGCGCGTTGGGTTACGCTGCTGGTCAGGCATCTGCCTAGCAGGTGTGGTGTAGCGTATATGGATTTGTCCGAACGCAGTGACGCTTCCTTGAGAAACTGAAACTGAAACTCATAAGGAAAAAGCGAGCTGGCAAGTATCACGCACACGTGGATGTGTCGTGCGCCTTCCCGGCAAGACATACTTATTATACACGGTGAGTCGCGCAGTGGAAGAAGAGAAAAGGAAAAAGAATGAAAGAAAGTTAAAGGATAGCACTT
Source organism: Babylonia areolata (assembly GCF_041734735.1). NCBI lineage: Eukaryota > Metazoa > Mollusca > Gastropoda > Neogastropoda > Buccinidae > Babylonia > Babylonia areolata. The sequence continues at coordinate 8,950,454 of NC_134878.1, read as the reverse complement.
ACGATGGGCGCAATAGCCAAGTGGTTAAAGCGTTGGACTGTCAATCTGAGGGTCCCGGGTTCGAATCACGGTGACGGCGCCTGGTGGGTGAAGGGTGGAGATTTTTACGATCTCCCAGGTCAACATATGTGCAGACCTGCTAGTGCCTGAACCCCCTTCG
>NC_134878.1:8925294-8942794 GCF_041734735.1 Babylonia areolata | reverse complement strand
TTGCACCAGATATTGTTGATACGCTTTTTTTTATTTTAAAGATGCTGTGGTAGATCTATGTCTAAGATACTCGGGGATTTCATTCCACAGTTTACCAGCAGAATTAGTGAGAGAGGACATGAGAGGACATGTGTGTGTGTGTGTGTGTGTGTGTGTGTGTGTGTGTGTGTGTGTGTGTGTATGTGTGTGCGTGTGCGTGTGTGTGCGCGCGCGCGCGCCGGCATGTAAGAGTGCGTTTGTTCCACTGTTGGGGTGTGGGGGGATTGGGTGGGTGCGGTGGAATTGTCCGGTTTGCCATGGGTGAGCTCGTGGTATTGAGTTAGCTTCTCTCACCCATAGTTGTTTTTTTTTCTGACCTCTCTCTCTCAAGTTGATCTCCGTCCGCTATTCATCGCTGGCGGACTTCACTGAGGATCGAACAGTTTGGGACTGGCGCTGCCCCCCCACCTCCTCCTCCTCCCCCATCCCTCGTGTGTTTACTGGCAGTGAGCTGGGCTTTCCCCCCACTGTTGTGTGCTGACCTGTCCCGGCTCTCCCTGTTCCACTGTTCTGTGTATGTGGGGTTTTTGGAGGTTTGTTGAAAGGGGTGCCTCGTGTGTGTGTATGTGTGTGGCCTCCCTCCTGTTGTGCTGGGAAAGGGGATGGGTGCTTCAGGTTTGGTTGGTTAGGTTGTTTTTAACTTTACGTGGAACTAATAATAATAATAATAATAATAATAATGATGATGATGATGACAATAATAATGATAAATATTATTGTATTTTATATATGTATATATATATATATATATATATATATATATATATATATATATATATATATATATATATATATATACATATAGTTGTCGGCCTCCCTCCGTCTCGAGAGACGATGGCTGCACCAGAAATGTGCATTGCACTTCAATTATTATTATTATGATTGTTATTAGCAGTAGAAGTAGTAGTAGTAGTAGTAGTAGTAGTAGTAGCAGCAGTAGTAGTATTGTCATTGTCCGTGCGTTCTGCACCTTTTTTTTAGACTGGCAAGGGTGCTGCCCCTGTCGTCATCAGGCCGTGTGTTGTATTTCTCTGCCTTTTTATTTCGTCCTGTTCTTTCGTTCTGTCTTCACTGTCTGTCTCGTTTTTTTTATCCCACTCTCTTCTTCTTCACATTTTATGTCACTGTCTCGTGTTTTCTTTCTCTGTCTCTGTCTCTGTCTCTCTCTCTTTTCCCCTCCCTCCCTCTCTAAGTTTCCATCTCTCCGTCTCTTTCTCTCTCTCTTCCCCTCCCTCCCTCTCTGTTTCCCTCTCTCTCACTCTCTTTCTCTCTCTCTTCCCCTCCCTCCCTCTCTAAATTTCCATCTCTCTCTCTCGCTCTTTCTCCCTCCCTCCCTCTCCAAGTTTCCACCTCTCCCTATCTCTCCTCCTCCCTCCCCCTCTCTCCCTGCCCCCCCTCTCTCTCTCCCTCCCCCCCTCTCTCTCTCTCCCTCCCTCCCTCCCCTCTCTCTTTCTCTGTCTCTGCCGCCCCTCTTTCTCATTTCTATCACTGTCTTTTTCGTTGTTTTCTTCCTTTTGTCGATTGCTTCTTTACTCCACGTTTGTCATTGGGTGTAAGTAGTAGCAAAGTGTCTTTGTGCACGAGTTGTTTTTTGTTTTGTTTTTTGTTTTGTGTGTGAGAGAGAGAGAGAGAGAGAGAGAGAGAGAGAGAGAGAGAGAGAGAGAGAGAGAGAGCTGGACCATACAGATGACTGTGTCAAGGTGCCCCTCTCCAGCTAGCCTGGACACACCTGCCTCCCCCTTGTCATATAGCCCCCCCACGGGCCAAACAGGAATTCCGCTTGACCCAGCTAAACTTCAATCAGGTCGGGGTTCAGAGGAGGTCAAAGTCAAAGCATACTGGGTCAGCAGGGGTCAAGGAAAGTCCGTTCATGTCTGGTTGGGGCATCTTTTATCGAAAGACAGGGCCAGTTTAGCAGTTGCTGTACCTAAATTTGTATCAGTTATTAGTGGGTGACAAAAATAACACACTTGCAGTGTGAGCGCACTAATCTGCACACTTACAACGAGCACACACGCTCTCTGTCTACCTCTTTATCTGTATGTCCATCTGTCTTCCTCTCTCTGCCTGTCTGTATATGACTCACACACGCCCTAAACACGCACCACACACAGACAAACAGATGAACACACACACACACACACACAAGCACATACGCACGCAGATACAAGGAACCTACAACACCTGCACATACATAAACAGACACACACACACACACACACACACACACACACACACACACAAGCACACACACAAACAAACACATACACAACGGCACACGTGCGCACATCACACACACACACACACACACACACACACACACACACACACACACACACACACACACGTGCACACTCACAAATACATAAACACAGACACACATACGTACATTCACATCAGTGAAAAGCACAGGGTTTCCTAGGAAAAGAGCGTGAGCGTGAGAGAACGAAAGAACGAACGAACGAAGCCGGTGTCACAGCCTCAGACAACCCCCGAATAGATTTTACCCTGGGATCATTCTGGGCAAGTCACGATTGACCCCCGGGATCACTTAATGACTGGTCAAGATCGACTTATCCACGACCCCCCTCCCCCTCCGCACCCCCACTCCCCCGCCCCCCCCCCCCCCTCAACCCCCCAAACACACACACCTTTCTAACTGGTTTCGTCAAGGCTTTGTGGAGTGATGGCCTGGAGTTAACGCGTCCGCCTAGGAAGCGAGAAAATCTGAGCGCGCTGGTTCGAATCACGGCTCGGCCGCCGATATTTTCTCCCCCTCCACTAGACCTTGAGTGGTGGTCTGGACGCTAGTCATTCGGATGCCGTGACGATAAACCGAGGTCCAGTGTGCAGCATGCACTTAGCGCACGTAAAAGAACCCACGGCAACAAGGGGGTTGTTCCTGGTAAAATTCTGTAGAAAAATCCACTTCGATAGGGAAAACACATGAAACTGCACGCAGGAAAAAATACAAAAAAAATGGGTGGCGCTGTATTATAGCGACGCGCTCTCCCTGGGGAGAGCAGCCCGAATTTCACACAGAGAAATCTGCTGTGATAAAAAGAAATACAAATACAAAAGAAAGGGGGTTGTTTGGGGCAAGCCTTTACTGATCCCGAGAGACCGTGTCCTTTACAACTTTAAAACGAAGCAGATTTGGGAGAAGGTCGGAGTGACAAAAAATGAATAGCCTCTATTGATTCTAACTGTGTCAAATCCACCCCCCGCAGCGAGGGGATCAATTCAAACTATCCCAGATATCCATAATGAGCATGGCTAAAATCCAAAAATCCAACTAGCGGTGGTGACTGGGGTGGGAAGGGTGGTGCAGTTCTGCCTAGTTGAAGTTTACTCCCCGGGGGTCATTCCAGGCCTAGGGTGCATGCACATGGTGTTTATGGCTCACGGTTTATTGTCAGGTTTGCTTTTGTCCAGTCCTCCGCACGTGGCCACATCAGGACTGTCAAACCATACAAATGCTGAGCCGTGTCAATACAAAAAAACCCCCACCAAAACCTGTCACATCTACAGACACACACACACACACACACACACACACACACACAGAGGGAGAGGGAGAGAGAATGAATGAATGAATCTTTATTTTTCAATGGTGAAGACATTAGCACTTTGGCCGACTTACACATCTGCCTTTCAGTCTAATATCATCATCTTAGATGAACAGACTATAAATAAATAAATCAACAACGAACACATCTGCCGTTGTTCTTAGAGACACACAAACATATACGCATGTAAATGTTGTTATACTTAATCGATGTATAATGTACAAGGAGAGAGAGAGAGAGAGAGAGAGAGAGAGAGAGAGAGAGAGATTGATTGATTGATGTGGATACTTCTATAGCGACTATCCTCGGTCAGAGACCAAGCTCTAAGCGCTTTACATACACGGGGACATTTACACCACAGGCTGGGTAGAGCCGACTGACGGCTGCCACTGGGCGCTCATCATTCGTTTCCTGTGTCATTCAATCATATTTCAGACGTACACACATACACACTCAGACAGACATGTAACATTTTACGTGTATGACCGTTTGTTTGTTTTTTATTTACCCCGCCATGTAGGCGGCCATACTTCGTTTTCGGGGGTGTGCATGCTGGGTATATTCTTGTTTCCATAAACATGGAAAACATGGATTACAGGATCTTTAACATGCGTATTTGATCTTCTGCGTGCGCATACACACGAAGGGGGTTCAGGCACTAGCAGTTCTGCACATATGTTGACCTGGGAGATCGGAAAAATCTCCACCCTTTACCTACCAGGCGCCGTCACCGAGATTCGAACCCTCAGATTGAAAGTCCAGCGCTTTAGCAATTCGGCTATTGCACCCGAGAGAGAGTTTCCAGAAACATGGGGATGCTATTCATATTGAAAGACCCCATTGGTATCCATCCCCACGTCAGGGGAAAATCGTAGTGTTAAATTTAATGTAAGCTAGGCAGCTTTGACCCCCCCCCCCCCCCCCCCCCCCCCGTGGAAAGAAAGAGAAAAAAACAAAAATTCTACGGGGGGGTCCAAAACAAGGGGGTTACCAATATAGGCTGCTTCACCGGCAGAAAGAGCACGTGAGTCAGTGAGTGAGTGAGTCAGTGTACAGTAGGAAGAAAGTGACATGCTGCAGCAGTTCAAGAGGACAAGAAGGGAGGGTGGAGGGGTTGCAAGAAGGTAAGGTGTAGGGGAACAAACACAGGACGGGATGGGGGTGGTGGTGGTGGAGGGGGGGGGATGTAGGTCAAAGGGCGCACAGGAACCACTTCCCTTGCCAGCCACGTGTGTGTATGTACGGCGGAAGTGAACTTTGGGAACCATGGAGAGGGTGGGGTTTGTGTGTGTGTGTGTGTGTGTGTGTGTGTGTGTGGTGTTCAAGGTGTGTGTGTGTGTGTGTGTGTGTGTGTTTTGGTGTTACGTGGGTATGTGTGTGTGTGCGTGTGTGTGTCTGTGTGAGTGTATCTGTGTTTTGGCGTTCAGTGTGTGTGCGTGTGTCTGTGTGTGTATACGCGTGCGTGCATATGTGTATTTGGGGGGGTGGGAGTGGGGGGTGGTGGGTATGTGTTAAAGGGGTCAAGGTATGGGGAGGCGTGAGGTGGGGTGCTTAAGGTGTGTGTGCGTGCGTTCGTGTGTATGTAGGCATTCAACGTGTGTGTGTGTGTGTGTGTGTGTGTGTGTGTGATGTTCAAGGTGTGTGTGTGTGTGTGTGTGTGATGTTCAGTGTGTGTGTGTGTGTGTGTTGTTCAGTGTGTGTGTGTGTGTGTGTGTGTGTGAGGGGAGAGAACTGAAAAGGCTTGGCTTATATTGCCCTGCAAAATAGAAGTGCTTGGGGGTATGGGGCGACCACAAGAGTAGGCACACACACACACACACACACACACACACACACACACACACAGGGGGGTGGGGGGCGAAGGGCAATGGGGAAAGTTGCTGCAGTGGGTGTTGTTCCCATCATCCCCTGAAAACAGAGCAGAAAGGAGGTATGTGTTTGTCATAAAAAGTCCTCGTTAAAGTGCGTAGAACTTTCATTCGCTGCTTTAAGTAGTTTAGTTTTGGTTTTAAGTGCAGACTGATGGCTGGGAAAACGGGAACGGCACTGGGCGTGTGTGTGTGTGTGTGTGTGTGTGTGTGTGTGTGGAGGGGAGCCGCCGGGAGGGGAAGGTGGGAGGGGTGCGGATGTGTGTGTGTGTGTGCGTGCGTCAGTGCGTGCGTGCGTGCGCGTGTGTGTTTGACGTGGTGTGTGTGTGTGTGTGTGTGTGTGTGTGTGTGTGACCCACGTGCTCAGCTATACACAGTGCACTTTTCATTAATACCCCGCAGCACAACAAGGCTATGATCAGCAGATTCTCTTCTCGCATCTCTCCGCCTGTCTCTGTTTCTCTCTGTCTCTGTCTGTCAAGCTGTCTGTCTCTCTCTTTCCCTCCCTCTCCCCCCTCCCCCTTTCTCTCTCTGTCTCTCTCTTTCAGTAGGATGAAAATAGGCCAGTAAGTGCCTATTCCTTTTCCCTCAATAAAAAGAAAGTTTCTCTCTGTTTCTCTCTCTCTCTCTCTCTCTCTCTCCCCCCATCTCTCTTTCTCCCCTTTTCACTTGCTGAAGAATGGTTCTGTTTACAGTATTCGTAAACTCTGCGTTTATATATTTAATGCCCTGAAGATACGAAAGGAATTCTGTGACAACAATGATGAAAGTTAGAATCAATTTACTATGCACAAGAAGCACTTTTGTTCTCCAGGTTTTAAGTTAATATGTATTTTACATTTCTTTGCAGCTGCGTGATGACCATATTGTGTACTTTTGACATCTTTCTAGGGGCCGGAGGCCTGGAGATTAAAGTTTTTGTTCTTGTTCTTGTTCTCTCTCCCCTTTTTGACTACCCCCTGTTCTGACTGCGCGTTGAGTTACGCTGCTGGTCAGGCATCTGCTTGGCAGATGTGGTGTAGCGTATATGGATTTGTCCGAACGCAGTGACGCTTCCTTGAGCTACTGAAACTACTGAAACTGACTGCCTGTCTGTCTTTCTCCCACCCTACACACTTTCTTCTCTTTTCAGTGGCGAATATGTAAACTGATGAAGGTATTTCAGTATGTAGGGTCGGGTGGCATCTAGTGGGGTTAATGTGCTCTTTGAAGGGGTGGGGACGGTAAAAAGGCTAGGCAGTAAGTAACTGAGGTAGGGTTAGGGGATGTACAGTAGACAGTGGAACTGCGGAGAAGAGAACACTTAATTTCTTAGGCCGCGTGTGTGTCTTGACAGGATATTCATACAGTGCACATTTTTTTTTTATCCAAAAGAAATCACGGTTGTGTACTGATAGGCTCGTCGTCTGTCGTCCTCACACATCTCAGTCACACACACACACACACACACACACACACACACACACACACACACACACACACACACTACACACTACACACTACACACCACACACACACACACACACACACACACACACACACACACACACACACACACACACACACACACTGAGACGTTGTTCTTGCCCTGTCGACTTCACCCTGTAATTTATTTGTATTGTGACGTTTTGAAAAAAAGACACTGTTAGACTAACTATGCTTCTGTTTTCGTAACCCCCAGTCAGTAAAGGCCACAAGTCGTGCAGTATATTGTCCTACAACCAACATAACACCCAGTCAGTAAAGACCACAAGTCCTGCAGTATATTGTCCTACAACCAACATAACCCCCAGTCAGTAAAGACCACAAGTCTTGCAGTATATTGTCCTGCAACCAGCATAACCCCCAGTCAGTATAGACCACAAGTCCTGCAGTCCTACAACGAACATAAGCCCCAGTCAGTATAAACCACAAGTCGTGCAGTATATTGTCCTACAACCAACATAAGCCCCAGTCAGTATAGACCACAAGTCGTGCAGTATATTGTCCTGCAACCAACATAACCCCCAGTCAGTAAAGACCACAAGTCGTGCAGTATATTGTCCTGCAACCAACATAACCCCCAGTCAGTAAAGACCACAAGTCGTGCAGTATATTGTCCTGCAACCAACATAACCCCCAGTCAGTATAGACCACAAGTCGTGCAGTATACTGTCCTGCAACCAACATAACCCCCAGTCAGTAAAGGCCACAAGTCGTGCAGTATATTGTCCTACAACCAACATAACCCCCAGTCAGTAAAGACCACAAGTCTTGCAGTATATTGTCCTGCAACCCAAAGTGACACCCAGTCAGTATAGACCACAAGTCTTGCAGTATATTGTCCTGCAACCCAAAGTGACACCCAGTCAGTATAGACCACAAGTCTTGCAGTATATTGTCCTGCAACCCAAAGTGACACCCAGTCAGTATAGACCACAAGTCTTGCAGTATATTGTCCTACAACCCAAAGTGACACCCAGTCAGTATAGACCACAAGTCGTGCAGTATATTGTCCTACAACCAACATAAGCCCCAGTCAGTATAGACCACAAGTCGTGCAGTATATTGTCCTGCAACCCAAAGTGACACCCAGTCAGTATAGACCACAAGTCTTGCAGTATACTGTCCTGCAACCCAAAGTGACACCCAGTCAGTATAGACCACAAGCCTTGCAGTATATTGTCCTACAACCAACATAACCCCCAGTCAGTAAAGACCACAATTCGTGCAGTATATTGTCCTACAACCAACATAACCCCCAGTCAGTAAAGACCACAAGTCTTGCAGTATATTGTCCTACAACCCAAAGTGACACCCAGTCAGTATAGACCACAATTCGTGCAGTATATTGTCCTACAACCAACATAACCCCCAGTCAGTAAAGACCACAAGTCTTGCAGTATATTGTCCTACAACCCAAAGTGACCTTCCACTACTAACACTGCTCGTCCGTCTCCTATCATTCAGTACAAGAACACATGAACAGCTGTGTGTAGTGTGTGTGTGTGTGTGTGAAACAGGAGAAGGTAAGCCAAGAGAACGTGGAAGGCTGTCTCTCTGGAAAAGCCTGCTGAGCCTGTGCCTTTTGATCCTGGCCTTGCCCTCCTCTGCCCTTCCCACCACCCCCTAACCCCTAACCCCTAACCCTTACCCCGCACCTTCCTTCCAGTCCCCTCCCTCTCCCATACCCGACAAAGTCACTTCCGCCGCCAGCAAAGCACGTGCACCCCGTTAGACGAGTGTTTTCTTTTCACTGCGCCCTTTGACCTACATCCACTCCCCCCCCCCCCCCACCTCCCTTGCTTCCTCTGCCGACCGAAACCTCCTATCCTTTCTGTCCCTGTACTGACTCAGCCATTCTATCAGCTCAGTGGACTCAGTCAGTTTTTTGTTTTTTTTCTTCCCCGTTTTACTTTCTCTCCTCCCCACATCACCACATGCTGCGTTTGCAGTGAGCCCTGGCTCTTTCTTCTTCTTCTTCTTCGCTCTGGCACTGTCATCCTGTCTCTGTCTGTCTGTCGTTTTGGCTGGCTGGCTGATTGTCTCCGCTTCTGTCTCTCACCGTTTCTGTCTCTCTGCGTCTCTTTCTCTGTCTCTCCCCCGTCTCTATCTCTGTCCGTCTCTTTCTCTGTCTCTTTCTCTGTCTCTCCACCGTCTCTTTTTCTGTCTCTCCACCGTCTCTTTCTCTGTCTGTCTCTTTCTCTGTCTCCCCACCGTCTCTTTCTCTGTCTCCCCACCGTCTCTTTCTCTGTCTCTCCCCCGTCTCTTTCTCTGTCTCCCCACCGTCTCTTTCTCTGTCTTTCTCTGTCTCCCCACCGTCTCTTTCTCTGTATCTCCACCGTCTCTTTCTCTGTCTTTCTCTGTCTCCCCACCGTCTCTTTCTCTGTCTCTTTCTCTGCCCCACACCGTCTCTTTCTCTGTCTCCCCACTGTCTCTTTCTCTGTCTCTTTCTCTGTCCGTCTCTGTCTCCCCGCCGTCTCTTTCTCTGTCTCTCCACCGTCTCTTTCTCTGTCTGTCTCTTTCTCTGTCCGTCTCTTTCTCTGTCTGTCTCTTTCTCTGTCTCCCCACCGTCTCTTTCTCTGTCTCTTTCTCAGTCTTCCCACCGTCTCTTTCTCTGTCTTTCTCTGTCTCCCCACCGTCTCTTTCTCTGTCTCTCCACCGTCTCTTTCTCTGTCCGTCTCTTTCTCTGTCTCCCCACCGTCTCTTTCTCTGTCTGTCTCTTTCTCTGTCTCTCCACCGTCTCTTTCTCTGTCTGTCTCTTTCTCTGTATCTCCACCGTCTCTTTCTCTGTCTCCCCACCGTCTCTTTCTCTGTCCGTCTCTGTCTCCCCGCCGTCTCTTTCTCTGTCTCTCCACCGTCTCTTTCTCTGTCTGTCTCTTTCTCTGTCCGTCTCTTTCTCTGTCTCCCCACCGTCTCTTTCTCTGTCTGTCTCTTTCTCTGTCTTCCCACCGTCTCTTTCTCTGTCTTTCTCTGTCTCCCCACCGTCTCTTTCTCTGTCTCTCCACCGTCTCTTTCTCTGTCCGTCTCTTTCTCTGTCTCCCCACCGTCTCTTTCTCTGTCTGTCTCTTTCTCTGTCTCTCCACCGTCTCTTTCTCTGTCTGTCTCTTTCTCTGTCTCTCCACCGTCTCTTTCTCTGTCTGTCTCTTTCTCTGTATCTCCACCGTCTCTTTCTCTGTCTCCCCACCGTCTCTTTCTCTGTCTGTCTCTTTCTCTGTCCGTCTCTGTCTCCCCGCCGTCTCTTTCTCTGTCTCTCCACCGTCTCTTTCTCTGTCTGTCTCTTTCTCTGTCCGTCTCTTTCTCTGTCTGTCTCTTTCTCTGTCTCCCCACCGTCTCTTTCTCTGTCTGTCTCTTTCTCTGTCTTCCCACCGTCTCTTTCTCTGTCTTTCTCTGTCTCCCCACCGTCTCTTTCTCTGTCTCCCCACCGTCTCTTTCTCTGTCTGTCTCTTTCTCTGTCTCTTTCTCTGCCCCCCACCGTCTCTTTCTCTTTCTCCCCACCGTCTCTTTCTCTGTCTGTCTCTTTCTCTGTCCGTCTCTGTCTCCCCGCCGTCTCTTTCTCTGTCTCTCCACCGTCTCTTTCTCTGTCTGTCTCTTTCTCTGTCCGTCTCTTTCTCTGTCTGTCTCTTTCTCTGTCTCCCCACCGTCTCTTTCTCTGTGTCTCTTTCTCTGTCTCCCCACCGTCTCTTTCTCTGTATCTCCCCCGTCTCTTTCTCTGTCCGTCTCTTTCTCTGTTTCTCCTCCGTCTCTTTCTCTGTTTCTCCTCCGTCTCTTTCTCTGTCCGTCTCTTTCTATGTCTCTCCACCGTCTCTTTCTCTGTCTGTCTCTTTCTCTGTGTCTCCACCGTCTCTTTCTCTGTCCGTCTCTTTCTCCCTTGTCTCTTTCTCTGTCCGTCTCTGTCCCTCCACCGTCTCTTTCTCTGTCTCCCCACCGTCTCTTTCTCTGTCTCCCCACCGTCTCTTTCTCTGTCTCTCCCCCGTCTCTTTCTCTGTCCGTCTCTTTCTCTGTTTCTCCCCCGTCTCTTTCTCTGTCTCTCCCCCGTCTCTTTCTCCGCCGTCTCTTTCTCTGTCTCTCCATCGTCTCTTTCTCTGTCCGTCTCTTTCTCTATTTCTCCCCCGTCTCTTTCTCTGTCTCTCCCCCGTCTCTTTCTCTGTCCGTCTCTGTCTCTGTCTCTCCACCGTCTCTTTCTCCGCCGTCTCTTTCTCTGTCTCCCCACCGTCTCTTTGTGGCTGTGTCTCTCTCCATTTCCCCGTCTCTCTCCATCTCTCTCTGTTTTCCTTATCTGCTTGCTCTGCTTTTTAGTCTCTTGCTCTGTATCTTCTTTTTTTTCCCCTCCCTGTCTCTCTCTTTCTGTTTCTTCACTCTCTTTTTTCTGTCTATTATGTCTCTTTTCCTCTCTGCCTCCCCCTTCTCTCTGTCTCTCTATGTCTCTCTCTGTCTGTCTCTCACTCGCTCTCTGTTTCTTTACTCACCCGATCTCTCTGTATTCTGTCCTTGTATACTTGGCTATCTCTTCTGTTCCTTCTGTCTGTTTGTCTTTCCCTCTCTGCATTTGTCTCTCTGTTTGTCTGTCTGTCTTCCCCTCTCTGCATTTGTCTCTCTGTCTGTCTGTCTTCCCATCTCTGCATTTGTCTCTCTGTCTCTGTCTGTCTGTCTGTCTGTCTGTCTTCCCATCTCTGCATTTGTCTCTCTGTCTGTCTGTCTTCCCATCTCTGCATTTGTCTCTCTGTCTCTGTCTCTCTGTCTCTGTCTGTCTGTCTTCCCATCTCTGCATTTGTCTCTCTGTCTCTGTCTGTCTGTCTTTCCCTCTCTGCATTTGTCTCTCTGTCTCTGTCTGTCTGTCTTTCCCTCTCTGCATTTGTCTCTCTGTCTCTGTCTGTCTGTCTTTCCCTCTCTGCATTTGTCTCTCTGTCTCTGTCTGTCTGTCTTCCTCTCTCTGCATTTGTCTCTCTGTCTCTGTCTGTCTGTCTTTCCCTCTCTGCATTTGTCTCTCTGTCTCTGTCTGTCTTCCCCTCTCTGCATTTGTCTCTCTGTCTCTGTCTGTCTTTCCCTCTCTGCATTTGTCTCTCTGTCTCTGTCTCTCTGTCTGTCTTTCCCTCTCTGCATTTGTCTCTCTGTCTCTGTCTGTCTTCCCCTCTCTGCATTTGTCTCTCTGTCTCTGTCTGTCTTTCCCTCTCTGCATTTGTCTCTCTGTCTCTGTCTGTCTGTCTGTCTTTCCCTCTCTGCATTTGTCTCTCTGTCTCTGTCTGTCTGTCTGTCTTTCCCTCTCTGCATTTGTCTCTCTGTCTCTGTCTGTCTGTCTTCCTCTCTCTGCATTTGTCTCTCTGTCTCTGTCTGTCTGTCTTCCTCTCTCTGCATTTGTCTCTCTGTCTCTGTCTGTCTGTCTTTCTCTCTCTGCATTTGTCTCTCTGTCTCTGTCTGTCTTTCCCTCTCTGCATTTGTCTCTCTGTCTCTGTCTGTCTGTCTGTCTTTCCCTCTCTGCATTTGTCTCTCTGTCTCTGTCTGTCTGTCTTTCCCTCTCTGCATTTGTCTCTCTGTCTCTGTCTGTCTGTCTGTCTTCCCCTCTCTGCATTTGTCTCTCTGTCTGTCTGTCTTTCCCTCTCTGCATTTGTCTCTCTGTCTGTCTGTCTTTCCCTCTCTGCATTTGTCTCTCGCTCTCAACCTCTGTCTCTGTCTTCTTATTTCTCTCTTGTTTCTTTACTCGCTTGATTTCTGTCCCTGACATTTTGAGCTCTCTCTTCTGTTCCTTCCTTCCACTATACGCTCTGTCTCTCTCTCTTTTTGCCTTTCTCTCTCTCTCTCTGTCTCTCTCTCGCTGAATCTCTTTCTCTGTCCTGTTTTTTTTTTTTTTCTTTCTTTCTCTTCCCCGTTTTACTTTCTCTCCTCCCCACATCACTACATGCTGCGTTTGTAGTGAGCCCTGGCTCTTTCTTCTTCTTCTTCTTCGCTCTGGCACTGTCATCCTGTCTCTGTCTGTCTGTCGTTTTGGCTGGCTGGCTGTCTCCACTTCTGTCTCTCACCGTTTCTGTCTCTCTGCGTCTCTTTCTCTGTCTCTCCCCCGTCTCTTTCTCTGTCTCTCCCCCGTCTCTTTCTCTGTCTCCCCCCCGTCTCTATCTCTGTCCGTCTCTTTCTCTGTCTATCCACCGTCTCTTTCTCTGTCTCTCCACCGTCTCTTTCTCTGTCTCCCCACCGTCTCTTTCTCTGTTTGTCTCTTTCTCTGTCTCTCCCCCGTCTCTATCTCTGTCTCTCCCCCGTCTCTTTCTCTGTCCGTCTCTTTCTCTGTCTCTCCCCCGTCTCTTTCTCTGTCCGTCTCTGTCTCTGTCTCTCCACCGTCTCTTTCTCTGTCCGTCTCTGTCTCTGTCTCTCCACCGTCTCTATCTCTGTCTCTCCCTCGTCTCTTTCTCCGCCGTCTCTTTCTCTGTCTCTCCCCCGTCTCTTTCTCTCTCTGTCTCTGTCTCTGTCTCTCCCCCGTCTCTTTCTCTGTCCGTCTCTATCTCTGTCTCTCCCCCGTCTCTTTCTCTGTCTCTCCCCCGTCTCTTTCTCCGCCGTCTCTATCTCTGTCTCTCCCCCGTCTCTTTCTCTGTCTCTCCACCGTCTCTTTGTGGCTGTGTCTCTCTCCATCTCCCCGTCTCTCTCCATCTCTCTGTTTTCCTTATCTGCTTGCTCTGCTTTTTAGTCTCTTGCTCTGTATCTTTTTTTTTTTCCCCTCCCTGTCTCTCTCTTTCTGTTTCTTCACTCTCTTTTTTCTGTCTATTATGTCTCTTTTCCTCTCTGCCTCCCCCTTCTCTCTGTCTCTCTATGTCTCTCTCTGTCTGTCTCTCACTCGCTCTCTGTTTCTTTACTCACCCGATCTCTCTGTATTCTGTCCTTGCTTACTTGGCTGTCTCTTCTGTTCCTTCTGTCTGTCTGTCTTTCCCTCTCTGCGTTTGTCTCTCTGTCTCTGTCTGTCTGTCTGTCTTTCCCTCTCTGCGTTTGTCTCTCTGTCTCTGTCTGTCTGTCTGTCTTTCCCTCTCTGCATTTGTCTCTCTGTCTCTGTCTGTCTGTCTGTCTTTCCCTCTCTGCATTTGTCTCTCTGTCTCTGTCTGTCTGTCTGTCTTTCCCTCTCTGCATTTGTCTCTCTGTCTGTCTGTCTGTCTTTCCCTCTCTGCATTTGTCTCTCTGTCTCTGTCTGTCTGTCTGTCTTTCCCTCTCTGCATTTGTCTCTCTGTCTCTGTCTGTCTGTCTCTCTTTCCCTCTCTGCATTTGTCTCTCGCTCTCAACCTCTGTCTCTGTCTTCTTATTTCTCTCTTATTTCTTTACTCGCTTGATTTCTGTCCCTGACATTTTGAGCTCTCTCTTCTGTTCCTTCCTTTCACCATACACTCTGTCTCTCTCTCTCTCTTTTTGCCTTTCTCTCTCTCTGTATCTCTGTATCTCTCTCTCTCTCTCTCTCTCTCTCTCTCTCTCTCTCTCTCGCTGAATCTCTTCCTCTGTCATGTCTCCGTCTCTCTCTCTCTCTCTCTCTCTCGATGAATCTCTTTCTCTGTCCTGTCTCCACCTCTCTCTCTCTCTCTCTCTCTCTCTCTCTCTCTCTGTGTCTCTTTCTCTGTGTCTGTCTCTGCCTCTCTCTCTCTCTCTTTCTGTCTCTGTCTGTCTGTCGGTCTGTCTGTGTGTCTCTCTGTCTCTGTCTGTCTGTCTCTGCCCCTCTCGTTCTGTCTCTGTCTGTCTGTCTGTCTGTCAGTCAGTCTGTTTGTCTCTCTGTCTCTCCCCTCTCTCTCTTTGTTTCTGTCTGTCTCTGTCTGTCTCTGTTCCTGTCTGTGTCTCTGTCTGTCTGTCTCTCGTTGGTAGCTAGTCCTGCTGGTCGCTCATGTGTGGAACTGGACTCATCTCCTGATCAGAGTGGAAAGGGAGAGAGAGATCTGAGTACTTGTCATATCAAGTTTGGCCAAATTAACAGTACTCCTGACTTTCTGAACTTGTACTCATATAATGCCCCAGTCATATAAAAAAAGACAATCCGCTTTCCGTTAGGGTTAAGGCATGCAATGTGAGCATGTGCAGTCTTTGTTTTAGACTTCCTGAACTTGTGACGATTAGGGTGAAGGCATGCATTGTGAGCACGTGCAGTCTTTGTTTCAGACTTCCTGAACTTGTGACGATTAGGGTGAAGGCATGCATTGTGAGCACGTGCAGTCTTTGTTTTAGACTTCCTGAACTTGTGACGATTAGGGTGAAGGCATGCATTGTGAGCACGTGCAGTCTTTGTTTTAGACTTCCTGAACTTGTACTCCTCATATAATGCCCCAGTCATACAAAAAAAACAATCCGCTTTTGATTAGGGTTAAGGCATGAAATGTGAGCACGTACAGTCTTTGTTTTAGACTTCCTGAACTTGTGACTGTTTTTTTTGTCTGTGTCTTTCTTTCCGAGAAACTGCTTGTATGTCTGTCTTTGTGTCCGTCGTGTTTGTATGTCTGTATTCCGCTCTCTTCCGCACAATGCATGGGGGGCGTGTGCAGATGTGTGTGCGCACACGCGAGTGTGTATTTGAGAGAGAGAGAGAGAGAGAGAGAGAGAGAGAGAGAGAGAGAGTGTGTGTGTGTGTGTGTGTTGAGTCGGATGGAGGTGGGAGTGTTTTTTGTTTTTTTTTATTTTTTTTTTTTATAAAGAATATGGATTCCCCCCCCTTCCCACAGCCTCCCTCCCGTTGTCGGGTTCTCTCAATCCCTGTCGGCTGGAGAAGACAAGTTTTTTTTGTTTGTTTGTTTGTTTTCGTTTTTGTTTTTCCCCATCTTTGATCTCCCCTTCGCCAGCCACTTGCACTTCCGTCCTGCACGATCAGGTATTGACAGTTCTTTTCACCTCCCGTGCCTTTCATACTGTGTGCTTCTCCGCTTCTGTGTAACGGCACCACTCTTCTGCCTCCCTCACACTCCCCCTCCTCCCCCCCCCTACCTCTTCCACAGTTCTCCTCCGCTTCCCCTTCTACTCCTTCCCTGTCATTACTTTCTCCTCATCCTCCACCTCCATCCCCACGCCCCAGTTTTTTTTCATTCACTGTTTTTCTTTCTGTCTGCCATCCACTGATTTTTTTTTCTTTTCTTTCTTCTTTCTTTCTGGTTATTGTTTTGTTGCTGTTGTTGTTGTTGTTGTTTCTCATTTTCTTAAGAGTGGTAGTCGTGATTTTGTGAGCTACGTGTTTAGTTATTAAACTTGCCACATTGATTTTGTCGCTTTGCCCACCCCTGGTCCTAATCGTTTATTTATTTGATTTGATTCTAAAAGGAAGTGTATGTCTTTTGATTCAGTATTTTTTTCCCAAGTTAATGCAGATCAGATCGAGGTACGCTTGGTTTTGGAACTGAATGTTTCACCCTTTTTCATTTCGAGGGGTTTGTTTTTACTTTCTTGGCTGGGTTATTCGTTGCTCGCGTTTTATTCTCTAGTCTCAGCTTAGTTTTAACACAGGTTTAAGCAAGATAAACGGCTGAATTTAATTCATTTTAAAAGCACAGCAAGTCATGTTTGAGTGCTGGAAGACAGGAGGTTCATTCATATTGAACATGTGGCCTCCACTGTCTTGTTTTTGTTTTACTCTGTGTGACCGTGTTTGTTGAGTTCGTCTTGGCCGAGAGAGTAGGGGTGTAACTCGGGCAAGACACTCTCCAGTATAATCTTATTCTAGCCCAGATAGTCGAGCCCAGATATAATAGTCGCCGGGACAGCAGGTACCCCCTCTGCTGTTCTGATGGTCATAGTCAAAAACGACCATCATTCATCATCATCATCAGTCCTGACTGTGTCTGCCTTCTCTCTCTCTCTCTCTCTCTCTCTCTCTCTCTCTGTCTGTCTATCTGAGTCTCTCTTTCTTTCGCTTTTTCTGTCTCTCTCTCTCTCTCTGAATCCCTCTCCCTTTCCCTACCCCTCCTCCCTCTCCCTCTCCTTTCCTCCTTTCTCTCTCAGCTCACCACTCTTCATGTCACCTCCTCTCAGATTTCCCTCTCTTTGACATACAAGGGAGCAAATCACCGAGAATAAATTATCCAAAAAAAAAAAAAAAAAAGGGGTGGGGGAGGGAAGGGAGGAGGTAATGGGGCGTGGGAGGGGGGGGAGTAGGGGTGGGTGGGGGCGTGGGAGGTCGGAGATGGGTTGGGGGTCGGGGTGGTGGAAAAGGAGTGAATGGAATGGATTTTTCTGTGAGAGTGTGAGAAAGGGTGATGGGGGGGGTGATGTGTACCCTTAACGTCTCTCATCGCCTGTAACCCCCTCCCTCCTCCCCCCCCCCCCTTTCCCATTCCCCTTTCACCCCCGCCCCTTCTTCTCCCTCTCCCGCAATCATCTGAACACACACGCGCGAGAAGAAAAGGAAGCTTTACACCGATAATTTGTTGGAACGAGTTTTGTGGACAGGCTGGGACATTCAGCCTTCCACCCCGCACCCCTCCTCTGTCTGTCTGTCTGTCTCTGTCTCTCTGTCTGTCCGTCCGTCTGTCTGTCTCTCTCTGTGTCTGTCTGTCTCCGGCTCACTCTCTGTCTGTCCCTGTCTCTTTCTCTCTCTGTGGCTGCCTC
>NC_134878.1:8905294-8922794 GCF_041734735.1 Babylonia areolata | reverse complement strand
GGCTCACTCTCAGTCCCTGTCCCAAACTGTATTCCCCCAACCCTCTCTGTGTGACTCTTGTGTGATTGTCTTGTCTCGCAGGCTTGAGTACAAGGTGCGTGTGTTTCTCGTTGCGCACGATTGCCTGTCGAAGTTGTCCAAAAAATATGTACGCACGTACATGTACGCAAACAGGCATGCACGCACGCACAGCATATCGCCCTCTCCACCCCCCTCCTCAAACTCTCCTCCCCCACCCCCACACACACTCACACACACAAACATGTACACACAGACACGTCAAATTACTCAGCCGTGTTCCTTTTCGGGGGAGACAGGCCATCAGAATAAAATCAGACACTGGAGGTTGTTGGAGGCACCCCCCCAAAACAGCAGTTACCGGCGCCGTTACAGGCACTTGTAGTGTAGTGTGCTGCTAGCTCACAGCCCATTGAAAACAGATGCATTGTGTTTGTTTTTTTGTTTGTTTGTTTGGGGAGGGGCTGGGGGGGGGGTGGGGTATTTATTTCGGTTTGTTTATTGTTTTTGCTGCGCGTGCTGGCGACATGTGAAAAGACAGGGGGCATCTGGAGAAGAAGAAATCAATGTCTTGACTTAAAAAAACAACAACAAAAAACGGGTTGATGCTTTTATTGTGTTTTTTCTCCACCACGCATCCGTCCACTCACCCGATTTTTTTTTTTTTTTTTTTTTTTTTTTTTTTTTGGGGGGGGGGGGTTCTTTTTAGATTTCTTTTCTTACTCTTCTTCTGTCGTTTTCACAGCCATTTTAGTATCTTTGTGTCTCTTGTCTCCCCCCCCCTTCCATTGCCCCTCCCCCCCTCCTTGTGTCTCTGTATTGGTGTCGCTTTTCTTCTCTCTGTTTCTTCCTTCCTCTGTGTCACTCTCTCTCTCGCTCTCTGTCTCTCTGTTTCTGTCTCTCTCTCATTCTCTCACCTCTCCCACTTTCCCCACGGAGGAGAGAGAGAGAGAGAGAGAGAGAGAGAGGAGCGGTTATGAAAATGCTTCCACGGAGTGAGGCCCTTACTGAATATATACGCTGAGCGCTGGGGTTGAAGAGTTGAAAAAGATGCGTGCTAGAGCCATCTGTCACTTTTCCAAACCTCACCCTCTACTCACCCTCAGAACAGAACCGGACTGCGAGTAGATTGGGGGGGGGGGGGGGGGGGGGGGGGGAATTCAGTTGATGGGGAGAGAAGGGCCCGGGGAGAATGGGGGAGAGCTAGGGAAGAGTGTGTGTGTGGGGGGGGGGGGGGACTGGAGGGGATTTGCCAAGGGGGTCTTGGGTGGAAACTTGAGAGGATTTAGTGAAGAGAAAAGGTGTGGGGTGGAAAAAGGGGAGGGGAGCTGGGGGTGGGGGGGTGGGGAGGGGGTTAGGGTAGAGTCAACCAAGCGAGTCTTTTGGAGTGGCAAAAGGTGGGTTGCTATGGCGACCGGAGGTTTGTGGGAGTGAGGGCGGGTGGGGTCGGGTTCCCCTTGCCGCCGTCATCTGTGTGTGTGTGTGTGTGTGTTTACGTGCGCGCAGGTGTGTGTGTGTGTGTGTGTGCTTATGCACATTTTGCGTGCGCGCGCGTGTGTGTGTGTGTGTGCGTGTGTGTGTGGAGAGAGAGACAGATGAAGAGCAAGGGCAACAACCCAAAATTGTGTCAGGATTAGAAATTTTTGCGCTGACGTTTTTTTTTTCTCCTCACTGGGCCATGTTATTGCCCTACAGATCACAGAACAGCTCAAAGAAGCAAGGGGAGATATATAGATAGATAGGCAGATAGGCAGGCAGATAGGCAAATAGATAAATAAAGAGAGAGGGGGACACGGACACGGAAGGATTTCAATGACGGGTCAACAGCCCTTATTAACATATAAAAGAAAGTGCAGACAAAGTGCTTCTCCCGAAGAATTCGGCTCAAAGTGTTTTATAAAAATTAATGAATGGTGAAAACCAACACACCCACTATGACTGTCGTTACATCCGAATCCCACCCCCTACCCTCAACATATACATCCTCCGAGAGAGAGAGAGAGAGAGAGAGAGAGAGAGAGAAAAGGTTATGCGCAAACACTGATCAAGTCTTTATAAAATGGACCCCCAAAAAACTAAGAGAAAAAAAAAGAAGAGAGAAAAGCAAGAAGAGAGGAGAGAGAGGAGAGAGAGAGAGAGAGAGAGAGAGCGTACGGGAGAATAAGAAATGAATATTTATATTATGCAGTATCAAAAATATATTTTAAAAATATACGAAATGGCCACTTGTACACAACGGAACTCTCGTGTTAATGCGTGCATTCGTGCGTGTGTGCACGCGTAAAGGCACGCACACACGTACGCACGCACACACACATACACACACACACACACACACACACACGCACACAGGGATTGAGGAGACGGAGTAAGAAATACGCAGTCCACATGAATTAATAACGTTAATGCATCCGAGCGGAATGAGTATCAGAACGAAAATCAAGATATGCAAATGGGCACGTGTTCTTTACGGATCTCTCTCTCTCTCTCTCTCTCTCTCTCTCTCTCTCTCTCTCTCTCTCTCTCTCTCTCTCTCTCTCTCTCTCTCTCTCTCTCTCTCTCTCTCTCTTCCATAATTGTAGTCTTTGATTCATCTGTTTATGTATCTGTTATTATTCGTTTGGTTTGTTCTGTGTCATTTATCTCTTCACACCTACTTCAATTATTATAGTGGTGTGTGTGTGTGTGTGTGTCTGTGTGTGTGTGTCTGTGTGTGAGAGAAAGAGGGAGAGACAGAGAGCATGGTGTAAAGAAGCTTCCAGCTTATCCATTCTACCCTCAATAAAACATTTGTCATTGTCATTCTCTCTCTCTCTCTCTCTCTCTCTCTCTCTCTCTCTCTCTCTCACTCACACACACACACACACACACACACACACACACACATATATATATATATATATATATATATATATATATATACACACACACACACACACACATACGCACACACATACACATACACACACACATATACAGAGGCAGACACACACACACACACACACACTCACACACACACACACACACACACACACACACACACACACACACACACACACACACACACACGGGGATGAAGGAGTAGGAGAAAAATAATAGATGGAAATGAAAGAGAGAGGCAGGGGTGCGGGGGGTGGGGGGGTGGGGGGGGGGTATACGCATCCGCATGAACTAATAACGTGAAAGCATTTGCATACAGCAATAAATAACCAATAAAATAACACAAACGCCGCTGGGACGCACGCGCGACAGGACGGCGTATACTGTAGCGATCAATACACAGAAAATTAGTGTCTGGAAAGGAGAACATGCATGGTGTGGATACACGCGCAGAATAGAGAGAGAGACAGAGACAGACAGAGACACAAAGAGAGAGAGAGACAGAGACAGAGCTCTGAACTCGGAAGTGGTTTGATGTATATTGGCCTTGGCCACACCACTCACACAACAGGGAATAGACACAAACAGTGTCCGGAACTCAACACAGATTTCATGTTATGTTCTACTGAGTCATCCTGCAGAGTCCAAAACATGGTACACATTTCTCTTCCCTGTGCACCGCAGACAAGAAATGTCCTTTTGTGACATACCAGTCAAATGTCACAACTCATTGAAGATATATAAACACCAGAGCACAGCATAATGAAGGAGGGGTGGGGTGGGGTGTTAGATAACGAAATAGCGACCAGTTTGTAGACTGTAGCTCCAACAAGGAACACTGATTATATATAATAATGATCATAGTATGAAAGTGTGTGTGTGGAGAGAAAGAGAGGGGGGGGGGGGAGAGGGACAGACAGACAGACAGACAGACAGGCAGAGAGAGAAAGTGTGTTTATGGTGGGGGTGTGGCAGGGGATTGACATATGAGTGAGAGAGATAGAAACAGGAAGAGAGTTGGATAAGGGTGGAGGGAGTCAACAACAACAATAACTGGAACGACTGATGATCTGAGTGGACAAAACACGGAAGGCGTAACAAAGTAAAAAAAACAAAAACAAAAAGCAAATCGAAGCAAATCAAAATTAAAAGACAAAGAAGATAACTAATGACACTATACACACACTGAAACTACAACGGAATAGGGTGGAGAGAGAAACCAATTAGACTGGCAGAGTGGAGATGCTTTTTTTTTTTTTTTTTTTCTTTTTTTCTCTCTCTCATTCCTGAAACGGCCATGATAACAAAAAGAGTTGGATAAGAACAGCAGGACCCGTGTTGCCTTAATTAAAAGGCTGTAAACAGTCTGTTGTGAGACGGTAAACGTCGAGTGGATGGCAGGGGGTGTGGGGGTGGGGGGTGAGAGAGAGAGAGAACACAGCATAACTCGCCACGTGCGCAAAACACGCACACCCAGTCACAGTTGGGCAGGAAGAAAGTTGGCCACCCTCACATGCACAGACTGGAAATCGCTCCAAACACTGTTTTGACTCCACTTGCGTCGGTGAGAAACACACCATTTAGGTTAGTTCAGGACAAGCGTTTTGAAAGAGAGAGGCAGAGAGGGAAAGAAAAACCCTCCCCAAGCTCTTACATCAATTCCATCCCCGTTATAAATCGGAATATCTCTGTTTTCCAGTCGAAGATGCATCCGAGGTGGGGGAGGCCCATTTTGTGGGAAGAACTATAATGACTGTATCTTACGTTCCATAGAGACACCGAGAGAGTTCTAATTTCGTTGCCAGTTGAACACAAGAGGGGGTGGCACAGTGGTCAAGACGCTTGTTTGCCAATACAGTGTCCACGAAGTTCTAGGTTCGAACACCGGTCGCGCCCATTCTCCCAGATCAGAAATCAAACTGAGCGTCTAGTCATTAATTCTGGATGAGATGATTAACCGAGGACCCATGACAATGTAAGTGTTTGTCCTCTGGTAAAATTATGTTGAAAAAATCCACTCTGATGCGTACACAAACATATATGCAGTGCACTCAAAAACTTAACAAACCGCGTTAGGTTATGCTGCTGGTCAGGCATCTGCCTTGCAGATGCTGTGTAGCGTATGTGGATTTGTCCGAACGCAGTGACGTCTCCTTGATGAACTGAAAATTGTAACCTCACTGAGATGGAGATGTTTTGGGCTTACCCCAAAATAATACTCTGGGATTCACTCTCTCGTGTTGAGGTCTGGTATTACTCGGAATGACCAGAGGTTGTCTGTATGGATACAATGCAGTTTTCATCATCTGGGAAACTTCCAGTTTTGCGGTGTATTCTCCTTTTCTCGTATCGAGATATTAACTGTTTTGTGAACATTGAAACAGAAGGTGGAACATTCGTTTATTTCGCATTGATGTATGCAAATGCAGGTCGATAAAAACCTGATTACCAATTCCTGGCCACAGTTTTTTTTCTCTGGGTCCTTACTCCGCGGGTGGGAGGGGAGAGGAGGGGAGGGGGGATTTTCCAATTTCATGGTCTGGTTGTTCGTTAAAAATAGAGAGAACAGATTCCTCACGCATGACATAATCCGTGCCAGCTTTAGGGTGATTTGTTCACGCCAGATCCCAGCGAGATTTTCCGTTTCTCCATCCCACCCCCCCACCCGATTCTAAACAAGAAAAAAAAAAGGAAAAAGTTTAGAATCCCATCCCTTCCCTCTCCGTTCCCTTATAGCTACGCCACCCTTCTAGCCTCTGCTTTCAGCCCTAAGGCACACCTCTCTTGTCTCTACCCCCTACCCCTCTCCCCCCTCTCTGTCTCTACCCCCACCCCTCTCCCCCCTCTCTGTCTCTGCCCCCTCCCCACTCTCTCTCTCTCTCTCTCTCTCTCTGTGCCTGGTGTGTGAGAACGAAGCAAAGTTGTTCCGTATTAAATTAAGCCCGACGTCCCGAACAGTAGGGTGGGTCATTGGAGTGGTCCATAAGGAAACATTCCTGGTCCCAGAGAAAATTGCTCCTATAATTCTTCCATTGCAATGGGTTTTGGACCTCGGGCGAACGGGTCATTTTCACCTCCCTCCCCCTCCTTCAACAATCAACACCGGAAACAAAATGGAAGCACGTTGTCATATGTCTTGACCTTCCTGAGGCCGGATTGGGGTAGGGTTGTGGGGTGGGGGTGGGGAGCGCGGAATGGATGGGGCGTGGAGGGGAATTAAAAGGCCGACAATAAGTTAAACGCGTTGTCGGGGAAGTGGGAGCCCGCACCCCCCCGCCCCCACCAGCACCACCACACCCCCCCCCCTACCCTCACCCCACCCATTCCACTCTTCTTCTTTCCCCGTCCCCACACCTCGCTGCTGAATAATTGAAAGTAATAGTGCCACGGGTAAGTGAGCACGCCGCACGTGCTGGCTTGGAGGGCACGTGGCAGGGGAGGAGGCGTCCCTGGGGTGGTGGTGGTGGTGGTGGTGGAGGTGGGTTTGGAAGGGTGGTATTGGGGTGGGGTGGGGTGGCTTGCTTTCCTCGCTATACCCTTCAAACTCACTCCCCCCCCCACCCCCCACCCTTACCCCTTCCCCTGCCCCTACTCCACCCCTCTATGCCTCTTTGCTTTCGGGCCATCTGCGTCGGTCGCAGCAAGCAGCACACACACCCCGGCTACAGCTCAGTCGAGCGAGACGATCAAATGAGCTCCCCTCATCCTTCCTCTCCACTCGTCCTCCACTCTCCACCCATCACCACCTCCCTACCCCACCCCACCCCCACCCTCTGGTCCCCCCCGCTTCGCAGTCACAATTCCCACCACCACCCGAAGCTCCGATCTGTGATCGTTCGAGCGTTTGAGGGCGAAAGCAAATGCTTTATGGTGTTTGTGTGTGTGGTGGTGGGGGGGGGGGGGGGGGGGGGGGCGTACTTGGCGGAAGCGATGATGGAGTGGTGCTTGTGCTGGGGGGGAGGGGGGGGTTATATGTACGTGTGTTGGGGTGGGGGGGGGGGATGAAACCAGTGGAAGTGAGAGAGAGAGAAAAATGTATGAATGAATGAATGAATCATTATTTTCCAGCGGTGGAGATATTAACACACTGGCTGGCTGTTGTTTTATAGACAGACACACATTCATATGCAGATACAAATAAATAATTATGGATAAATATGGTTATACTCAATACATGTATAAGGATAACGAACGTGTCGATCTTATATGAATTTTATTTTTTCATAACCCCTTGTCTGCCGAGGAATACCAGCAGTACGGAGTGGCGTTTTTTCAAGTCGTAAATCATCAATAGTCAGAAAAATCAGCCAGAAACTAAGAAATAATGGCTTGGATCGAACCTGTCACTTTAAGCCTTCGAAAGCTATACCCCTTCCTGTGAAATGTCACCAGACCTAAACTGTTTTATTTTGTTAGTCATATGTACTGTGTTTACTTGTCAAATTTTGTGTCCCTGCGCGCATGTGTGTGTTTGAGTGTGCGTATGCGCGCGCGCGCGCGCGTGTGTGTGTGTGTGTGTGTGTTTCAACTTCTCAAGGAGACGTCAGTGCGTTCAGACAAATCCATATACGCTACACCACATCTGCTAGGCAGATGCTTTACCAGCAGCATAACCCAAAGCGCTTAGTCAGGCCATGAGTGCATGCTTATAAATGTGTGTACCTGTCAGAGTGAATTGCTGTGCAAAACTTTGTCAAAGGACAACACCCTTGTTGCCATGGGTTCTTTTTCAGTGCGCCAAGTACGTGCTGCACACACGGGACCTCGGTTTATCATCTCATCTGAAGGACTAGACGCTCAGTTTGATTTTCCAGTCAAACTTGGGAGAAAGGGCGAGAGCGTGATTCAAACCCACATCTTCGCGGACTCTCTAGAATTGTTGGCAGCTGAGCGTCTTAACCACCTTCCTCCCTGTGTGTGTACACGTGGTGTGTGTGTGTGTGTGTGTGTGTGTGTGTGTGTGTGTGTGTGTGTGTGTGTGTGTGTGTGAATAGAATAGAATAGAACAGAACAGAATACTTTTTCTTGTCATAAAACCTTAAAGTTTATAAGACACTGTTGATAACATCCCACGCCATAGAACATCGTCTTCAATGCTCTGATATGCTCTCCCTTTTTATGGATATAAAGTCTAGTCTTGTCACATCACGCTCTCTATACATTCTCATCTGTATGACTAATTGTGAACCGTCCTCACCCTTCTCTCTCTCTCTCTCTCTCTCTCTCTTACATCCAACAGCGCACCCATGTGTCCATCTGTTCATGTCCCTATTACCTGTCTCCTTATTTGCACCCTTTTCATTTCTTGCTATTGCGTTTAATATTCTATCATTATTTCTCTGTATTGCATACATATTGTTTGAACCATGCGATTTAGGTGGATGTAAATGGAAAATTTCTTGTGTAGTGTGTTAAATTAATCGCTCTCGTTTTCGTGAACATGATTATGAGGAAGTTTCTGGGTTTGTTCCAATGTACCTTTTATTTACCTGTGTGCTAGCTGAATCGGTAGCGTAAACATCACTGACTTGAAGTTGTGTACCTTGTGTAATGGAGAGAGTTACCACTCTTTACTATTTGTTATTCATATCGTCTCCTGGCCTCATTATTTGTTAATTTCTGGTGGATAAACTACAGAGGCAACCATGTATTTGTTCTGTATTTTCCATGTGTTCTGTGTGGCTTATTCAGGATTAAAGAGGCTACGCCAGTCTTGAATAAAAGCTAATTTGTGTTTGCACATTTCTTCTGTCTTTGCTGCTGTGTACACATGTCAAATGATTGGTATAAGGACAGGCCCGGCGCTTTTTTTTTTTTTTTTAAAATTTATTAATTTTTTTATATATAATAAGGAAGTGTCCGGGTTTGTTCCAATGTACCTTTTTTTTTTTTTTTTTTTTTACCTGTGTGCTAGCTGAATTGGTAGCGTAAGCATCACTGACTTGAAGTTGTGTATTGGAGAGAGTTACCACTCTTTGCTATTTGTTAATCATGTAAGAGCTTACCCTTCACAGGAGTTCTGCATGGACAGAAGGAGGGTGGCTGTGTGGTTAAAAAGACGCTCATCTGCCAATGGAGAGAGCGCGTGAGGTCCACGGTTCGATCCCGCTCTCGCCCTTTCTCCATAGTTGGACTGCAGAAATCAAACGGGGCGTCTGGTCGTTCGTTCGGGGAGACGGCAGCAAACCGAGATCCCGTGCGCAGCAAGCACTTGGTGCACTGAAAAAGAACCCATGGCAACGAAAGTGTTGTCCTCTGGCAAATGCCTGTGGAAATCTACTCTGACTGATACACACAAGTATACATGCATGCACACAGGCCTTGATATAAAGCGCGTTGGCTTGTGCTGCTGGTCAGTCAGTCTGGCATCTGCATGGCGCAGGTGTGGTGTAGTGTATACGGATTCGCCCGAACGTAGCGACGCCTCCTTGAAAAACTGAAACTTAAACTGGGGTGCACAGTATGCCTCTTCACTGTGAACATGATTACGTAAACCGTTTTGAATCAAGAACTCCGTCATTCACGATGATCATGGCAGTGATGGTGATGTCCATGGAATAATGTCGATGGTGGAGCCCCTGAAAGCGCGCGACCTATTTGAGTGATGAGAATTTCTGTTCCTAACTTTTCGAAGAGTGTTTTCTTAGCTGTTTCTTCTTGTGGTTTTCAAACGTCTTTCTACTACTACGGTTTCTCCTCTCTGTGTCTTCATTCAGTTCCTTCCTACCTCCCCCTGCTCTCTCTCTCTCTCTCTCTCTCTCTCTCTCTCTCTCTCTCTCTCTCTTGTGCTGTTTGTAATAGATGTAGATTCGCGAGGACAGATTGGAAGAATAGGCTATGCCTAAAATCTTAATCCTTGAATAAAAACGTTTTGAGTTCTGAGTTCTGAGTTCTGAGTTCTCTCTCTGTTCTGTCTGTCTCCCTCTCTCTCTCTTCCCTCTCTCTGTTCTGTCTCTGTCTGTCTGTCTCTCTTTTCTCTCTTTCCCCCTCTCTCTTTCCTCTCTCTTCTCTCATTCTCTCCCCCCCCTCTCTCTCTCGCTTCTTTCTGTCTCTCTTTGTGTCTCTGTTCTGTCTGTCTGTCTGTCTCTGTCTCTCTGTCTCTGTCTGTCTGTATCTGTCTCTCTCTCTCTCTCTGTGTACCTCCCTCCCACTTCTGTCTGTCTGCGGTTGTTTCTCTGTTCCTGTTTCTCCGTATCTCTGGCTCTCTGTCTGTCTCTTTCTCCGCCTCTGTCTGTCTGTCTTCCTGCCTGCCTGCCTGTCTGTCTGTCTGTCTGTCTCCCTGTCTTTGTCTGTTTGTCTCTGTCTGTCTGTCTGTCTGTCTCTCTCACCCCCCCGCCTTCCCAGAGCAGAGCCTGACTCTCTCTTTCAATCTTCCTTGATGACTGATGTGTAATTTTCAGCTTGGTGTAACTTGACCAAGAATGATTGTATGTTGTCCATGCGATATCCCTTCATTAGCTTCCCAGGCCTGGATGAAAACAGTAACCTATCCGCTCTTTGTCTGTCTGTCTGTCTGTCTGTCTCCATCTCGCTTTCCTCCTCTTTGTCTTCGCGCGCGCGCGCGCGCGCGCGTGTGTGTGTGTGTGTGTGTGTGTGTGTGTGTGTGTGTGTTTCGGTGTGTGTGTGTGTGTGTGTGTGCGTGTGTGTGTGTGTGTGTGTGTGTGTGTGTGTTTCGGTGTGTGTGTATGTGTGTTTGTGTGTGTGTGTGTGTGTGTGTGTGTGTGTGTGCCTGTATGTGTGTGTGCCTGTATGTGTGTGTGTGTGTGTGTGTGTGTGTGTGTCCGCGCGCACGCGCGCGTTTTTGTACATGTATATCTGTCTTTTACGGTGTGTGTGTGTCTGTGTGTGCGTGCGTGCGTGCGTGTGTGTGTGGATGTGGATGTGTGTGTGTGTGGATGTGTGTGTGTGTTTGTGTGTGTGTGTGTGTGTGTGTGTGTGTGTTTCTCTCCAAAGAAGACGCTGATCCTCTCAGGACCTCTTGAGTCTCGGTCCTAAGACGGCTTGAATCTTCCTCGTCCACCTCTTCCTCCTCCTCCTCCTCCTCCTCCTCTCCTTTCTGTCCCCCTCCTCCTCCCCCCCCTCCTCACTCCCCCTCATCCCCCTCCACCCTCATAATCCAACTCTGTTCCTCCCCCGATCCCTCCCCCTCCTCCCCCACCACCTCCTCCCTTGTGTATTCAGCCTGTGAGTGAGGACGGGAGGCTGGTTGTCGGCAGTAGTGGGTGTGTGTGTGTGTGTGGGGGGGGGGGGGGATCTGGGGGGGTGACGTGAGACCGAAGATGGTGAAGATGAGGGTTTGTCACCGTTAGTGATGGGGACTGGAGGTTGGGAAGGGGAGGTTAGAGGAGAGGGGGTAGTGTATGGGGGGTCGGCTGTTTGGTGGGGCAGGGCAATACAAGGGGAACAATCCATCAATAGCGGTGTGGGAGAAGTGGATGTGGGTGGGTGGGTGGATGTGGTGTGTGTGTGTGTGTCGGGGTTTGGGAGGAGGGGGGGTGACAATCCATATAACGCCGGGAATGGGACAGAACGCGACCGTCATGGATCATTAGGTATCACATCAACGCCACCGTACCCCCCTACCACGCCCCCTCTCTCTCTCTGTCAATGTGTCTGTCAGTCAGTCTGTCTGTCGGTCTCTCTCTGTGGTTCTCTCTCGATACGCATGTCTGTCTGTTTCTCTCTCTGCCTGCCTGCCTGTCTGTCTGTCTGTTTGTCTGTCTGTCTCTCTGTATCTCCTCTGTCTCCACCGCTCTCTCTATTAATCTTTCTCTGTACCTCTCTCTCTCTCTCTCTCTTCCTCTCTCTGTCCCTTTCTCTCCCCCTCTCTCTCCACCCCCCTCTCTCTCTCCTCCTCTCTCTCCCTCCCTCTCTCTCCCTCCCTCTCTCTATCCCTCTCTCCCCTCCTCTCTCCCTCCCTCTCCCTGTCTCCTTATCTCTCTCCCCCTACCTATGTCTCTCTTTCTCTCTACCCGTCTCTCCCCATCTCTCTCTCCCCTCTGTCCTCATCTCTCTCCCTCCCTCTCTATATCCCTCTCTCTCTCTCCTCATCTCTCTCCTTCCCTCTCTCATTATCTCTCTCCCCCTACCTCTGTCTCTCTTTTTCTCTCCCCGTCTCTCCCCATCTCTCTCTCCCCTCTCTCCCCATCTCTCCCTCCCTCTCCCACTCTCCTTAGCTCTCTCCCCCTACCTCTGTCTCTTTTTCTCTCCCCCTCTCTCTCCATCCCCCTCTCTCTCCTCCTCTCTCCCTCCCTCTCTCTATCCCCCTACCTCTGTCACTCTTTTTCTCTCCCTGTCTATCTCCATCTCTCTCTTCCCTCTCTCCCCATCTCTCCCTCCCTCTCTCTCTCCCTCCCTCTCTCTATCCCTCTCTCTATCCCTCTCTCCCCTCTCTCCCCATCTCTCTCTCCCCCTCTCTCTCCCTCCCCCTCTCTCTCTATCCCTCTCTCTCTCCCCTCTCTCCCCATCTCTCTTCCCTCCCCCTCTCTCTCCCTCTCTCTATCCCTCTCTCTCCCCTCTCTCCTCATCTCGCTCTCCCCATCTCTCTCCCTCCCCCCTCTATCTCTCTCTCTCTCTCTCCCTCTCTCCCCATCTCTCCCCCCCTCTCTCTCCCATCTCTCTCCCTCCCCTCTCTCCTTATCTCTCTCCCCCATCTCTGTCTCTTTTTCTCTCCCCGTCTGTCCCCATCTTTCTTTCCCCTCTCTCCCCATCTCTCTCCCTCCCTCTCCCTCTCTCCTTATCTCTCTCCCTCACCTCTGTCTCTTTTTCTCTCCCCGTCTGTCCCCATCTTTCTTTTCCCCTCTCTCCCCATCTCTCTCCCTCCCCTCTCTCCTTATCTCTCTCCCCCATCTCTGTCTCTTTTTCTCTCCCCGTCTGTCCCCATCTTTCTTTCCCCCCTCTCTCCCCATCTCTCTCCTCCCTCTCCCTCTCTCCTTATCTCTCTCCCCTACCTCTGTCTCTTTCTCTCCCCGTCTGTCCCCATCTTTCTTTCCCCCTCTCTCCCCATCTCTCTCCCTCCCTCTCCCTCTCTCCTTATCTCTCTCCCCTACCTCTGTCTCTTTCTCTCCCCGTCTGTCCCCATCTTTCTTTCCCCCTCTCTCCCCATCTCTCTCCCTCCCTCTCCCTCTCTCCTTATCTGTCTCCCCTACCTCTGTCTCTTTCTCTCCCCGTCTGTCCCCATCTTTCTTTCCCCCTCTCTCCCCATCTCTCTCCCTCCCTCTCTCCTTATCTCTTTCCCCTACCTCTGTCTCTTTTTCTCTCCCCGTGTGTCCCCATCTTTCTTTCCCCCTCTCTCCCCATCTCTCTCCCTCCCTCTCCCTCTCTCCTTATCTCTCCCCCCACCTCTGTCTCTTTCTCTCCCCGTCTGTCCCCATCTTTCTTTCCCCCTCTCTCCCCATCTCTCTCCCTCCCTCTCCCTCTCTCCTTATCTGTCTCCCCCACCTCTGTCTCTTTTTCTCTCCCTGTCTGTCCCCATCTTTCTTTCCCCCTCTCTCTCTCCGTCGACTTCTCCATCCGTGCCGCCATCTTTGTTTCTGTCTGTGTAAATGTACGTCTGTTTATATGTCTGTGTGTCTCTCTCCCTATCTCTCTCTCTCACTCTGTCTCTCTCTCCCTATCTCTCTCTCACTCCGTCTCTCTCTCTCTCACTCTGTCTCTCTCTCCCTATCTCTCTCTCACTCCGTCTATCTATCTCTCCCTGTCTCTCTTTCCCACTCTGTCTCTCTAGCTCCCTATTTCTCTCACACTATGTCTCTCTCTCTCTCTCCCTACCTGTCTTTCACTCTGTCTCTCTAGCTCCCTATTTCTCTCTCACTCTGTCTCTCTCTCTCTCTCTCTCTCTCTCTCCCTACCTATCATTCACTCTGTCTGTCTATCTCCCTATCTCTGTCTCTTTCTCCCTATCTCTCTCTCTCACTCTGTCTCTGTCTCTCTCCCTATCTCACTCTGTCTCTGTCTCTCTCCTTATCTGTCTCTCACTATGTCTGTCTCTCTCTCTCTCCCTATCTGTCTCTCACTGTCTCTCTATCTCCCCATCTCTCTCTCACTCTGTCTCTCTCACTACCTCTCTCTCTCTCATTCACTCTCTCTGTCTCTCCCTCTCATACCCATCTCCCTTCATCATTCATAATGATCTTCTCTACTGTTCTCACCTTGTCCCTCTTGTTATTTATTAACTCTTGCTCTCTAATCAATCCATATTACGGCCTGGAATGGGACAGAGGAGGGCGTCATGGACCAGTAGGTGTCATATCAGCGCAATCTCTCTTCCTCTGCCTGAATCTCTCTTTCTCTCTCTGTTTTTTTTTTTTCTGTCTGCGTTTGTATCTCTCCCTATCTCTCTCTCACTCTGTCTCTCTCCATATTTCTCTCTCTGTCTCTTTCACTCTGTCTCTCTCTCTCTCCCCCTGTTTTTCACTCTGTCTCTCTATCTCCCTATCTCTCCCTCACTCTGTCTCTCTATCTCCCTATCTCTCTCTCACTCTGTCTGTCTCTTTCTCCCTATCTCTCTCACTCTGTCTCTCTCCCTATCTCTCTCTCTCACTCTGTCTCTGTATATCTCCCTATCTGTCTCTCACTCTGTCTCTCTCTCTCCCTCTCTCTATCTGTCTCTCACTATCTCCCTATCTCTCTCTCTCACTCTGTCTCTCTCCCTATCTCTATCACTCCGTCTCTCTCACTATCTCTCTCTCTCTCTCTCATTCACTCTCTCTGTCTCTCCCTCTCATACCCATCTCCCTTCATCATTCATAATGATCTTCTCTACTGTTCTCACCTTGTCCCTCTTGTTATTTATTAACTCTTGCTCTCTAATCAATCCATATTGCGGCCTGGAATGGGACAGAAGGTGGGAGGGCGTCATGGACTGACCATCAGGTGTCATATCAGTACAGTCTCTCTCCAGCTGCCTGAATCTCTCTTTCTCTCTCTGGTTTTTTTTTCTGTCTGTGTTTGTATGTCTGTACACTGGTCTGTTTGTCTCTCATTGTCTTCTCAGTGTTACTGCTTCTGCCCCCCTCCCCCACTGCACCCGACCCTGTCTCTCTTGCTTACAGGATTTTATTGATGTACATCTTGTTGTACAAGGAACTATCGCGTTTGGGAGGAAACGAGGAAAGCCTGAACCTCTGTAATGAACTGTGGAATGAGGAACGTGGTTTTTTTTGGTTTTTTTTTTTTCTCGAATTCTAGAATTGTGTTACTAGACATTTGGACACTTAACTCTTTAACGTGTGACTGTTTCTTCTTCTTTTTGTTATTGTTGTTCTTGTTGCTGCTGCTGCTGCTGCTGCTGTTGTTGTTGTTGTAGTAGTTGTTGTTGTTGTTGTTGTTGTTGTTGTTCTTCTTCTTCTTCTTCTTCTTCTTCTTCTCCTTCCTCCTCCTCCTCCTCCTATTCCTCTTCATTTTCTTCTTCTTCTTGAGATGGCATTAATATTGTTCAGCAAAATCAGTTACACCACTAAAAAACTGAACAAAGTGTGATGATTGCATTTCAGATGAATGCAACGTTGACCCAGTTTCACCAAGAATGATCTGTCAAAGGGTTATGATAACCCTCTCAGTGCAAGTGTCGTATTTCAGCACCGGTCAGGCAGAACGTCTGTGTTGCTGAGGTGCGACCAGGTCATGGGTCGGTTATTCACAAACCCACCGCTCTTACTTATCGGTGATGTGGTGGGGGATATTTCGTTCACATCATAGGGGAATTCCCAGCTATTCTTGGACACACGTTTTAACTCACTCAGTACGGCCAGTCCTCTCTTCTCCTCGACACAGACCCCTCGGATGTTCAGTGAGTGTCTCAATGACCCAACCTTTAGCTTCTGTCGTCAGAATTGTGGTATTCTTTGTCAACATTCACCTCTTCAGTATAAGAGCCTTCCGCTTGTAATATTTTGATGGTGGTAATTGGGGTGAAACGCTGTTAACGTCGTCTCTTTCGCCGTTCGTATGGAAAGAGTTAAAGAAAGATGTCATGTATAGGGACCACAGTTGGGTGAAGCACTTATGCCAGAATAGTACTACCACTAGTGCACCCCCCCCCCCCCCCCCCCCACACACACACACACATACACAGACCTCCCCTCTCCACAACCATCCGCCAGTAATGTTTATCACGTGAAGACGACATAGGAAGGAAGGGTGGCCGTGGTGATGTTAGTTAACTCACCAGGGGATGACGTCCCCAACACGGACAGGAGTTCCGCTAACGCCAGCTGTCCTGCTCTTGTCATATCATGTGGGGCCAGCAGTGCGGTTTCCGTGACGAGTCAAGTATGTGTCACGTTGACCTGCGCACTGTTTGCTCTCTCGCTCTCTCTCTCTCTCTCTCTCTCTCTGGGTGACTGTCAGTTTCAGGTTCAGTTTCAGTTTCAAAGGGGGGTGGAGGGTGCCAAAGCGTGCGGACTGATCCATATAAGCAACACCATATATGTTGTTAACAACAAAGAGAGAGAGAGAGAGAGAGAGAGAGAGAGATAAGGAGCGAATCATTTCCGGTATAAATAAAACGCGTGTTATGAGACATCGGGAGCCTGCCGGTGTGTGGGAAATATGAATGAACGAAAATGATTAGACGAAATAAACAAATAAGTGACTACATTAACTCACTCAGTACGACCAGTCCTCTCTTCTCCTCTACACAGACCCCTCGGATGTCCAGTGGGTGTCTGAATGACCCAACCTTTAGCTTCCGTCGTCAGAATTGTGGTATTCTTTGTCAACATTCACCTCTTCAGTATAAGAGCCTTCCACTTGCAATATTTTGATGATGGTAATTGGGGTGAAACGCTGTTAACGTCGTCTCTTTCGCCGTTCGTATGGAGATAGTTAAAGAAAAAAAATAGTTTTTCCATTTCTCTGTCTCTGATTGTTTGTCTCTGTTTCTGTGTCTCACCGTTTCTCTCCCTGTCTCTGTCTCTGTCTGTCTGTCTGTCTGTCTGTCTCTCTCCCTCTCTCTCTCTCCCTCCTCCTCTCGTATCTGTTTATGTATATATCCATACATGTATGTATGTACGTATGTATGTGTGTATCTGTATCTGTCTGAGAGATACAGAAATCAGAGAGCCTTTGAAATGATGAACTCTGGTTTACATATATTCAATTGAAATCAGTTCATAAACACTTTATTAATCCACATGGAAATTAACGTGTGCGATCACAGGCTCGTTGTAGACACCAACATAAAACTGAACACTAGCACCATAAAATACACTAAAACAAGTCAGATGAGAAGTCACAAAAAAAAGAACCACACACGTAAGACATGACAAGGTATTGTATAGCAATGTATACAAATTAAAAAAAAACATCCAAAAAATAGATCGTGTATAAATGTAAAATGCGCGCGCGCGCGCACACACACACACACACACACACACACACACACACACACATACATGATCGGCTGTTATGTGAGCACCACAGATGCAAGAAACATTACTGACATATTTTGTCCTAAAACAATTCTTTTTCCACCTGCAGATTAGAGAAATGATTTGCCTCTTATGAAAATCATTATGGTAATGTTTTCCCATGAAACCATACATTTTATGTATGTTCTTATGTAACTCCAAGTTACCGGTGTGTTTTTCCTCCAACTGAA
>NC_134878.1:8892794-8900294 GCF_041734735.1 Babylonia areolata | reverse complement strand
TGTACCTATGAAAGGGGATTTCATTTTACGTAATTTCGCCAGAGGACAACACTCTCGTTGCCATGGGTTCTTTTTCAGTGCGCCAAGTGCGTGCTGCACACGGGACCTCGGTTTATCGTCTCATCCGAAAGACTAGACGCTCAGTTTGATTTTCCAGTCAAACTTAGGAAAAAGGGCGAGAGCGGGAATCGAACCCACACCCTCACGGACTCTCTGTATTGGCAGCTGAGCGTCTTAACCATTCTGCCACCTTCCTCCGAAAAGCTGCAGTAATGAATAACGTGACAAACCTTACAGAGCCTGTCAGCTGAACGACCACAACGCTGCGGGATGGCTGATGAGGGGAAGGGGGGGGATGGGAGGTGGGCTGAGGGTGGTGGGGTTGTTGGAAACACGGGAGTGCCACTCCCTTTCCGCTACACCCACCATCCACAACACGACCCAGGACACTCCACTCTGACCGGGAATCCCCGACAGAATCCCTCGTCGTTGTCACCAACGGCGACCTTTTGGACGAATATACATACCTTATTGTGAGAAAAGTGTGTAAGTAAAGTGCGTGTCCTTGTTGCCGTGAACCTTACTCAAACAGAATTCACCACGTGAGCCCAAAAATTCTCGGTTTCTGTTTCATCGGAATTTCTCCCAAACACCAGCCAGACTGGTTGAATCGGTGGGAGAGGAAGGGGTGGGGGTGGGGGGGTGGGGGTTAGGGAAGGAGGAGGTGAGGTAGGTGGATGGGTGGGTGGGGGTGAAGAGGGGGGTGTTATCGGACATCTGACTTCTTGCGTCACTAACCCTTTCGTCAATCCGACAGGGTTCCGGTTCGATTGACAGGGTTCCGGTTCGCATCAACTTCCTCAGTTTGATTTCCCTGTGAAATTTGACAGCCAAAGGCGAGAGCGGAAATCGAACCCACGCCCTCACGGACGCTGTATTGGTGACTGGTATGGATGAGCGTCTTATCCATTCCGCCACCTTCCTTCCAGGGTTCGAATCTTCGTTCGGATCAACTTTTCCGCCGGCTTCTCACGACGATACACCCCTGAGAAATCTGAACGCCCACCGACCTCACTCACCGAGGTGCGGATTATCTGACAGGACGTGTCAGAGGGCAGGACTCCACATCAGGGCCTGCCACCATGTATGTACAAACTCAACACCAGTGACGACAACAATACAATGCCTTTCTCTGATGACAAAG
This sequence comes from Babylonia areolata, assembly GCF_041734735.1. NCBI lineage: Eukaryota > Metazoa > Mollusca > Gastropoda > Neogastropoda > Buccinidae > Babylonia > Babylonia areolata. The sequence continues at coordinate 8,899,090 of NC_134878.1, read as the reverse complement.
CAGCAGCAGGAAAACTGTCGCTGACCCTTTTCAACCCCTCACTACCAGCTGTGTCACCCGTCAGGATGAGGAACTCACATGGTCCTCCTCCTCCTCCTCTATCCCCCGACCCCCGACACCCACCACCACCATACATCCCCACCGCACGCACAGTTGTACTGCTACTAATGCTGCGGTTCACAGGGTAGGAAACCGAAACCTGACATCAAAAAACCGAAACTAACTGGCGGACAACCGGAAGGGAACTTCCCCTTTTCTCGCAAACGCCAGCCAGACAGTGGTTGAATCGGTGGGAGAGGAAAGGGCGGGAGGGGGGGGGGAGGTGAAGAGGGGGGGTGTTATCGGACCTCTGACCCCTTGCGTCACTAACCCAGATTTTCCCTTTTCGGCAATCCAACAGGGTTCCGGTTCGCATCAACTTTCTCATGTCAGCGAAAGTGCAAACGTATCATCTGTGACTGGCAAGAAAATAAAACGGTGTGTCCGAAGTAGTTAGGACGTGGTAGTAGTAGTTGTGAGAGTGAGAGACAGAGGGAGGGCGTGGGGAGAGACAGACAGAGAGAAGAAGTTAGGACGTGGCGGCAGAAAGGACGCTGGTGAAGCTTGAGGATGGTGGGTGGGTGTGGAAATGACTGAGGTGGGCATCACTGGGGAGGTGTCAGGGTACAAGAACAAGGAAACGATTTTCGGGGGATGAAATTAAGGAAGGTGGGGTGGAGTGTCAGTTTCTCATACTATGTACAAGAACGGGAAAACGCAAGAGAGCTGAGCAGAGCACAGAGACAGAGAGGGAGACAGACAAGCAGAGACAGAGACATAGAGATAGACAGACAGACAGAAACAGAGACAGAGATTATACGCTGGTAACGGTCCCATAACTATTCTTTTTGAAAGGGAGACTCAGATGTAAATAATTACGTTGCGGTCACAATCGTTCACATCATGATAATAATCAAAAGGGTTGATCAGTAGAGAGAGAGAGAGTGAGAAAGTGAGAGAGTGAGTGAGAGAGAGAGTGAGAATGATAGAGAGTGAGAGAGAGAGGGGGAGAGAGAGAGACAGAGAGAGAGATAGAGAGAACATGCGAGAAATAACTCGTGCTAGTGTATATGGGCGGGGTGGAGGTGTGAGTGTTTTTACAATACGAACATGTTTACATTTTCAGGTTTAATTTCAATGTAATAATTTACATACGTTTTTACTAGAAATTTTTGATGAATATTGCTTAATCATGTTATTTTGTAGCCTGTGTGTTTCAATTGTTTGTTATTTGTGTGTGTGTGTGTGTGTGTGTGTGTGTGTGTGTGTGTGTGTGTGTGTGTGTGTGTGAACATTTGCTTCATATTTCTAGTTTTGATCTGTGAGTGTTATGTAGGGTGTTTCTTCAGGGAAATGCTTAGCAGGAACATTTTTTTTCCTGTAATGTCGTAGTAGTTTGCATTATTTGATTGTTGATCTGTGTTCGTGTGTGTATGTGCCTGTAGGTGTGTGTGTATGTGTGTGTGTGTCATTGAGTGCGTGAGTAGTGTGTCTGGGTATGCGGCTTGTGTTTGTGGATGCATGCGTGCGTGCGTACGTACGCGCGCGCGCGCGCACGTTGTGTGTTTTGTATGTATGTATGTATGTACCTACGTATATATGTATGCGCATACGTGCTTGTGTTCTTTCAATTTCAATTGTCTACTTTTTTGTTGTTATCATAATTTCGTTTTTATCTTCTTTTTTATGTACCTGTTGCATTTCTTGATTTAATCAACTGAGATGACCTCTTTTAATTGTTCTCTCTTACCTATGTTTCAAATTATTTGCATATGTTTTTGTGGGGATGTTTGAGTGAATGTTTTTAGTGCTATTGTAAAGCACATAGAGCTTCAAGAATATGCGCCATAGCAAGAAGTCTTAATAAATAAATAAATAAAACCCGCAAGCACGCACGCAGGCACACACACACACACACACACACACACACACACACACGCACGCACGCACGCACGCACGCACGCACGCATGTGTGTGTCAATTGTCAAGAGTATGAGGACTGAGCGTAGTGACGTTTTCTCAGGCAGATTGATCACTGCGGAGGGCAGCAACATTTCAGTTTCAGTTTCAAGGAGGTGTCAAAGTGTGTGGACCGTTACCATGGACGCTACATCACATCCGCTTTGGAAACGAAGGGAAAAAAACAAGAAAGAAAGAAAGAAAAGAGCAGCTCCCCAAGGAGAGCGCGTCGCTACACTACACGGGACCTCGGTTTATCGTTTCATCCGAATGACTAGCGCCCAGACCACCACTCAAGGTCTAGTGGAGGGGGAGAAAATATCGGCGGCTGAGCCGTGATTCGAACCAGAGCGCTCAGATTCTCTCGCTTCCTAGGCGGACGCGTTACCTCTAGGCCATCACTCTATATAATATTGTCTTTGGAAATACAGCATATCATTGTCTTGTCTTGTCTCCCCCTCCCCCCCCTCTCTCTCTCTCTCTCTCCCTCTCTCTTTCACTTAATCCAGATCGCTGGATCTGTGTGTTTAGCGCGCGAGCGTGTATGTGGGTGTGTATATGCGCGCGTGCATGTGTTTGAGAGAGAGAGAGAGAGAGAGAGAGAGAGAGAGAGAGAGAGAGAGAGAGAGAGAGAGCTTGCAAGTCACATGCGCATTGATGTATTATTCACACTATTTGATTCATTATGTAATATTTTTATTAGTGGCCCACTCCTTTGCTATGGGCCGGAGGCCTAACAACTAAACCATTGTCTTGTCTTGTCTTGTCTTGTCTCCCCCTCTCTCTGTATCTGTCTTAGTCGTTCTCTGTCTCTCCCCCCCCCCTCACCCCCCCTCCGCCCCCCCGACGCTCTCTCTTCCATTCTCTCCCGTCTTCACTTGTGTCAGCATGCACAGCTGTTTGCTGTTGCTGTGTGTTCCATTCTGAAGTTACCACAGGTCATGCGCACTTGAACAGTGTCAACATGGTTCTCCTGTGGGTTTTTACTGAAACTTTCCCACTTCTTTCATTTGATGACGGAAAGCTCGTGTCACGCGTGCGCGAGCGTGTGGCAGTGTGCGTGAGTGCGCGCGCTGCACGTGTGTGTGATGTTTGTCTTCAATTTTGTCTCTGTTTCCAGTCTACAGGATTTTTTTTTTTTTTTTTAAGGACAAAAGTCACGTTGGAGGATGGAGGCGGAAATAGGGTTTGGGGATCAGGAGGAAATGTGATGGAAGGGGGAAGTGTGTGTGTGTGTGTGTGTGTGTGTGTGTGTGTGTGTGTGTGTGTGTGTGTGTGTGTGTGTGTGTGTGTGTGTGTGTGTGTGTGTGTGTTTGTGTCTCTGTGTGTGTGTGTGTCTGTGTGTGTGTGTGTGTGTTTGAAGTGAAGTGAGGATTATCATTATTGTGAGTAAACGAGTAAGCTCATTCAGCTTTTCTTTCATTCTACCCTCGATAACAATTTTAACAAAAGAGAAAGGGCACAGAATATTACCTGTGTCTGTGTCTGACCAGTCAGCATGCACCAGTGTGCGTGCTTTTGTATGGTTGTGTTGAGCGTTCGTTCGTGTGAACATTTTCTGTGAATGCGTATCATGCGCGCATGTGGATGCGTTTGCAAGTTTGTTTTGTTAGTTGAGTGTGTATGGGGGGTGTAGGCAAACCTACGAAAGAAGAGCAGGTGTATTGTGGTGTGTGTGACTGTGCTTTCTTTCCTTAACTGCTGTTTGTTCAATGTGCTGTTGGGTTTGGCGCACTTTTTCACTCATTGGTGACGTGATCAGTGTATGTACTGTTTAGTTTCTTGCGATAGCACCTCACTTCCGTGGCTTGAATTCTTCTGTTCTAGTCCGCTGCGATGGTCCATGTCTCGCATGCATACAGCAAGGTGGAATATAATACTGCACTGAGGAGTCTGATCCCCTGTGTTAAATGGAGATCTTGCTATTCTTCCATATAGATACCAGTATAGACAGTGCTGATGTTGTGTTTGCTACCCTCCCTAGTTTGAATCGTCCATGATGGTGATGATGGATTCCAGATGGGTGAAGTTATGAACAGTTCCAAGCCTCTGTCCTTGGATGGGTAAAGAAAGGAAGCTACGCTGGAGTGGCCATGACTGAAGATCCAATGGTGTTGCTGAAAACAATCCTCCAAGGAACCATTGAAGGAGGAAGACGGAGGGGAATGCAGACTGGCACCATCGCAGAATGGACAGGAGAACCATTCACAGAGGGCTGCAGCTCCCCACGTTCACTCGCCAGCAGACTGTACACGGGTGGCCTTTTACGTGTATGACTTTTGTTTTTTTTACCCCGCCATGTAGACAGCCATACTCCGTCCTCGGGAGTATGCATGCTGGGTATGTTCTTGTTTCCATAACCCACCGAACGCTGACATGGATTACAGGATCTTTAACGGGCGGATTTGATCTTCTGCGTGCATATACGCACGAAGGGGGTTCAGGCACAAGCAGGTCTGCACATATGTTGACCTGGTAAATCGGAAAAATCTCCACCCTTTATCCATCAGGCGCCGTTACCGAGATTCGAACCCGAGACCCTCAGATTGAAAGTCCAACGCTTTAAAACCGCTCGGCTATTGCGCCCGTCTGTGTGTATATAATGTACGTACGTCCATGTATATGGTGGGGATGGGGTGTTATGAGGCGTGGATTTTCTCCCCGATGTCTGTCTGCTGCTCATGCTCATGTTGCTGCCAGCGATGGGATCATGTCCTGCCCGGTGATAATTCTTCCCTTATCCCCTAACTACATCCACCCCCACCTTCCCCCCATTTCACCCCCCTCCTGTTAGCGAAAAAAGAAAGTCATCCAGGCTTACCGAGTTAATTTGTTCCCCTTGGTTTCTGGCTTCTCTGGGGCGAGAAGGGCCTGATAGGCAATGAGGGGACATCCATCTTGCTTATCCCCAGTTGCCGTGCAAAATAAAAGATTATTGTATCGTATCGTTTCGTGTCGTTTCGGATCTTATCGCATCGTATGTCCCAGCGCTTCCCTCCCCCCTCCCCCCATCTCTCTTGTTTGCTGGTTTCTCCGTGTGTGTGTGTCTTGTGGCCTTTAATACTGTTCGTTATCTGCACAGCAGGTGACGTGTGGGATTGCGCGGCGAAAATGAGATATTCTTCCTGGCCACGCGTCTTTGTGTTTCTGTCTCTCTGTATCTGTCTCTCTCTCTCTCTCTCTTCTTTGTCTGCCTGTATGTTCCTACTTTCTTAATCTCTCATTCTCTCTCTCTCTCTCATTCTCTCTCTCTCTCATTCTCTCTTTCTCTCTCTCTCTCTCTCTCTCTCTCTCTCTCTCGCACACACAGACACACACACAGACACACACACACACACACACGCACACACACACGCATCTGGTTATAGAAATCACAAAGAAGTTCATAACCCCCCCACCCTCCTGCCTTTTTTCATTAATGTGTGTGTGTGTGTGTGTGTGTGTGTGTGTGTGTGTGTGTGTGTGTGTGTGTGTGTGTGTGTGTGTGTGTGTGTGTGTGTGTGTGTGTTATTGGTTGACCACCTAGTATCGGAGGCAGTTAGTTCCAACAGTTGTTTTTTTCCTGTCGGTCGGTTTGATGGGGATGGCGATGGCTGTTTCCAGGGTCACTTGGCGTGGCAGGCGACTGGAAAGCTTCTTCTTCTTCTGTCTTCGTGGGCTGCAACTCCCACGTTCACTCGTATGCACACGAGTGGGCTTTTACGTGTATGACCGTTTGTACCTCACCATGAAGGCAGCCACACTACGCTTTCGAGGGTGTGCATGCTGGGTATATTCTTGTTTCCATAACCCACCGAACGCTGACATGGATTACGGGATCATTAACGTGCATATTTGATCATCTGCTTGCGAATACACACGAAGGCGGTTCAGGCACTAGCAGGTCTGCACATATGTTGGCCTGGTAATTGGGAAAAAAAATCTCCACCCTTTACCCACCAGGCGCTGTTACTGAGGTTCGAACCTGGGACCCTCAGATCGAAAGTCCATCCGCTTTAACCACTCGGCTATTGTGCCCGTCGACTGGAAAGCTAAGCGTGGGGTGATTGCAGCGGTTGTACATAAATTATATTTTACATTTGTATTCGTATTTGTATTTCTTTTTATCTCAACAGATTTCTCTGTGTGAAATTCGGGCTGCTCTCCCCAGGGAGAGCGCTTCGCTACACTACAGCGCCACCCTTCTTTTTGTATTTTTGTATTTTTTCCTGCGTGCAAGTTTTATTTGTTTTTCCTATAGAAGTGAATTTTTCAATAGAATTTTGCCAGGAACAACCATTTTGTTGCCGTGGGTTCTT
>NC_134878.1:8872794-8885294 GCF_041734735.1 Babylonia areolata | reverse complement strand
GAGAGAGAGAGAGAGAGAGAGAGAGAGAGCTGACTCTCGGTGTGATGCTGCGTGGTATCCAAGACAACAAGACAGGGGCAGGCAGCGACTGTTGTGTGTGTGTGTGTGTGTCGAAGAGATGGAGACGGGGGGGGGTTGGGGTGGGGGGGGGGGTGGTTGGATGAAGGGTTTGAAACAGGCCACGTTCAGTTCATTAGGGGATTAGGGCCTCGCGTCGTAAAAACTCTGGGAAGATGGAGAGAGGGAGACAAGGGTGAGGTGGGGGGTTAGGGGCAGGGATGACGGTAAGGGTGGAGACGGAGGGGAGGGAAGTTGAGGGACGGGGTGGGGGGGATTGTGGGGGGGGGGGGGGAGAGGAGGAAGGAGGACACCGCCGCCGCGTGGCGCTGATGATGCCCCGCCCCCTTTTTTCCCTCCTTGTCTCCCCCCCCCCATCCCCACCCCCAGCGGAGATCTTATTACCATAGTGACAAGGAAGGGGGAGCACGTCGTCTGTAGTCTTCTTCTTGTCTGCAAGAGTCACACACACACACACACACACACACACACACACAGGCTACGGGTGGATGTTAAACAGAGAGAGAAAGAAGAACGGGGTGGGAGACAGGGATATAGAGGTGACAGAGAGAGACAGAGATGGGGGGGGGGGGGGGGGGGGTTTGTGTGTGTGTGTGTGCGTACCTGTCTGTCCATCCGTCAGTATCTATATCTCTGTTCTCTGTTTTTCTGTCTGCCTCTGTCTTTGTGCGCGCGCGCGTGTGGGGGTGGGGGTGGTGGGGGGGGGGGGGGGCTGGGGGTGAGTGTGTGTGTGTGTGCGCGCGCGCGCGCGTGCGTGCGTGCGAGTTATTCTTTTCTTCAGTACTCCTTTCTCTTCGAGTTTGTTTCTCTGCTCCCCCCTTCTTCTCTCTTCTCTCTCTCTCTCCCTCCCCCACTCTCTCCCTCCCTCCTTCCCTCCTCCCCGTTCTCCAGTTACCTCTTTATTAATCTGCTACTTTACACTTCTTTTATGCACACACCCCCCGTCCCTTTTTTTTATGCTTGTCTCGTATTAACTGAGATTACCCAAGGAATATTGCTGGACCAGGGTATTGCCGGAAATGGCTTTTCCATTCCTATTGCGTTTTTTGTTGTGTGTGTTGTCTTTTGCTTTTCTTCTTGTTGTTGTTGTTTTTATACACGTAGCGTCTCCTTTTTCTATCTTTCTTTCCTTCTTTCTCTTTTTTTTTTCTTTTCCTCTTTTCTTCTATTGCTCAACACCAACCCCAGCTCTTCCCACCAGATGTGGTTTCAATTTCTGTATAATCTGTCTGTAAATTTATATGTATGTGTGAACGATTATGTATGTATGTGACTGTCTATTTATCTATATCTGTATCTGTCGAGTGTGTGTGTGTGTGTGTGTGTGTGTGTGTGTGTGTGTGTATTCATCGCGTCTGTCTGTCCCTCTGTGTGTGTGTGTGTGTGTGTGTGTGTGTGTGTGTGTGTACGTATGCGTTTTTCTGGTTTGTGTGTGTGCGCGCGAGAGAGAGCGTGTGTTTGTATGCATTTGGTCGTATGAGTGTTTATACGTTCATGCTAGTGCTGTGTGTGTTTGTGTGTGTGTGTGTGTGTGTGTGTGTGTGTGTGTGTGTGTGTGTGTGTGTGTGTGTGTGTGTGTGTGTGTGTGTGTGTGTGTGTGTGTGTGTGTGTGTATGTGTGTGTGTTTGTGTGTGTGCGTGTGTGTGTATGTGTGTGTGTGTGTGTGTGTGTATGTGTGTGGAGGAGACTTTACAACAGTGAAGCCACGCTTGCCTCCTTCCCTCCATCTCATCACCAGCTCCACGATCAACATGAACTGAAGTGGAACAGCGTTTGTTTCCCCCACTGTGTTGACACTGTCCCGCTCTTCCTCTGACTGTTGTTTCCCTCTGAACATTCCTCGTGTCAATACAAGAACCAATGGTGAGCGCTCTTTCCTCTTTGCTGCTCCTCATACATGTGGAGCAAAGCAACCCTCAACGTCATACCTCTTCATCTGACGCTGTTTCTGCCTTTCGACCTCAAGTTCACCAAGAAACTCGTGTATTTTTTTTTCAAAACCAACCTAAAAGCACTCTGGGTTTCCTGTTTCTAGAACACCGCACCATGCCTACCAGCTCACTTTTCAGGTAGGAGGAATGAGAGATAGGGGAAGTGGGGGTGGGGGTCGGGGGGGGGGGGGTGAGGAAGAGAGAGAGTGGTAACGAGTGGTTTATGAAATTTGTAGCTTTTTCATTCATCAGTGAAAAAGAGCCCTGCACTCTTAGAGTGAAAGAGCGCTGTACAAATATAGATCACCATCATCATCGCCATTATCATTATTATCATCATTATAGATTACCATCATCATCGGCATCATCATTATTATCATCAGCATAATCATCATCATCCTCATTATCATTGTTATTGCTATTGTTGTTATTATCATTACTGTTAGAAGCAGAAGTAGGAGTAGTAGTACTGCTACTACTACTACCACTACTACTGAGGCATTGATGGTCTCCTTTCTCCCGTTGTCAGTTGCTTGTTAGGGTGATTAGCATCCTCTGATGTGTTCCAGAGCCAGTTGAACAGATTTTCTGTTCCCTCCTCGCTTTGAACGTTTATCCAGTGAGATAAGAACAAATCAGAGCGTTTGATATGCACAGCGGTATTGAAAGAAAACTTGAGCAACAACAAACTTAAGAATTTTTTTTTTTATGGTGCCTCTTTCATGCAATGCAAAAGGATCAATAACAAACGCAACGGCGGAAGAAAGAGAATCCTAAAAAAATAAAAAAATAAAAAAATAAATAAAATGCAAGTGCAGAATCAAAATTTTATAATACGTTGAATTGTGAACATTTCCGGAAGCATTAAACCTGCCTGTGTTGTTAACAAGAACGACTGACAGATAAATGGATGGACCAAAAAACGAAGGAGGAATAATTATTCATGGAAGGGGGGGGGGGGGGGGTGCGGGGCGGAAAGGGGGACAGAGAAAAAATGAAGGGTTGTTGTGATCGGACAAGGTGACATACACCCTGTATGCTGACAACCTAAACTGGCGACTGGACACATGGACAGACTGACGGCGTCGACTGACTAACGAACGAACCGACGGGGCGAGGCGTGTGTGTGTGTGTGTGTGTGTGTGTGAGAGAGAGAGAGAGAGAGGGGGGGACACACCGAACATTCCCAAGAATATGAAGAGGGGGAACCCGAGGGTGTTCGCATGCCCGTGTCACATCTGCGAGGTGTTTTGGAGGCTGCTTCCGCGAGTGTAATGTGTTTTAATGGATGGGTGGACGGACGAATGGGTGTGCGTGTGTGTGTGTGTGTGTGTGTGTGTGTGTGTGCGTGCGTGTGTGTGTGCGCGGGCGTGTTTGGGGGGCGAGGGGTGGGGGAGGGGGGGGGCGTGTGTGAGCGTGTGACAAGCCTAGATTCATCCCTTTTCTCTCTCTCTCTTCCTTTTTTTTATACTTTTTTTTTTTTTTACGTCTTTTGCGTTTTCGTTCATTCATCCATTCACTGACTCACTCGTTGATTCATTCCTTCATTCGTTGATTCATTCCTTTCTTCACTGACTCACTGACCAACTCATTCACTCAACTGCGACTCACAGGCAGATACCGATTCATTCATTCGTTCTTTCGTGGTTTGTTCGTCAGTATGAAGGCGGCACGCTGGTTTAAAACGTTATCTGCCAACACAGAGCCTGTGAAGGGGTGTGGGTTCAATTCCCGCTCCAGCCCTTTCTCCCAAGTCTGACTGGAAAATCAGACGCCGGGGCGCAATAGCCGAGTGGTTAAAGCGTTGGACTGTCAATCTGAGGGTCCCGGGTTCGAATCACGCTGACGGCGCCTGGTGGGTAAAGGGTGGAGATTTTTACGATCTCCCAGGTCAACATATGTGCAGACCTGCTTAGTGCCTGAACCCCCTTCGTGTGAATATATGCAAGCAGAAGATGAAATACGTAAGTTAAAGATCCTGTAATCCATGTCAGCGTTCGGTGGGTTATAGAAACAAGAACAGACCCAGCATGCACACCCCCGAAAACGAAGTATGGCTGCCTGCATGGCGGGGTAAAAACGGTCAAACACGTAAAAGCCCACTCGTGTGCATACGAATGAACGCAGAAGAAGAAGAAGAAGACTGGTAAATAAAACTGAGTGTCTAATCATTCGGATGAGGTGATAAACCGAGGTCCCGTGTGCAGCACCTACTTGGCGCACTGAAAAAGAACCCATGGCAACGAGAGTCACACACACACACACACACACACACATATATATGTCTTGACTGCATGCATATATATATATATATATATATATATATATATATATATATATATATATATATATATATATATGCATGCAGTCAAGGTCTGACAAAGCGTGTTGGGTTATGGTGCTGATAAGGTACCTACCTTCCTAGCAGGTGTGGTGTGGCGTATATGGGTTTGTCCGAACGCAGTGTGTGTGTGTGGAGATAGATAGAGAGAGAGAGAGAGAGAGAGAGAGAGAGAGAGAGAGAGAGAGAGAGAGAGAGAGAGAGCCCTTCTGAAGAAAACTCACACACACACACACACACACACACACAGTGTATCCCCCCCCCTCTCTCTCTCTCTGTGTCTGTCTGTCTGTCTCTCTCTCTGGCACGTACGCACGCACACACACACACACACACACACACACACATGAGAGAGCGACGGAGGGAGAGAGAGAGAACCATCACCATGGATGACCATCTCTACATCTCTCTGTGCTGGTGAAGGGTCATTCATGACCATCTCTCCCTGGGCATCTGTCAGCTTGGGTTTGTGTGATTATTTCATTAACCCTGAGGCTTCAGAGAGATGTGGTGGTGGGGTGGTGACGGTTTCTTCTTCTTCCATTAACTCACTCAGTACGACCAGTCCTCTCTTCTCCTCTACACAGACACATCGGATATCCAGTGGGTGTCTCAATGACCCAACCTATAGCTTCCGTCGTCAGAATTGTGGTATTCTTTGTCAACATTCACCTCTTCAGTATAAGAGCCTTCCGCTTGCAATATTTTGATGGTGGTAATTGGGGTGAAACGCTGTTAACGTCATCTCTTTCGCCGTTCGTACGGAGAGGATTAATGCTTAGCGGTAATAAGTTTGACCATCACTAGCACTTTTATGCGTGCTGGGTATTTTCGTGTCTCCATAATCCACCGAACGCTGACATGGGTTACAGGATCTTTAACGTGCGTATTTGATCTTCTGCGTGCGTATGGCTTCAGGCACTAGCAGGTCTGTACATATATTTACCTGGGAGATCGGAAAAATCTCCACCTTTAATCCACCAGGCGCCGTTACCGTGATTCGAACCCGGGACCCTCAGATTGAAAGTCCAACTGACGTCTAAACCACTTGGCTATTGCGCCCGTCTGCCTATTGCGCCCGTCGGTTTCATAATGGTCCCAGGCAGAACTGACGATGACAATCTGTTCCAGCACTGCTTCCTGTCTGTTCATGTTTGATACCGTTCTTCTTTTGACGCAAACTCCTCCATTCATTACAAGTCTGTGTATTGCTCAGCACTCTGTGTGTGTGAAAAATGAAATATCGCGGCGTTGTGTGTGTGTGTGTGTGTGTGTGTGTGTGTGTGTGTGTGTGTGTTGTGAGAGAGGGAAGAGTGGTGGTGGAGAATGTGTGTGTGTGTGTGTGTGTGTGTTGTGAGAGAGAGAAGAGTGGTGGTGGAGAATGTGTGTGTGTGTGTGGGGATGAGGTGATGCGGAAAGTGGGGTACGTGTGCCCGCGCGCGCGACAGTGTGGTCATGTTGCCTGATGTGTGTGCGTGTGACCGCTCGCTCGCGTGAGTATAACTGTACTGTTGTTTGTATTTCCGCGTATGAGTGTAACACTATTGATTTTTGTTGTCGCACGCACACACACACACACACACACACACACACACACACACACTTACTCACTCATGTGCACACACACGTACACACTTACACATGCATGCAAACACACACGCTCGCACTCTCGCATTCACGCGCAAGACACACGCACGCGCGCGCGCGCCACGGTCTGTTGTGGATTAACCTCCCATCCGTGTTGGTAATCTCTCATTTCACCCTCCAACTAACCCACCCATCCCCATCCTGTCCCGTATTCCTCTGCTTCTCTCCCCCCCCCCCCTCCCCTCGCCTCACCCCCTCTGCCCCCCACACCTCCTCCCACACCCTATCTTTTTTTTCTTCTTTTTTTTTTTTTTCTTTTTTTTTAAAGTAAGGGTAGTGGGACTGATGGAGGGGAGGGAATCGTGCCCTCAGCACCCCCCTCCCCCAACCTTCCTCCCCTCCCCCACCTCCACCCCATCCCCAATCCCTGCTGCCCCTCTTCCTGAATGGAGAGGAAAAAAAAAAAAGGGGGTCAAGTGCTGCCCTGCGTCGTCATCACACAATCCATGAGTCAGCTCCATCCCCCTTTTTCCTTGGCAGCTTGCGTTTACACATGGAGGGATGCTGGCTTCCCTCCCTTTGCCCCCTACTCTCCCCGTCCCCCCCTCCCTCCCTCCCTCTACCTTCTGTGTTTGTCGTCCTTCTTCTATATCTCCCTTCTCCCTCCATCCTTCCTCCGTACTGGTACCCCACCCCCTCTCCCTCTTTACTTGTTTGGGTTTTGGGGGTTTTGTCCTTTCCCTCCTTTCTCTCCCCGACATTTCGCTCTCCCTTCTCTCTCTGTGTCTCTGTCTTGTCTGTTAGTCTGTTTGTCTGTCTCTATCTCTGTGTCTGTCTGCCTGCCTCTCGGTCTCTTCCTCATTTCCCTGTCTGTGTCTGTCTGTCTGTCTCTATCTCTGTGTCTGTCTGCCTGCCTCTCGGTCTCTTCCTCATTTCCCTGTCTGTGTCTGTCTGTCTCTATCTCTGTCTGCCTGTCTGTTTGTCTGTCTCTATCTCTGTCTGCCTGTTTCTCCCCCTCTCGCTGTCTATGTCTGTCTGTCTCTATCTCTGTCTAACTGTCTCTCCCTCCTCTCCCTGTCTATGTCTGTCTCTATCTCTGTCTGCCTGTTTCTCCCCCTCTCGCTGTCTATGTCTGTCTGTCTCTATCTCTGTCTAACTGTCTCTCCCTCCTCTCCCTGTCTATGTCTGTCTCTATCTCTGTCTGCCTGTTTCTCCCCCTCTCGCTGTCTATGTCTGTCTGTCTCTATCTCTGTCTAACTGTCTCTCCCTCCTCTCCCTGTCTATGTCTGTCTCTATCTCTGTCTGCCTGTTTCTCCCCCTCTCGCTGTCTATGTCTGTCTGTCTCTATCTCTGTCTAACTGTCTCTCCCTCCTCTCCCTGTCTATGTCTGTCTCTATCTCTGTCTGCCTGTTTCTCCCCCCTCTCGCTGTCTATGTCTGTCTGTCTCTATCTCTGTCTAACTGTCTCTCCCTCCTCTCCCTGTCTATGTCTGTCTCTATCTCTGTCTGCCTGTTTCTCCCCCTCTCGCTGTCTATGTCTGTCTGTCTCTATCTCTGTCTAACTGTCTCTCCCTCCTCTCCCTGTCTATGTCTGTCTCTATCTCTGTCTGCCTGTTTCTCCCCCTCTCGCTGTCTATGTCTGTCTGTCTCTATCTCTGTCTAACTGTCTCTCCCTCCTCTCCCTGTCTATGTCTGTCTCTATCTCTGTCTGCCTGTTTCTCCCCCTCTCGCTGTCTATGTCTGTCTGTCTCTATCTCTGTCTAACTGTCTCTCCCTCCTCTCCCTGTCTATGTCTGTCTCTATCTCTGTCTGCCTGTTTCTCCCCCTCTCGCTGTCTATGTCTGTCTGTCTCTATCTCTGTCTAACTGTCTCTCCCTCCTCTCCCTGTCTATGTCTGTCTCTATCTCTGTCTGCCTGTTTCTCCCCCTCTCGCTGTCTATGTCTGTCTGTCTCTATCTCTGTCTAACTGTCTCTCCCTCCTCTCCCTGTCTATGTCTGTCTCTATCTCTGTCTGCCTGTTTCTCCCCCTCTCGCTGTCTATGTCTGTCTGTCTCTATCTCTGTCTAACTGTCTCTCCCTCCTCTCCCTGTCTATGTCTGTCTGTCTCTATCTCTGTCTCTGTCTAACTGTCTCTCCCTCCTCTCCCTGTCTATGTCTGTCTGTCTCTATCTCTGTCTCTGTCTAACTGTCTCTCCCTCCTCTCCCTGTCTATGTCTGTCTGTCTCTATCTCTGTCTCTGTCTAACTGTCTCTCCCTCCTCTCCCTGTCTATGTCTGTCTGTCTCTATCTCTGTCTCTGTCTAACTGTCTCTCTGTCTCTCCACCTCTCCTTGTCTATGTCTGTCTGTCTCTATCTCTGTCTCTGTCTAACTGTCTCTCCCTCCTCTCCCTGTCTATGTCTGTTGGTCTGTCTCTATCTCTGTCTCTGTCTGCCTGTCTCTCTGTCTCTCCCCCTCTCCTTGTCTATGTCTGTCTGTCTCTGTCTCTGTCTCTGTCTAACTGTCTCTCCCTCCTCTCCCTGTCTATGTATGTCTCTATCTCTGTCTCTGTCTGCCAGTCTCTCTGTCTCTCACCCCTCTCCCTGTCTATGTCTGTCTGTCTCTATCTCTGTATGCCTGTCTCTCCCCCTCTCCCCCTCTCCCTGTCTATGTATGTCTCTATCTCTGTCTCTGTCTGTCAGTCTCTCTGTCTCTCCCCCTCTCCCTGTCTATGTCTGTCTGTCTCTATCTATGTCTCTGTCCCTGTCTGCCTGTCTCTCTGTCTCTCACCCCTCTCCCTGTCTATATCTGTTGGTCTGTCTCTATCTCTCTGTCTCTGTCTGCCTGTCTCCACCCCTCTCCCTGTCTATGTCTGTCTGTCTCTATCTCTGTCTCTGTCTGCCTGTTTTTCTGTCTCCCCCCCCCCCCCTCCAACCCTACCCTCCCTCCTCTCCCTGTCTACTGATGTCTGTTGGTCTTTCTCTGTTTCTCCGTCATTCCATCCCGTTTCTGTGTGTCTTTCCCTCAGCATCAATGTCTTCCTTTACTGTCTCCTTATCCTTTCCGCCCCGTCACCCCCAGAAGACGGTGCATGGCTGCCGAAATTGCGAGGTACAAACTTGACTTGACTTGACTTGACTTGACTTGATCCACGTTTGAGACCGGTGGTCTGTTCGTAGTTCCTCTGAAAACTCAGTTATTTGGTGATCGTCATGCGTGGCCAGCAAAAGACTGATTTTAACTTTGGCACTTTGGTTCGTGCAGGCTAGGCAGGTGTCTCCAATGATTGTCCAGTGGACTGTTGAAGGCGTTGGTTGTTGGTGCTGTCACAGCCTCCTCAGGGAGACCCATTCCATGTCGCAACTATTCTGTGTACGAAGTAGTTCCCTCGGAGATCCAGTCGGTGCCTGTCTTTCTGCAGCTTGAGGGTGTGTCCACGGAGCGTTCTCCCGCTTGCCAGTGTCAGTTTTGGTCTTTTGACTGTGTAGTAGTAAAACGGTGATATATGTACACGTAAAAACCCGCTCGTGTATATGAGTGAGCGTGAGAGTTGCAGCCTACGAACGAAAAAGAGGAAGAAGAAGTAGTAGTAGTAGTAGTAGTAGTAGTAGTAGTAGCAGTAGTAGTAGCAGTAGTAGTAGTAGTAGTAGAAGTAGCAGCAACAGGAGTAGTAGTAGTAGTAATAGTAGTAGTGGTAATTTTAGTTGTAGTAGTAGCAGTTTCCCTTCTTTTTTTTCCCAACATTTATCTATCTGCCTGTCTGATTCTCTGTTTTTTTGTTTTCTGGTAGATCATATTTCATAGTAATCGTAATCTTTTAACTGCAACATCTTTTAGTGATGGTTAATATTCTGAATTCAATGCATTTATTCGCAGTCTACTTTTCTTGTATGCCCGAGGGCTAAGCGGAGGGGTAAAAGCATGTCAACTGCTAGCTCTTTACCTTCGTTGTGTGTGTGTGTGTGCGTGTGTGTTTCGGTGTGTGTGTGTGTGTGTGTGTGTGTGTGTGTGTGTGTGTGTGTGTGTGTGGTTTGTTTGTTTTTTTCGTTTCGTCATCTTTGTCCTTGTCTCTGTCTGTCTCGCTGTTTGTCTCTCCCCTTCTCTCTTTCGTTTTGTGTTTGTCTTTCTGTTTTTCTACTTTGTCTTTCCGGTTTTCTTTTCTCTCGACATCTGGGTCTTTATTTGTATAAAGCGTTTACAGTCATGGAAATCGCGTTGATATGATATTTTCTTGATAAATTAATAAGATTGAAGGTGTTTGTACACACCCCTTGACAAAGGGCAAAGGTCTGCTGTGCTGAATAATCCATTCGTATTCGTATTCTGTTTCTCTCTGTGTCGCTCTGTGTGTCTGTCTCATTTTCTCTGTCAGATTGCTTGTATGTCTGTCTGTATCCCCCCCCGCCCCCCCCCACCCCCCCTCTGTCCCTGTATCACCCACTTTTTCTGTCCACACAAGTGTGTTTTTGCATTTTCGATTTAATTGTCGTTCCAGCTGTGTCCGTTATTACTTGTCCTACGCTGTTCAGTGAACAGCGAGACAGTTTAATGGATGTGCTAATTGGAAAAAGCTTATCTTTGGATCTCTCTTTCTTTTCTTTCTCTCTATCACCTTTCCCTAACCCCCCCACCCCACTCCCGCCCCCCGACCTCCCGTCCCTCTCTCTCTTTCATTTTCCTTTTCTACCCCTCCTCCCCCCCCCCCTCTCTCTCTCCTCTGTCCTTTGGTCTTTTTCTTTCTCTCCGTTTTTTCTCTTTCTGTTTCTTTTCTGTCGTTCAGGCTCTGTCTCTCTCTGTTTCTGTCTCTCTGTCTCTCTGTATCACTGTCCCCCTCTCTCTCTCATTCTCTCTGCATGTGTATAATATTCATATGCGCATTATTATCTAAAATGTGTCATATTTATGTCTATCCCTTCAAATAGTGTTATGGTCTTTCTTGAATGAAACAGCGTTATCGCTATCGTTCTCTCTGTCTCTCTGTCTTCTCTCTGTCTCTCTGTCTCTGTCTCTCTCTGTATCTCTGTCTTTGTCTCTGCCTCTCTCTCTTTGTCTCTCTCTCTCTCTGCCTTTAGATAAAGCGATGCTAGACACGATGAAAGATATTTTGTTTGTTTGTGTTTATGTACCACCTGAGGGATCGCCGTTTTATTCCTATTCTGATCTTGATAATGGCATTTTTTTGTTGGAAGATTGTAAGTTTAATCGAAGGTAATATTGACGAAGCCCAGGCTACTTTTAACAATTGTATGAAACAGAACGCAGAGTGTATGGTTAAACGAATCGGAGTGTGTAGTGAGAAGAAAACAGACGACTGGTATGATACAGAATGCAGAACAGCAAGAACCCATTTACGAAGACTTCTCAGTATTGCGTGTCGAACACAAAGAGCTAAAGACCGAAACTTTTTCTGCATTCCACGCAGAGAATATTAACACCTGTTAAAACGCAAAGAGAAAGACTTTCATAATGATTTACAAGACCAGTTATTATCTTCAGTAAAGGATCAAAAACAGGTCTGAGAAAACGTAAACAAACTTTTATTTAACAGAAAATATACGAACAATGATATAATCGTTGATGATTGGTTTTCACACTTTAAGAATCTACTTGGAAAAGAGACAAAGATAGAAGATGAAAAACTAGATGTTGAAGATAGCGATAGTTATTTTAATCGACCAATAACAAAAGAAGAAATTCTACTCGTACTTGGGGGGGGGGGGGGGGGGGGGGGGGGGGGGGGGGGGGGGGGGGGGGGGGGGGGGGCAGGAAAGCTGCTGGTCCAGATGGGATTATTTGTGAACTATTAAAACAAGCAAGTGATCATATTGTAGACTCTTTTTGTTGTATTGTTTAATGCTTTATTTCAAAAAGGTTTTTTTTTTTCTTAGAAAGCTGGACAGTATGTATTGTGCTTCCTTTGTACAAAAAGGGTGATGTCAACGACCCTAATAATTACAGAGGTATTACTTAAAGTGATCTTAGCAGTAAAATGTACAGTACAGTCATTGACCAACGTTGACAAGAGTGGGCTGAAGAAAATAACATAACTGGTGAACATGAAGCCGGATTCAAAAGAAATTATTCAACATTTGAGCATGTGTTCACTTTGTTGACTATGGTACGGAAACAGTTTTCTTTGAACAGGAAGTTATTTGTTGCTTTTATTGCTTTCGAGAAAGCTTTCAGTTCCATTAACAGGAAGATTCTTTGGGCAGTATTAGCAAAAACAAAAAAACAACAAACAAACAAACAAAAATAATAAAAGGCAAGTTTTATAACAGTATTAAAAACATGTACAATAATGTTAAAGTTAAAATACGGTGCGGGTTTAAAGTGACTGATTATATTAAGTGTACATATGGTGTAAAGCACGGTGACGTGTGCAGCCCAATGTTGTTTTCTCTTTTTATAAACGAACTAGCAGTAGAAGTTATTGAAAATGGCAAACATGGTGCTCTGTTTACAACTGATTATTTTGAACTTTTATTTTGCTATTAGCAGATAATGTTGCGCTGTTATCAGAAATTACAGTAGGATTGCAAACACAATTGAATAGCTTGTCGCTGGCAGCGTTTTCCCTTGATCTA
>NC_134878.1:8860294-8867794 GCF_041734735.1 Babylonia areolata | reverse complement strand
CACACGCTCACGCACATACGTACACACACATACGCACACACATACACACGCACTCGTGCACGCTTGCAGGCGCGAGCACAAACACACACACACACACACACACACACACACACACACGCGCGCGCGCGCGCTGAAACTCTGACCCAATCTCCCCCCTACAACCCCATCCCCAATCCCCCTTCATCTTCAGACACACCCACTCAACCATCATCCCTCCTAATCCCCTCCCCCACCCCCGCCCCCCCCACATCACCCTCCAATCTTTCCCTCACCACCACTTCCCTATACCCCCCCCCCCCCACACACACACACACCCCACCTTACCCTCCAGACCCAATCTGACCTTGACCTTATTGTAAGAGATGCATTGGTGGGCGGTTTGTCATTGCCGGCTGTGTTTTGGTGCGCGTGCTCACAAATCTGAGAGACCACGACGTGAGAAGAGAGAGAGAGAGAGAGAGAGAGAGAGAGAGAGAGCAAAAAAAAAAAAAAGCTGTTGGGTTGGGGTGAGGTGGGGCTGTGTGGAGGGCGGAGGGAGAGGGAGGGCTAGAGGGGCGTGTCTGGGTGGAGTGAGAGAGAGAGAGAGAGAGAGAGAGAGAGCACTACGGGGTAATTATAAAGGAGGCAGACTCCTCTGAGCGTCTCTTGTGCCAGCTGAGAAACAGCTGAAGGCTAGCTAGTAGTACGTGCGTGAGTGTGTGTGTGTTGTGTGTGTGTGCGTGCGTGCGCGCGCGCGCGCGCGCGCGCGTGTGTGTGTGTGTGTGTGTGTGTAGTACGTGTGTGTGCGTGTATGTGTGTGTGTGTGTGTGTGTGTAGTTCGTGCGTATGTGTGTGTCTCTGTGTGTGTGAGTGTGAGTGTGTAGTACGTGCGCACGCGCGCGCGTGTGTATAGATGTATATGTGTGTGTGTGTGTGTGTGTGTGTAGAACATGTGTGAGAGAGAGATAGAGAGAGAGAGAGAGCGTGTATGAGAGAGCGTATTACGTGAGTGCATGTGGTACGTGTGTGTGCGCGCGCGTGTATGTTTCTCTCTGTGTGTAAGTGTATTACGAGTGTGCATGTAGTACGTGCGTTTGTGTGTTTCTCTGTGTGTGTGTGTGTGAGTGTGTGTGTATGCGCACGCGCGCGCGTGCAAATATCTGCGTGCAATCCTGTCATTGTATACCATTGAAGTTTGTTTTCTTCCGCTCCAACCCCCCCGCCCCCCCCCCCCCACTCCCACCTCCACCCCCCTTCCGCCCCCACCAGCATCCCCTTGCGTCTGCTTGGTTCTCTTTCTCTACATCTCCTTCCTGTTTCTCTACCTCTGTCTCCCCCCCCCCCCCCCCCCCCCCTCTCTCTCTTTCCCTTTGCTGTCCATCCTCCTCTTCCTCCCCTCTGTCCATCACTCCTACCGTCACGTCCGCTTCTCTCTCTCTCTCTCTCTCTCTCTCTCTCTCGAACGAACGAACGAACGAACGAACGAACGAATGATTTATTCAATATAAGGCCATTGCCCCATTTGAAGGGGTTAAACAAAAGTAAAGAAGATTTTCTACCTTATATAGTGTTATGAATATCGTTAACATACAAACAACATACGGACACAAAAATATTACGTGAACAAGTAAATACTCAGACTCCAAGAGAAAAACAACAACAAAACGAACAAGCAACAAAAAAACAATCGCCATTGCCTTACTCTCTGACATCGAACAATTCTGTTGCGTTCTCACGCCTCTTCAAAGCTTTGTATATATATAGAGAGAGATAGATTTATCATTATATTTTCATTTTTTCGTTCGTTTGTTCGTTCGTTCGTTCGTTCGTTCTCTCTCTCTCTCTCTCTCTCTCTCTCTCTCTCCTCTCTCTCTCTCTCTCCCCTCTCTCTCTCTCCCTCTCTCTCTCTCCCTTCTCTTTCTTATTCCTTTACACCCTTCCACCCCTCCAGCCTTTTCCCCGTCTCCCTATACTCCCTACCGTGTAGTCCACTTACACCCACTTTTTGCAATTCTTTTTTTTTTTCTTTTTGTCCTTTTCTTCTTTTTATTTTATATGTTCATTCTTTTCTTTCTTTCTTTTTTTTCTTTCTTTCTTTCGATATTCTTTCTTTCTTCTTTTTTTTTCTTTAATTCTTTCGTTCTTTTGAAATTTCTTTCTTTCTATATTTCTTTTTTTGGGGGGGCTTTCTTTCTTTTCTTTTCTTTCTTTCTTTCCTTTCTTTCCTTTCTTTCTTTCTTTCCTCCACCCCTCCCACCCTGAACTCCACCCCCCTACCCCACCCCGACCGACCGACCGACCGACCTTTCCATCAGAGGAGATTACATTCATTCCCTGTTCCGTTCCTTCCGCCATCCCCACCCCCCACCCCCCACCACACCACACCCCCTTCCTTCCCCTTCGAACACTTCCCCTCCCTTTCCCCCAACCTCTCTCGACCCCATCCGACCCCGTCCCACCCTCCTCTCTCTCTCTCCTCCTCCTCCTCCTCCCCCTCCCCCCCCCCTCCTCCTCCTCCTCGTCGTCACGTCATTGACTTTCACCGACACCCCCCCCCCCCCCCCCCATTCCTCCCTGCTGCACACACATGGGCAGCTGCGTGTTCTGATTTCGCTTATTACGTGCTATGAAGGAGGAGGGGGGGGGGGGGGCGTGGTGTGGAGAAAGAAAAAGAAACGAAATGTGAAGAGTGCGGGGAAGAGGGGAAAAAAAAACAAACAGGAGGAGAAGGTGGTCGGGTGGGTTATATCGAGAGAGGAAGAGAGAGAGAGAGGGTGTGGGGGGATGGGAGAAAGGCAGAGAGAGAAATGGGGTGGGGGGTTCAATGGGAGAGAAGCATAGAGAGAAAGGGGGGGGGAGAGGCAGAGAGAGAGGGGGGAATGGGAGAGAGGCAGAGAGGGGGGGGGAGAGAGGCAGAGAGAGAGAGGGGAATGGGAGAGAGGCAGAGAGAGGGGGGGGGGGGGAGAGAGGCAGAGAGAGAGAGGGGGGATGGGAGAGAGGCAGAGAGAGAGAGGGGGGATGGGAGAGAGGCAGAGAGAGAGAGGGGGGATGGGAGGGAGGCAGAGAGAGGGGGGGATGGGAGAGAGGCAGAGAGAGAGAGGGGGGGGGAGAGGCAGAGAGAGAGAGAGGGGATGGGAGAGAGGCAGAGAGAGAGGGGGGGATGGGAGGGAGGCAGAGAGAGGGAGGGGGGGGGAGAGAGGCAGAGAGAGAGAGGGGGGCGGGATGGGAGAGAGAGGCAAGAAGGGGGAGGGGGGGGGGAAAGAAAAAGGGGGAAAGAAGGGGGGGGGGGGGGGGGGGGGGGGGGGGGGGGGGGGGAGGACGGGGGGGGGGGGGGGGGGGGGGGGGGGGGGGGAGGGGGGGGGGGGGGCGGGGGGGGGGGGGGGGGGGAGGGGGGGGGGGGGGGGGGGGGGGGGGGGGGGGGGGGGGGGGGAAGGGCAAAAAAGGGGGGGGGAAAGAAAAGAGAAAAAGGGGGTGGGGGGGAGCGGGGGGGAAAGGGGGCCCCCCCGGGGGGGGGGGGAGGAGGGGGGGTTTTTTTGGGGGGGGGGGGGGGGGGAAAAGGGGGGGCCCGGGGGGGGGGGGGGGGGGGCAGGGGGGCCCCCATTGGGGGCCGGGGCCCCCCCCCCGGGGGGGAAATTTTTTTTTTTTTTGGGGGCCCGAAAGGGGGGGGGGGGGCCCCCGGGGTGGGGGTTTAAAGGGGAAGGGGGGGGTTTTTTTGGGTTTTTTTACCCCCCCGGGGAGGGGGTTTAGAAAGGGGGTTTGTTTTTTTTTTTTGGGGGTTTTTTTTTTAAAAAAAAAAAAAAAAGCCGGGGGGGGGGGGGGGGGGGTTTTAAAAATAAACCGGAAAACCAAAAAAAAAAAAAAAAAAAAAAAAGGTACATTAAGAACCCCCCTTAAAATCCAGCTCGCTGGTGGGTTTTGGGGTGGCTGAGCGCGCGCGCGCGGTTCTTTTAGCCCGGGTGCGTGCCGGGCCCCGGGGGCAAGATGAAAATCAATCAACTCTCATTAAAAAGAAAGGGCGTTTCACTGCAAAGGCCTTTGGGGCACGTTAAGTGATGTTGTGCTGATCAGGATGGCGTTCTTCGGGGTCATTCAGCTCCAGCAGGTCAAATTCGTCACATTTGCCTTGCAAAAATACACTGTACCGGTTGAGAGTCAGATCGTTTAGAAAAAAAAGGTCACATTCACACTGTGAGTCACATTGACTGTTCAGCTGGCATTTGTTTCGCTGTCTTCATCATCCACCGCAACAACAGTTCCATTTCCACACACGACACACACATCACTATTGCTGAATGACATCTTAACGTAGCACGAGCATCACAGTACCTGCCGATTTGCAAAGGTGTTTAATAAAGCAAATGTACACAACACGTGATAGAAACATTCAATGACACGCACAACATGACTCCCCGATTCTTAACTCTAAAACATACGTTGACGTTGACAGTCAGCCTTCACCGATCACAGGGAACATCACAACTACGTTCTGTCAGCACACGGATTACCACAGGATTATAGTAGACAAGACTTGACCGAGTCACGTTTTAGTTTGAGTTGAGTTGAGTTGACTTTCAAATGTGGGTACATTTTAAAGTCACGTTTTCTACATTCAGATCGTCTGTGCTCAGTTATATATATATATATATATATATATATATATATATATATATATATATATATATATATATATATATATATCGCACAGGCCACGTGCGCAGTCAGGTCACGTGATGAGGTCACGTTCAGTGCTCAGTTGGGTCACGTGTTGATGTATCAGACCCTGAAGGTCTCTCGTCCTGGTGATTTTTCTGGTTATCATCATGGTTACGTTTTGATATTCCAGACCATAACTGCTCTCGTGTCCTGGGTGTATGTGTTTGTTGTTGTTGTTTTTGTTTGTTTGTTGTTGTTTTTTTTTTGTTTTTTTTTTAATTATCATGTATAGGTTTTGATGTATCAGACCCTAAAAGCTCTCTTTTTTTTTCTTTTTTTTTTTCTTATCGTGGTGTTTACGTTTCGATATATCTTTTCTTATCGTGGTGTTTACGTTTTGATATATCTTTTCTTATCGTGGTGTTTGCGTCTTGATATATCAGACCATAGAAGGTCTCTTGTCCTGTCTTTTTTGTTGTTGTTGTTGTTGTTGTTTGGCTGGTTTTCTTTTTTAATCGTCATAATTACGTTTCGACATACCAGACCTAAAAGCTTTTTCTTTTCTTTTTTAATCGTCATAATTACGTTTCGACATACCAGACCTAAAAGCTTTTTCTTTTCTTTTTTAATCGTCATAATTACGTTTCGACATACCAGACCTAAAAGCTTTTTCTTTTCTTTTTTAATCGTCATAATTACATTTCGACATACCAGACCTAAAAGCTTTTTGTTTTCTTTTTTAATCGTCATAATTACATTTCGACATACCAGACCTAAAAGCTTTTTCTTTTCTTTTTGAATCGTCATAATTACATTTTGACATACCAGACCTAAAAGCTTTTTCTTTTCTTTTTTAATCGTCATAATTACGTTTCGACATACCAGACCTAAAAGCTTTTTCTTTTCTTTTTGAATCGTCATAATTACGTTTTGACATATCAGACCTAAAAGCTCTCTCGCATTGGTCTTTTTTTTATCGTCCTGTTTACGTTTTGATTTATCAGATCCTAAAATGTCTCTCGTACTGACTTGGTTTGTTGTTGTTGTTGTTGTCGTCATGTTATCTTTGGTAATCACCATGTTCGGGTCGTGGAATTGGGTCATTTCGTATACAGGTCGTTCGATTCGCATTCACATTCCGTTCGTTTGATTCTGGGTCATATTCACATTCATGTCGTTTGATTGCGTAAGGTTCTCATTCGGTTCGTCTCTTTGGGTCAAGTTCGTATTCAGCTCGTTTTACATTGATCACTCGCAAACGCGCGCGCGCGCGCACACACACACACACGCACACACACACACACACACACACACACACACACACACACACACACACACACACACACACACACACACACACACTATTTTATTTTCTATTTTCTGTCTTAAGCTGTTTATCTAGGATGTTCTCTTGGCAATATCACAAATGAAAACAGCACATTCCATCCTGTACCTTTCGGTGCAGGTCAGTGACTGGCAAGGCCAGCTGTGTCTGACCCTTGAATTAGGCAACTTCCTCTTGTGCACTGAGTTCGCTGAGTGTGTTGGATAAAGTAGGGCACTGGGGGAAAGAAGTGTGTGTGTGTGTGTGTGTGTCTGTGTGTGTGGAGAGAGAGAGAGAGAGAGAGAGAGAGAGAGGGAGAGAAAAGCTCCGCAGTCCAGGACCAGAAGCACACAGGTGCCTGCAGGTGTTAAACGGTAGTCTGTTGTTTTGGGGAGGTGGGGGGTGGGGGTGGGGGACAATGACGTCTGTCTCTTTTGGCGGTCGACATTTACCTACAGATGGTTTTCGTAGTCATCCGGGAATAAGGCTTCGATCTGGGGCAAAGAAAAAGAAAATGTACAATACCTTCAATGCTATTCAAATTACAATACTTACAAAGGTTTACCAAAACGAGGGATTCCATCAAGTGGTAGACGATTCTTCTTAATCTTGACACAGAACACGACGAGGCTCGGGATGTTCTAGGTGACCCGTGTAACTAATTCTTATAATTTCCAGATGATGTAAACAGTCATCACTATTTTCAACAATAGATTCATGCCAGTATTGGCGGAAATCGTCTTGTAGTCTGTCATTGAAGACCCTTTAAAGATAATCAATGATTGTTAGTTACATTTTGCATTGCACATATATACCAAAATCCAAATTTACACAATATAGTCTTTACATTAGTAACCCAGTTGTGTCTTCCATTGTGATCATGCAAGAGTAACATGAATTAATCAGTCTGCACCAGTTCCAATAAGCCGAACATGAGCATCGAAAGGGAAATTGACCACATTCTCCAAATGCAGTGTTCTTTTTTTTTTTTTTACAATTCCGTCAGCACCTAAAATCATTTTGTATGTTTTTATTTGGACCTTTCAATTGTTGCATAGCGCTGAAAACCCTATATATCGGAAGCACAAACAAACTTGGTTTGATTTCAGCATCAAATGTTTTGAAAATACTATCATCTGGTTTACTTGAAATACAATCCTTTAATCTCTGCTACGGCTCTGATTGCCTTTCGTGAAAGATTATCAACACATCTTCTTCTTCTTCTGCGTTCGTGGGCTGCAACTCCCACGTTCACTCGTATGCACACGAGTGGGCTTTTACGTGTATGACCGTTTTTACCCCGCCATGTAGGCAGCCATACTCCGTTTTCGGGGGTGTGCATGCTGGGTATGTTCTTGTTTTCCATAACCCACCGAACGCTGACATGGATTACAGGATCTTTAACGTGCGTATTTGATCTTCTGCTTGCATATACACACGAAGAGGGTTCAGGCACTAGCAGGTCTGCACATATGTTGACCTGGGAGATCGTAAAAATCTGCACCCTTCACCCACCAGGCGCCGTCACCGTGATTCGAACCCGG
>NC_134878.1:8847794-8855294 GCF_041734735.1 Babylonia areolata | reverse complement strand
GTGTGTGTGTGTGTGTGTGTGTGTGTGTCGTAGTGTGTGTGTGTGTGTGTGTGTGGAAGTGTGTGTGTGGTAGTGGTAGTGTGTGTGTGTGTGTGTTGTAGTGGTAGTGTGTGTATGTGTATCGTAGTGTGTGTGTGTGTGTGTGTGTGTGTGTGTGGTAGTGTGTTGTGGTGTGAGTGTGCCGTAGTGTGTGTGTGTGTGTGTGTGTGTGTGTGTAGTAGTGTGTGTGTGTGTGTGTGTGTGTGTGTCGTAGTGTGTGTGTGTGTGTGTGTGTGTGTGTATTGTTTGTGATAGCTTGGTTTCTTTCTTTCCGCATCATCAGAGTTGAACTCCATAGTGTGTTTTTCCACTTCTTTTTTGTTTTGTTTTTTAAGGAAAGAAAAAGATTAGTACAATGATTGAGATTCAGACAAAGGGTGGTGTGGGGGTGTGGGTGTATGTATGGTAGGGGGGCTGTGAGGGAAAATAGAAACAATTTCTCTTTCTTGTCTGTCTCTGTCTGTCTGTCTGTCTCTCTTTCCTCATCCCTCTCCTTCTCTTTCCCTTCCTTTTCCATCCCATCTCTGTCCACCCTTTCTCCCTGTTACTCTCTCTCTCTTCCCCGTTCTTTCTCTCTCTCCAATCTATCTCTTTTCCCCACTTTCACCCCTCTCTCTTTCCGGCCTTCCCGCTCTCCCATTCTCCCTCCTTTCTCTCCCCCTCCATCCCTCTCTCTTCTTTTCACCCCCTTTCCCCTTCTCTCTCCCTTGTCTCCCCCCTCTCTCTCTCTCTTTCCTCTCGCCCCTCTCTCTTCTTCTCTCTCCTCTCTCTCTCTCTCCCCCCCCCCGTCTCTGTCTCTCCCCATCTCACCCCTTTCTTCCATCTTTCCATTCCCTTGTCTCTCCCAGTCCTGTCTCCCCTACCACTGTCTCTCCCAGTCCTGTCTCCCCTACCACTGTCTCTCCCAGTCCTGTCTCCTGTCTCCCCTACCACTGTCTCTCCCAGTCCTGTCTCCTGTCTCCCCTACCACTGTCTCTCCCAGTCCTGTCTCCCCTACCCCTGTCTCTCCCAGTCCTATCTCCCCTACCCCTGTCTCTCCCAGTCCTGTCTCCTGTCTCCCCTACCACTGTCTCTCCCAGTCCTGTCTCCCCTACCACTGTCTCTCCCAGTCCTGTCTCCTGTCTCCCCTACCACTGTCTCTCCCAGTCCTGTCTCCCCTACCACTGTCTCTCCCAGTCCTGTCTCCCCTACCACTGTCTCTCCCAGTCCTATCTCCCCTACCCCTGTCTCTCCCAGTCCTGTCTCCTGTCTCCCCTACCACTGTCTCTCCCAGTCCTGTCTCCCCTACCACTGTCTCCCCCAGTCCTGTCTCCACTACCACTGTCTCTCCCAGTCCTGTCTCCCCTACCACTGTCTCTCCCAGTCCTGTCTCCCCTACCACTGTCTCTCCCAGTCCTGTCTCCCTGCCACTGTCTCTCCCAGTCCTGTCTCCTGTCTCCCCTACCACTGTCTCTCCCAGTCCTGTCTCCTGTCTCCCCTGCCACTGTCTCTCCCAGTCCTGTCTCCTGTCTCCCCTGCCACTGTCTCTCCCAGTCCTGTCTCCCCTACCACTGTCTCTCCCAGTCCTGTCTCCTGTCTCCCCTACCACTGTCTCTCCCAGTCCTGTCTCCCTACCACTGTCTCTCCCAGTCCTGTCTCCTGTCTCCCTACCACTGTCTCTCCCAGTCCTGTCTCCCTGCCACTGTCTCTCCCAGTCCTGTCTCCCCTACCACTGTCTCTCCCAGTCCTGTCTCCCCTACCACTGTCTCTCCCAGTCCTGTCTCCCCTACCACTGTCTCTCCCAGTCCTGTCTCCCCTACCACTGTCTCTCCCAGTCCTGTCTCCCCTACCACTGTCTCTCCCAGTCCTGTCTCCTGTCTCCCCTACCACTGTCTCTCCCAGTCCTGTCTCCACTACCACTGTCTCTCCCAGTCCTGTCTCCTGTCTCCCCTACCACTGTCTCTCCCAGTCCTGTCTCCTGTCTCCCCTACCACTGTCTCTCCCAGTCCTGTCTTCCCTGCCACTGTCTCTCCCAGTCCTGTCTTCCCTACCACTGTCTCTCCCAGTCCTGTCTCCTGTCTCCACTACCACTGTCCTCTCCCAGTCCTGTCTCCCCTACCACTGTCTCTCCCAGTCCTGTCTCCTGTCTCCCTACCACTGTCTCTCCCAGTCCTGTCTCCTGTCTCCCCTACCACTGTCTCTCCCAGTCCTGTCTCCTGTCTCCCTACCACTGTCTCTCCCAGTCCTGTCTCCTGTCTCCCTACCACTGTCTCTCCCAGTCCTGTCTCCCCTACCACTGTCTCTCCCAGTCCTGTCTCCTGTCTCCCTACCACTGTCTCTCCCAGTCCTGTCTCCTGTCTCCCTACCACTGTCTCTCCCAGTCCTGTCTCCCCTACCACTGTCTCTCCCAGTCCTGTGTCCTGTCTCCCCTGCCACTGTCTCTCCCAGTCCTGTCTCCTGTCTCCCCTACCACTGTCTCTCCCAGTCCTGTCTCCCCTACCACTGTCTCTCCCAGTCCTGTCTCCTGTCTCCCCTACCACTGTCTCTCCCAGTCCTGTCTCCCCTACCACTGTCTCTCCCAGTCCTGTCTCCTGTCTCCCCTACCACTGTCTCTCCCAGTCCTGTCTCCTGTCTCCCTACCACTGTCTCTCCCAGTCCTGTCTCCCCTACCCCTATCTCTCCCAGTCCTGTCTCCCCTACCACTGTCTCTCCCAGTCCTGTCTCCTGTCTCCCCTACCACTGTCTCTCCCAGTCCTGTCTCCTGTCTCCCCTACCACTGTCTCTCCCAGTCCTGTCTCCCCTACCACTGTCTCTCCCAGTCCTGTCTCCCCTACCACTGTCTCTCCCAGTCCTGTCTCCCCTACCACTGTCTCTCCCAGTCCTGTCTCCTGTCTCCCCTACCACTGTCTCTCCCAGTCCTGTCTCCCCTTCCACTGTCTCTCCCAGTCCTGTCTCCTGTCTCCCCTACCACTGTCTCTCCCAGGTCCTGTCTCCTATCTCCCTACCACTGTCTCTCCCAGTCCTGTCTCCTGTCTCCCCTACCACTGTCTCTCCCAGTCCTGTCTCCCCTACCACTGTCTCTCCCAGTCCTGTCTCCCCTACCACTGTCTCTCCCAGTCCTGTCTCCCCTTCCACTGTCTCTCCAGTCCTGTCTCCCCTACCACTGTCTCTCCCAGTCCTGTCTCCTGTCTCCCCTACCACTGTCTCTCCCAGTCCTGTCTCCTGTCTCCCCTACCACTGTCTCTCCCAGTCCTGTCTCCTGTCTCCCTACCACTGTCTCTCCCAGTCCTGTCTCCTGTCTCCCTACCACTGTCTCTCCCAGTCCTGTCTTCCCTACCACTGTCTCTCCCAGTCCTGTCTCCTGTCTCCCCTACCACTGTCTCTCCCAGTCCTATCTCCTTTCTCCCCTACCACTGTCTCTCCCAGTCCTGTCTCCCTACCACTGTCTCTCCCAGTCCTGTCTCCCTACCACTGTCTCTCCCAGTCCTGTCTCCCCTACCACTGTCTCTCCCAGTCCTGTCTCCTGTCTCCCCTACCACTGTCTCTCCCAGTCCTGTCTCCTGTCTCCCCTACCACTGTCTCTCCCAGTCCTGTCTCCCTACCACTGTCTCTCCCAGTCCTGTCTCCTGTCTCCCCTACCACTGTCTCTCCCAGTCCTGTCTCCCTACCACTGTCTCTCCCAGTCCTGTCTCCCTACCACTGTCTCTCCCAGTCCTGTCTCCTGTCTCCCCTGCCACTGTCTCTCCCAGTCCTGTCTCCCCTACCACTGTCTCTCCCAGTCCTGTCTCCCCTACCACTGTCTCTCCCAGTCCTGTCTCCCCTACCACTGTCTCTCCCAGTCCTGTCTCCTGTCTCCCCTGCCACTGTCTCTCCCAGTCCTGTCTCCTGTCTCCCTACCACTGTCTCTCCCAGTCCTGTCTCCTGTCTCTCCCTGCCACTGTCTCTCCCAGTCCTGTCTCCCTACCACTGTCTCTCCCAGTCCTGTCTCCCCTGCCACTGTCTCTCCCAGTCCTGTCTCCCCTACCACTGTCTCTCCCAGTCCTGTCTCCTGTCTCCCTACCACTGTCTCTCCCAGTCCTGTCTCCCTACCACTGTCTCTCCCAGTCCTGTCTCCTGTCTCCCCTGCCACTGTCTCTCCCAGTCCTGTCTCCCTACCACTGTCTCTCCCAGTCCTGTCTCCTGTCTCCCCTGCCACTGTCTCTCCCAGTCCTGTCTCCCCTACCACTGTCTCTCCCAGTCCTGTCTCCCCTACCACTGTCTCTCCCAGTCCTGTCTCCTGTCTCCCCTACCACTGTCTCTCCCAGTCCTGTCTCCCCTACCACTGTCTCTCCCAGTCCTGTCTCCCTACCACTGTCTCTCACAGTCCTATCTCCCCTACCACTGTCTCTCCCAGTCCTGTCTCCCCTACCACTGTCTCTCCCCAGTCCTGTCTCCCTACCACTGTCTCTCCCAGTCCTGTCTCCTGTCTCCCTACCACTGTCTCTCCCAGTCCTGTCTCCCCTACCACTGTCTCTCCCAGTCCTATCTCCCCTACCACTGTCTCTCCCAGTCCTGTCTCCTGTCTCCACTACCACTGTCTCTCCCAGTCCTGTCTCCTGTCTCCACTACCACTGTCTCTCCCAGTCCTATCTCCCCTACCACTGTCTCTCCCAGTCCTGTCTCCCCTACCACTGTCTCTCCCAGTCCTGTCTCCTGTCTCCCCTACCACTGTCTCTCCCAGTCCTGTCTCCACTACCACTGTCTCTCCCAGTCCTGTCTCCTGTCTCCCTACCACTGTCTCTCCCAGTCCTGTCTCCCCTACCCCTATCTCTCCCAGTCCTGTCTCCCCTACCACTGTCTCTCCCAGTCCTGTCTCCTGTCTCCCCTACCACTGTCTCTCCCAGTCCTGTCTCCCCTACCACTGTCTCTCCCAGTCCTGTCTCCCCTACCACTGTCTCTCCCAGTCCTGTCTCCTGTCTCCCCTACCACTGTCTCTCCCAGTCCTGTCTCCACTACTGTCTCTCCCAGTCCTGTCTCCTGTCTCCCTACCACTGTCTCTCCCAGTCCTGTCTCCCCTACCACTGTCTCTCCCAGTCCTGTCTCCTGTCTCCCCTACCACTGTCTCTCCCAGTCCTGTCTCCTGTCTCCCTACCCCTATCTCTCCCAGTCCTGTCTCCCCTACCCCTATCTCTCCAAGTGTGACGATGACTAGAACGCTCGTGCAATAAAATTAACAACAGCAACAACTACAACTTCCACAAAACAGTCATGCACTGGATCGAGTCCTGTCTCCCCTACCACTGTCTCTCCCAGTCCTGTCTCCTGTCTCCCCTACCACTGTCTCTCCCAGTCCTGTCTCCCCTACCACTGTCTCTCCCAGTCCTATCTCCTGTCTCCCCTACCACTGTCTCTCCCAGTCCTGTCTCCCCTACCACTGTCTCTCCCAGTCCTGTCTCCCCTACCACTGTCTCTC
This sequence comes from Babylonia areolata, assembly GCF_041734735.1. NCBI lineage: Eukaryota > Metazoa > Mollusca > Gastropoda > Neogastropoda > Buccinidae > Babylonia > Babylonia areolata. The sequence goes on along the minus strand of NC_134878.1, from coordinate 8,849,824 downwards.
CCAGTCCTGTCTCCCCTACCACTGTCTCTCCCAGTCCTGTCTCCTGTCTCCCCTGCCACTGTCTCTCCCAGTCCTGTCTCCTGTCTCCCCTACCACTGTCTCTCCCAGTCCTGTCTCCTGTCTCCCCTGCCACTGTCTCTCCCAGTCCTGTCTCCCTACCACTGTCTCTCCCAGTCCTGTCTCCCCTGCCACTGTCTCTCCCAGTCCTGTCTCCCCTACCACTGTCTCTCCCAGTCCTGTCTCCTGTCTCCCTACCACTGTCTCTCCCAGTCCTGTCTCCTGTCTCCCCTGCCACTGTCTCTCCCAGTCCTGTCTCCCTACCACTGTCTCTCCCAGTCCTGTCTCCTGTCTCCCCTGCCACTGTCTCTCCCAGTCCTGTCTCCCTACCACTGTCTCTCCCAGTCCTGTCTCCTGTCTCCCCTGCCACTGTCTCTCCCAGTCCTGTCTCCCCTACCACTGTCTCTCCCAGTCCTGTCTCCCCTACCACTGTCTCTCCCAGTCCTGTCTCCTGTCTCCCCTACCACTGTCTCTCCCAGTCCTGTCTCCCCTACCACTGTCTCTCCCAGTCCTATCTCCCCTACCACTGTCTCTCCCAGTCCTGTCTCCCCTACCACTGTCTCTCCCAGTCCTGTCTCCCTACCACTGTCTCTCCCAGTCCTGTCTCCTGTCTCCCTACCACTGTCTCTCCCAGTCCTGTCTCCCCTACCACTGTCTCTCCCAGTCCTGTCTCCCCTGCCACTGTCTCTCCCAGTCCTGTCTCCCCTACCACTGTCTCTCCCAGTCCTGTCTCCTGTCTCCCTACCACTGTCTCTCCCAGTCCTGTCTCCCCTACCACTGTCTCTCCCAGTCCTGTCTCCCCTACCACTGTCTCTCCCAGTCCTGTCTCCTGTCTCCACTACCACTGTCTCTCCCAGTCCTGTCTCCTGTCCTCCCCTACCACTGTCTCTCCCAGTCCTGTCTCCCCTACCACTGTCTCTCCCAGTCCTGTCTCCCCTACCACTGTCTCTCCCAGTCCTGTCTCCTGTCTCCCCTACCACTGTCTCTCCCAGTCCTGTCTCCACTACCACTGTCTCTCCCAGTCCTGTCTCCTGTCTCCCTACCACTGTCTCTCCCAGTCCTGTCTCCCCTACCCCTATCTCTCCCAGTCCTGTCTCCCCTACCACTGTCTCTCCCAGTCCTGTCTCCTGTCTCCCCTACCACTGTCTCTCCCAGTCCTGTCTCCCCAACCACTGTCTCTCCCAGTCCTGTCTCCCTACCACTGTCTCTCCCAGTCCTGTCTCCCTACCACTGTCTCTCCCAGTCCTGTCTCCCCTACCCCTATCTCTCCCAGTCCTGTCTCCTGTCTCCCTACCACTGTCTCTCCCAGTCCTGTCTCCCCTACCACTGTCTCTCCCAGTCCTGTCTCCTGTCTCCCCTACCACTGTCTCTCCCAGTCCTGTCTCCCTACCCCTATCTCTCCCAGTCCTGTCTCCCCTACCCCTATCTCTCCAAGTGCCATGATGACTAGAACGCTCGTGCAATAAAATTAAAACAGCAACAACTACAACTTCCACAAAACAGTCATGCACTGGATCGAGTCAGAAAAAAACACACACAAAAAAAAAAACGGGTACCGGGAAAGAGAGAAAAGACAAATACAGGCCTCAGACAAAGCGATTAAATCCCTCCTTCTCCCTTCGTACCCTCCCCCCCCTCCCCAATTCAACCCCCCACACCACCCCACCCCTCCATCATTACTTACAACAACACTAGTATAACGAGGGAGAGGGGGGTACCTGTATATAAACCAAACAAGAGCCTGATAACACGGTAAACGAGAACTATTATAACCAGCAGTGGAAAGGCGAACCCTATCCCAAATTCCCTCCCCCTCCCTCCCCCTTACCCCTTACCCCCCCCCCCCCCACCACACCCTTACCCTCCATCATCCTCCCTTCTTCCTCCTTACTTCTCCCCTACCTTCACCATCCCCTGTCTCACCCCCACCTACCCCGAACCACCCTCCTGATTTTTTCCTTTTTTTTTCTCCA
>NC_134878.1:8835294-8842794 GCF_041734735.1 Babylonia areolata | reverse complement strand
TAGACAGTAACAACAACAACAACAACTACAACAACAACAGTTAATCACGAAACCAAAAAAATAGCATGGAATATAACTCTGTCACACACACACACACACACACACACACACACACACACACACACACACACACACGCACGCACGCACCAGCTTACGCACGCATGTATGCACGGGCTGATATACACTAATCTTCTGAGCTCCTTTCCCTGTTCACATTGTCAGAGAACAACGAAAAAAATGTTATTGTGTGGAAGCTTTCTCAAGAAGCTCAAACAAAACACGGTATATAAGAAGAATTGTTTATAATTGTTTCATGAGATATTTTGGGAAAGACAGAGAGACAAGTAGAGACAGACAGAAACAAGAGACAGAGAAAACAAACCATGAGAAAGAAAGGTTAGTTCTGTTCTCTAACAAGATAGTGACAAGTTTACGACGTGCCCAGTCTTGGCAGTCGGTGGAGGGGTTGGGGTGGGTGGGGGGGGGGAATGTGATTCTTGGGTGGGGGGATGGGGAGGGGGAGGAGGTATGGAGGTACTGAGAGTTTTTCACGCCGCAGACCGCTGCCCCACACTCCTCCCACCACTCCGTATCCCCACCCCCCTCTCTCTCTCTCTGTCTCTCTCCATTTCTCTCTCTCTGTGCCCCCAGCTGATCCCTATGAGTTAGTCGGCACACACCATTCAGCTCAATAGCATTCAGCTCAGTGGCACACACACACACACGCGCGCGCGCGCATGCGCACACACACGCATGCACGCACAGACACAGACACACACACACACACAATCACGCACACACACAATAATAATAATAATAATAATGGTATTTATATAGCGCTGAATCTTGTGCAGAGACAAATCAAAGCGCTTTCGCACCAGTCATTCACACGCATGCATAGACACACACACACACACACACACACACACACACACACACACACACACACACACACACACACACTGACACACACACAAACACTGACGCACACACACACACACACACACACACACACACACACACACACACACACGAACGAACACACACATCTGGAACCCATTTGTCCGATCCCACCACGTGCAGAACGGTATCACGGAGGCTGACAGGCCGCTCTGGCAGTAACTGTGGTGCTCAGAGATCCAGTCTCCACAGGACAACTTGATATACATACATATAACCAAGTCAAGATTTATTCCCCAAAAGGCCCTGGCCCATGTGGGCACGTAAAAGGGGACAAAAGGCACATATATCATACATGGCGATAATGTTCGTGGTATAAAACCGAACGTGAATCGAAAGTAAATGAAATAATGCTGAGTTGAAGTTATTATCTGAACAGAAAAAAATATGTATCTATTTTTTTTAAACTCACATAAACTGTATTAGCATTAACAAAGGCAAGAAACCTCGAAAGTAATGGATGACTGACAGAAAACGCCGCAAGGTAACTAAACTCGAGGAGAAATACATCCACAACCACACCAATAACAACCGCCACAATTACAATAAAACTTGTTCGGTCATTGTCACTGTCTGTTGCTAAAATCGTCATGTTGAGCAAGTGATGTTTGTCTCTGAATGTCTGTCTGTCTGTCTTCGTCTGTCTGCGTGAATGTCTGTTTGTCTGTCAGCATGAATGTCTGTCTGTCTGTCTGCGTGAATGTCTGTCTGTCTGTCTGCGTGAATGTCTGTTTGTCTGTCAGCATGAATGTCTGTCTGTCTGTCTGCGTGAATGTCTGTCTGTCTGTCTGCGTGAATGTCTGTCTGTGTTTTGTCGATCTGTCTCTTTCTTCCTCAACACGTCCGTCTGTCTGTCTGTCTGTCTCACTTGCTTTCTGTCTCTCTCCTTCCCTCCCGCCCTCTCTTTCACACACACACACACACACACACACACACACACACACACACACACACACACACACACACTACATCGCTATGAGTGACAAAAAAAAGTTTCATTTATATTATTTTAAAAAAAACAACTTTTTTTTACCCACAAATGAATGGGTTCTCCTTTTCCTTTCAAATTACAAAGAACAATGAAAGACCATAGTCTGATACTATGCGCCATTCACATGTGACACAGTGACATCGTGCCCCAGTCGCCGCTGTCGTCACACACACACACACACACACACACACACACACACACACACACACGCACGCACACACACGTATACGCTCTCCCCCCCGCCCCTTCCTCCACCCACCTCGCCCCCTCCCCCCCCACACACACACACGTATACTCAGACACACACACACACACACACACACACACACACACACACATAAACACACACACACACACACACACATACACACACACACACACACACACACACACACACACACAACACCATATTCACCCCCACCCATCCCCACACACACCATACACACAGATACTCACACACACGCACGCGCACAGAGAGCCGGGGAGAGAGAGAGAGAGAGAGAGAGAGAGAGAGAGAGAGTCTCTGTGAGCCGGATAAGTTACACTAACAGCTGGGAGAACTGAATAAATATATTTTGAAGTGAAGGCTGTGGGAACAGTGGAATGTACAAAACTCAGAATTGTTTTCTCACTTGATTATTTCCCTTTGCTGACAACTCACTTTCTCCAGCGCTTTTGCAAGCGGGTAAACACAAACCAAAAAAAAAAACCCAACCAAACAAACAAACAAAAAAACAACAACCCAATTCTGGACTTTTTTCAGTGTTGTAATACTTTTGTGTTTCAATTTATGAAACAGAATAAACAATATCTCGAATTCTGTCAAAGTTTGTGCCCATTTTGCCAAATAAATCCGTTTTGTTCTGAATGCTTGTTTACTTCAGTCAGTCTTGCAGAACAACATGCTTGGTTTAAGGATAATAACAGGGCTTCTGTTGTTGCAGTTGTTTTTTGGTTGTTGTGTTTTGTTTGTTTTTTTTTTGTTTTTTGTTTTTGTTTGTTTTTTGTTTTTTTGGTGGGAACTTTTCACGTCTAAAACACCAGCCCAACTCACCCTACAGTTACAGTTTGAAGGATTTGTCAAAGCGTGCGGACTGATCCATATACGCTACACAACATTTGGTGTTGGAAGCAACAACAGAAAACGACAGGTCTTGCTTGACCTTCGCATACACCCAACGCACTGACCAGGCATTAAGGTCCCACTGGACCGCTGGTTGGTGTTTAGAAAAAAAATATGAATAAGTGAATACACAAAAATACTATAAAGCGAAACGTGCGTAGAAGATGAATGATTGGAAATCATAACTCACACACACACACACGCACGCACGCACGCGCGCGTGCACACACACACACACACATTCCTTGAACAATCGTCACACAGCGTCAAAGCAGATGCTGCCAACTAAGCTCTCGTTTCGTGACCAGCCGTCGGTCGAAGTAGCGAAGTGGTTAGCGACTACATGGGTGGACAGAGGGCGTGGGGTCGAACACCATCAGAGGCCAGAGATTCGGGCCCCTGCCCCGAGGAGACCAGTGTATGCATGGGGTAAACGTCTGATCATAATACGTTGACCATAAATGGCCAAACCAAACCTAGAAAAAATTCCATTAAAAATAATTCCGAGTGTATTGCACTCTACAAACATTGTCCTTCTCACATATCCAAAATATAGAAAGCTGGAACGTCGGGAAAATATGGAAACCAACAAATAATGAGGCCAGGAGATGAAATGATTAACAGATAGTAAAGAGTGGTAACTCTCTCCATTCACAAGATACACAACTTCAACTTGAGTCAGTGCTGCTAACGCTACCGATTCAACAAGCACACAGGTAAATAAAAGGTACACTGGAACAAACCCAGACACTTCCTCAAAAAAGGAAGCGCCGGCCCTGACCTTATACCGATCATCTGACATGTGCACACAGCAGCAAAGACAGAAGAAATGTGCAAACACAAAATACACTTTTATTCAAGACTGGCATAGCCTCTTTAATCCTGAGCAAGCCACACAGAACACATGGACAATACAGAACAAACACATGGTTTGCCTCGGTGGTTTTTCAACTGGGAAAATATGGTTTTTTGCAAGGCCAAGGTGTATGGAGTTTTTGGCTGACAGACTGGGTAGGGGGTCCACACAGTGAACACGGACCCACCTCCTTGACTGCGCGGGTGCCCCTTCCCTCGGTGCCCCTTCCCTCGTGCACTAGGAGTGATGCTCCGTTTTCCTCGGCAACAGCACAGGTGTCTGTTGGAGGCCAATCTCTTGCGCCTGGCTGATGTGGGATTTAATTAGTATGGGATAGAAGTGAAAGGAAGTGTGGAGTGAATGCCGAGAGAGAGAGAGAGAGAGAGACAGAGAGGTTGTGTGGAGTGCCGAGAGAGAGAGAGAGGGGGTAAGGGGAGGGGAGAGAGAAAGAGTGTGTGTGTGTGTGTGTGTGTGTGAGTGCTCGTGCTCGTGTTCGGCCACCTCAGCAATGCACTACTGAGTGCGTGCATGCGTGCGGCATGTGTGAGCCGAGTGGGTTTTTTGTTGATTTTTGACTCACTTGTGTAAACAAAGTGAGTCTATGTTTTAACCCGGTGTTCGGTTGTCTGTGTGTGTGTGTGTGTCTGTGTGTCCGTGGTAAACTTTCGCATTGACATTTTCTCTGCAAATACTTTGTCAGTTGACACCAAATTTGGCACATAAAAAATAGGAAAAATTCAGTTCTTTCCAGTCATCTTGTTTAAAACAATATTGCACCTCTGGGATGGGCACAAAAAAATAATAAAACGAAGCCTAATTATATGCAAACTGCGTTTACTGTTTTATTTATATTTTTTTGTATTTTCTAAACTTGGCACTTTGACCTCTTATTCTGACACAACAACAAGAGGAGTCATTATTATCAATTTTTGTTCAAACAGGAACTTCTTTTGCTAAGCATGGAATTTTTATTTATTTTGCAAACGTTTTGGTGCAGATGGTAAAAAAGGGAAATTACTCTGTAATTAATGCTAGGGGACGTAATTTATCACAAGTGAGTCTTGAAGGCCTTGCCTCTCTTGTTGTTATTGTTTTTGCATGCTCTACGAAAGATAAAAGCTCCAGTTTTCAACTCTGCATATTTATAGATATTTGAGCACTGACTCGATCAAGGCCTGACAAAGCGCGTTGGGTTACGCTGCTGGTAAGGCATCTGCTTGGCAGAGTGTGGTGTAGCGAAAATGGACTTGTCCGAACGCAGTGACGCCTCCTGGAGCTACTGATACTGAGCACTGAGATGGTATCGTGTCCTGTTATGTATATATATATATATATATATATATATATATATAGAGAGAGAGAGAGAGAGAGAGAGAGAGAGAGAGAGATTTTTTCCCCCGAATGTTCTTCATTCATATGATAAATGATAAGGTGTAGTTTATAGCAATCAAGATAGGGTTTAAGTTGGGTTTTCTCTTTGTTTGTTTGTTTTTTTTTCTTTTCCTTTTTCACTTTTCTGTTACCGATAATTATATGAATGTGTCATGGCAATTTTTTCTGTTTTCACTGTGTTTGAAGAAGGCTAAAAAAGTATTTTGAATTGAATAGAAACATACAAATTGAAACATACAGCCTTGACATGCACGCAATGGCACGCACGCACGCACACACACACACACACACACACACACACACACATACATACGCTCTCTCTCTCTATCTATGTATCTATCTGTATCTATCTCTCTGACACACATCCCCGTCCTCACCTCCATCCCCACCCACCCCCTCAGTCTGTCGACAAGACGACGCTTTGAAATTGACTGTCGACAATTTCCCATCCATTTTCAGCGCTCGCTACTGAGGCAGGTTCTTTGAAGCTTACACAGACAGAACACGATTAACAGATAAGCAATCCTAACTGATCGGCACCCCGCGCAACCACCCCTCAGTTTCCCATCGTCCACAGACACACAGATGGATTTGTGCGATTGCTGTATTTCCTTCGCACGCTCAAGCACACGCACACACATACATGCACACACACACACACGTACACACACACTCTCTCTGTGTCTCTCTCTGTTTCTCTCCCTCTCTCTCATTTCTCTCTCACCTCTCTCTCTCTCATTTCTACCCCCTTTCTCTCTCTTTTCTCTCTCTCATTTCTCCCTCCCTCTCTCTCTCTTTCTCTCTCATCTCTCTCTCATTTCTCTCCCTCCCCTCCCTCTCTCTCTCTCTCATTCATTTCTCCCTCCCTCTCTCTTTCTCTCTCACCTCACTCTCTCATTTTTCTCTCTCTCCCTCCCTCCCTTCCCCCCCTCTCTCTCATCTCTCTCATTTCTCTCCCTTATCTCTCTCTCTCATTCATTTCTCCCTCCCCCTCTCTTTCATCTCTCTCTCATTTCTCTCTCTCCCCTCCCTCTCTCTCTCTCATTCATTTCTCCCTCCCCCTCTCTCTCTCACCTCTCTCTCATTTCTCTCTCCCTTCCTCCCTCTCTCTCTCTCCCTCTCTCTTTCTCATTTCTGTCTCCCTCATCTCTCTCTCATTTCTCCCCCCTCCTCTCTCTCATTTTTCTCTCTTTCTCTCACTCACCTCTCTCTCTCATCTCTTTCTCATTTCTCTCTACCCCCCTCTCTCTCTCACATACACACACACCTCTCTCTCTCTCTCGTCTCTCTCTCTCTCTCGTCTCTCTCTCTCTCTCGTCTCTCTCTCTCGTCTCTCTCTCTCTCTCTCTCTCTCTCTCTCTCTCTCTCTCTCAGACTCACCTCTCTCTCTCATCTCTTTCTCTTTCTCATTTCTCTCTAACTGCCCCTCTCTCCCCCCTCCCCTCACACACACACACACCTCTTTCTCTCTCGTCTCTTCTCTCTCTCTCTCTCTCTCTCTCTCTCTCTCTTCTGTGTCGATGTCTTCATGCTCAGAAGCAGGGACTTTTTATCGTCAGGGAAACGCTATCGATTTCCCAAACAAAAAGTCTTGGTCTCAAAACATGCGCACAAACGCACGCACACACAAACACACACACACATGCGCGTGCACACACACACACACACACACACACACACACACACACGAAAGCAGGTCAATGTGTCCCCAGGTCTCTGAATTTGCCCAAACAGGTCTCAAATGTGCTTTGCTCAACTCTGCTTCACTATACTCAACACAGCTCTGCTACTCGACACAGCTCTGCTCCACTATACTCAACACAACCCAGCTCTACGCAGCTGAACTCTACTTAGCTCTGCTCCAATCAACTCAGCTCTTGTGAAATGAGCAGAGCTCAGCTGTACTCAACTGAACTCTTCTCGACTATGCTCGGCCAAACTCTTTTCAGCTGTGCCGAACACAGTTATATAATCAACTGTTCTCAACTAAAAATAAACAAATAATGAGGCCAGGAGATGAAATGATTAACAAATAGTAAAGAGTGGTAACTCTCTCCATTCACAAGGAACACAACTTCAAGTCAGTGCTGCTTACGCTGCCAATTCTGCTAGCACACAGGTAAATAAAAGGTACATTGGAACAAACCCAGACACTTCCTCAAAAAAGGAAGCGCCGGA
>NC_134878.1:8827794-8830294 GCF_041734735.1 Babylonia areolata | reverse complement strand
AAGAGCACAAGGCAATTTTGTAATAATAATAATGGCATTTATATAGCGCTGAATCTTGTGCATAGACATATCTAAGCGCTTTCGCACCAGTCATTCTCACGCACGCATAATTCTAAAACTGGAGAAACTGAAGACAAGGAAGAGGCAGGGAAGGGAGGCTATTTTGGGAAGAGGTGGGTTTTAAGGCCAGACTTGAAAGAGCTGAGTGTGGAGACTTGACGAAGCGAAAGAGGAAGTTCATTCCAATTGCAAGGTCCAGAGACAGAGAAAGAACGGCGGCCAACAGTCGAGAGTTTGAATCTGGGTATGCGTAAATGGAGTGGATCCGAAGCTGATCGCAGTGAGCGAGATGAAGTGTAGAGGAGAAGGCAGCCACAGAGATAGGAAGGGGCTGATTTGTGAATACATTTGTAGCATAGGGTGCTGATCTTGTACTTTATTCGGTGTGAGACAGGGAGCCAGTGGAGATGTTGCAAAAGAGGAGTGATGTACTCTAAATTGACTGGCGGTGAAAGGGTTAAGGCTTTTTTGTCAGTTGACTTTCCCGGCCTCCACCTAACCTCTATTCATCCCTCCATATCACACACACACACACACACACACACACACACACACACACACACACACGCACACACACACACACACACACACACACACACACACACACACACACACACACACAAACCGGGAAAGGGGGTTGTGAACAGGCAGTTGTATTTTTCTCCTACTTTCCCGTATCCTTTTTTTCAGTGCCTTAACCCCTGCCTCTCTAACCCTTCTTCATCTTTGTTGTCCCTCTGCTCATTCTCCTCCATTGCTTTCTGTCCGCCGCCAGCAGTCTTGTTGCAATACAACATAATGCAATATAATAATAATAATAATAATGGATACTTATATAGCACACTATCCAGAAATCTGCTCTAGGTGCTTTACAAAAACGCTTTTGATAACATAAAACATTATATCTATGTTATATACACACACCAAAATGTGACCACACACACACACACACACACACACACACGCACGCACGCACGCACGCGCACACACACACGCACGCACGCACGCACGCGCACACACGCACGCACGCACGCACACACACACACTGCATACATACATTTTAACATACATGTGTATCTAACAGCTACCCTAACACATACGCACACATAGGCAGGCACAAACTTACATAAACACACGCACACACAATACACATTCATATACATGCATGTAGTTGTGGACCTGCCACAATTGAACTTATTGCTGAGGGAATAGGTGAACAATACAACATAATACAATACAATACAACATAATGCAATATAATACAATACAATGCAATACAATACAACATAATACAATACAATACAACATAACACAATGCAATGCAGTACAATACAATACAATACAATGCAATACAATACAGCTTTATCAATCCATTTGGAAATTGATTCCCCCTGTCCCTCTTTGCTCTCGCAGATAGTCGCACAAACCTGATGTTCCTCTCTTTTCTTTTCTTTTCTTTCTTTCTTTCTTTTATTTATTATTTTTGACACACTGTTCAGCTGGACTTTTGATCGGAATTAGTTCCCAGGTGAATGGTGGGATGTAGGGGTTGGGCAGTGGTGGGTGCGATGGTGGGGGGGGGGGGAGGTCTAAAAGGATACAATAAATGGTCTGGGATCTTTTCCGTTTTAGAGATTTATTATTTTTAGGCACTATTTCAATGTGAATTTTTTTTTTACGCCAGTTGTATTCGTACTGTTTATTTATCCTCCTCCTCCTCCTCCTCCTTCTTCTTCTTCTTTTCTTCTTCTTCTTCTTCTCCTCCCTTCTTTCCCTCCTCTTCCTCCTCCTCCTTTTCCTCCTACTCCTTTTCTTCCTCCTCCTCCTCTTTGTTTCTTTCCTTCCTTCTTCTTCTTCTTTTCCTTCTCCTCCTTTTTTTCTTTTCCGCCTCCTCCTCCTTCTTCTTCTTTTCCTCCCCCTCCTCCTCCTCCTCCCTCTCCTCCTCCTCCTCTTTCTTCTTCTTTTCCTCCTACTCCTCCCCCTCCTCCTCCCTCTCCTCCTCCTCCTTCTTCTTTTCCTCCTACTCCTCCTCCTCCCTCTCCTCCTCCTCCTTCTTATTTTCCTCCCCCTCCTCCTCCCTCTCCTCCTCCTTCTTCTTCTTTTCCTCCTCCTTCTCCTTCTTCTTCTTCCTTAGGCGCCGTGTCAGAATGTGTTAGGTGTTGGTCTTCTGATCCATTGTTCATCAGGGATGAGGTCCCACTTTTAGCGTGGTATTGTGTCCTTGGGGAAAGGCGCTGCACTCTGAATTACCTCACTCCACCCAGGTGCGAGCAGGTACCTGGCTAGGTTTGGGGTGGTTAAATTGGGGCCCCGCCTTTCTGTGCTGAAGACTTGACACAGTGAATGGGAATGAATTCTTGGGATCTTTAACCATATTAAGATGAACAACAACAACAACAACTCTGTTCCGTTCCAGATTCTCCGTATACATTTCCTGGTT
>NC_134878.1:8817794-8820294 GCF_041734735.1 Babylonia areolata | reverse complement strand
GTCCCCCGAAGTACGGCCAAATGGGGAGCAATTTGGATTAGCGTAAAAAGAAGAATGTCCCCCCAGGGGCAAATCGAGAGGGGGGGTAATTACGTTGCACGCCATGCACCGTTCGAGGCCGAGGCCCCGGGATAACTGAAAGGCAGACAATGAGATGGATTGCGTTCTGATCGCACAGACGGTGAATGGGTGAGGGAGGGAGGAGAAAAAAAAAAAAAAAAGGGAGAGAGAGAGAGAGAGAGGGGGGTGGGTGGGTGGGTGGGTGGGGGGCGCGGTTCGTGGTAAAACCATACCGTGTGTTGTTTTTCTTGAGGCGCGTGTGTGTGTGTGTGTGTTGTGTTTGTTTTGGACTTTTGCACTTTTGCCTTTGGAAAGAAATAGTTCTGTTGCTTTTTTTTTTGTTTTTGTTTATTTTTTTGTTATTGTTTTTTTTCTCCTTACTTTGGTTCTTTTTAATCTTGTTTTACGATTCCGGGTTTGATTAGAAATCTTTTATGTTTGGTTTGTTGCGCGGCTTCCTAAACTGTGTTTTTAGCTTCGTTTCATCTGCTTCACAATGGCGTCGTTTTCTTTTCTACGTAGTGTCAGGTTCGTTTTGTTTTGTTTTGTCTTGTAAGCTGAGCAGGCGCGCACCGTTTTATTGCAACTCCCCTCATTATCTCCCTTGATCTTTGTGCGCGCGCGTGTATCGATTGTGTGTGTGTTTGAGTGTGTACGTGTGTTTGAGTGTGTGTGTGCGCGCGCGCGTATGTACGTGTTTGTGTGTATACGTGTGTTTGTGTGTGTATGTGTGCGTGTGTGTGTGTGTGTGTGTGTGTGTGTGTGTGCGTGCGTGTGTGTGTTGAAGGGAATGGAGGATCACGCATGTACTTGCTATATGTGTGCGTGTGCGCGCGCGCGAGTTCACTCGCATTTTCCATGTTGGATATATGTGTTTTCAGTCATGTATTATCTGTTTATATGCTAGTGCGTGTATCTGTGTACACGCGGCGACATCCTTACCTTTAGAAATTTCGTCACAGGTGTATGATTTTTGCCTTTGTGACAATGATGTACTCGAGTTCTATGACTCATTTCGCATGATTTTGTTTTTTTCAAGGAAAGCATAAACAACTGAGTTGTTCTATTCGAACGATAGAATAAAAGAAAACGCCCATACAAATAGGCAGATTTGTTCTATGTTATTGACTAGTCATTCATCAGCTGAGTCTGAGGATGTCAGCCACTGGATCAACTGACAAGGTGATGAATACCTTTTGTATTTTGGGCGTGCTCGTTAAAAATGTGTGGGAGTATGGAGATTACTCATACCAGATGTCATATAGTAAAAATGCCCATGAATCGACGGGCGCGATGGCCGAGTGGTTAAAACGTTGGACTTTCAATCTGAGGGTCCCGGGTTCGAATCTCGGTGACGGCGCCTGGTGAGTAAAGGGTGGAGATTTTTCCGATCTCCCAGGTCAGCATACGTGCAGACCTGCTAGTGCCTGAACGCCCTTCCGTGTGTACACGCAAGCAGAAGATCAAATACGCACGTTAAAGATCCTGTAATCCATGTCAGCGTTCGGTGGGCTATGGAATACAAGAACATACCCAGTGTGCACACCCCCGAAAGCGGAGTACTGCTGCCTACATGGCGGGGTATAAACGGTCATTCACGTAAAAGCCCACTCGTGTACATACGGGTGAACGTGGGAGTTGCAGCCCATGAACGCAGAAGAAAAAGTTCATGAATAATTACTGTACAAGTGTTGAGTGATGTGTGTTGAGTCGGGGTCTGCTCTGTGTTCCCCCAGTAATAATTATGCCCCCCACGTTTCTTCACGTTCCTTTGTCACGTTTTCGCATTATTATGACGTCTTGACCATTACTGACCACCACTAACCACTGGCCATGCAGACCACCACTGAGCTCCGCTGACCACTGGTCGATCACTGACCGCTGACCCGGCACAGTTCACCGGCGACAAGTACCGACCACTGACAACCGCTGACCCAGCACCACTGACCAGTTGTGACCGCTGACCACTTCTGACCACTGCTGACCACTGCAGATCACTGCTGACCATTGACGACCTAACCGCCGATCACTGACCATTGCTGACCACTACTCACCAGGGCACAAATTTTATGCATGATTAAAAATACGTCACCTTGGGGGAACACAGACTTGGCGCGCGCGCGCGTGTGTGTGTTTTGTTGTTGCTTTGAGGTGGTGTGTACGTGTGTGTGTGTGTGTGTGTGTGTGTGTGTGTGTGTGTGACATAATCTTTTTCTCTCAGTTTCTACTTTTCTCTCTGTTTCATACCACATCCAGTCTATCACTGTCTCTGACACGTGCGCGCGCGCGCGCACACACACACACACACACACACACAATCACACACACACACACACACCGCCGCGATGGGCAAACCACTTCTTTTTATACCTTTTGTTGTTGTTTTTTCGTCTTTTGTTTTCTTGTGTCACGACGTTTCTCTCTCCCTCTCTTTGGAAAA
>NC_134878.1:8810294-8812794 GCF_041734735.1 Babylonia areolata | reverse complement strand
CATCCAAGTGTAGCCTCCCTTTTTATCTATGCTTTTTTACTCATAGAACCCACTACTGATTTTTAATTGATAATGAGTATTTGGACCGATGATGGATGTTTTCCGTATATTTATTGCCTCAGATACATATTCTTCATTTTCTGTCATCAGTATGCCGAACAATTTTTTCTCTGCGCTGGAGCTGTATTGAAAAGGGTACAGTTTTTATCGCAATTCATCGTATGTTTTGCAGTTAAATATAAAATGATTTTCATCTTCTGGGCTTTCGCCACACACTGGACAAGGAGATGTTGCTACGTCTGAATCGAACCATCTTCTGTTGGCATTCAGTCCAAGTGCTCTCAATCTGAGCTTCGCAAAGCAGATTTCATGCCATTTATTTGTTATTATCTGAATACGCTTCTCTGTTTGAAAAAATTGATTTAAATGAATAGAACCATTTATACCTATCATTGCTCTTTATTTATCCATGCCAGTTTTGTTTGTAACATGCTATAAGTCTATCTTTCAATTCAGATACAAAGCCGCTCTCGTGCCCTACTCCTTGGCACATCCAGACCAGACCGAATTCATGTTCCGTTAGTGTTTTCTTGATGTGGAATACCCAGTTCTGTTTGCCCTTCTCCTCTTGCAGCAGCAGCAGCTCGTATGCTTGATGCTTGTCTACACAATCGTGATGTTGGCAGACTTGCTAGTTTGAGCCAATATTTTATGCATTTTACAGTTGATCTAATATGCAATGGGTACCTGCTAATGTAGAGAGAGAGAGAGAGAGAGAGAGAGAGAGAGAGAGAGAGAGAGAGAGAGAGAGAGAAATATTGACAGCAATCAAGCACGCACTCACAGGCACACACAGACACTGTCAGAGATACGAACGCACACGCACACACACAGAAGCGCGCTCACACATGCCCGCACAAACATACAGCATACAAACACACCATCGCGCGTGCGCGCGCGCGAACATATGCTCGCACACACACGGGCACTGACATAAGCGCACACATACATGTACACACACACACACGCACACACACACACATAGACACACACACAGACGCACGCACACACGCACACACACACGCACGCACACACGCACACACACACGCACACACACACACACACACACAAACACACACACACACACACACACACACACACACAGAGCATTTCTCCAATAAATGTCACATGAGAAAAGTCCAAAGTTAAGGTTGTGGGGGAAGACAGAGTGGATCTTATTAATTCGTCGGATCAACGTATAATCTGACCTTGAGCCGTGTCGGTGATAAGGAAAATATGTTGGGGAGGGGGGAGGGGGAAGGGGGGGGGGGGTGGACGAAAAGAGATTGGGGGTGAGGGGTGGGGGTGCCAGGGCATTAGAGAACAGGACAGTAATGAAGGACGAGACAGAGACAGAGACAGAGACACAGAGAGGAAAATAGTGTTGCTACATCGCGTGCGTGTCTGTGCGTGTTCATGTGTGTGCATGTGCATTTCTCTCCTGTCTCTCTGTCTGTCTCTCTCTTTTTATATTATATATATATATATATATATATATATATATATATATATATATATTGTCACGGCTCGTAGTATTCATTTGTGGGTGTGTTCGTGTGTTCGTCTCCCTTCCCCTCCTCTCCCTTTCCCCTCTCTCTTCCCCTCCTCTCCTTTCCCCTCTCTCCCCCTTTTGCTCTATCGTTCTCTTGTGTGCTCAGTTCTGTTCCGAACTGATGCACGTGAATCTGTTGTGATGTGTGTCTGACGTCCTTAGTCCTTCTCGCTCTGAACTCTTGAGATGAGTTCGGAGTTAACGTCGTTGTGAAGGGAGAGTTTTGCTTTGCCTTTGGTGCCGAGCTTTGGAAGGAGAAGGGTCGCCGTTCCAGCAAGCGAGCTGTTGGGTGCCCTCTTGGACAGTCGTGGGGTTCGGTTCTGGTGTGACCCCCTTCTGCCTCTGTGTGGATCTGTGTTTCGTGTTCTCTCCTGGGCCAGTGGTGAGCCTGATTCCTGCCTGGTGACAGATTTGTTCCCTTGACTTTTTCCTGTGGGTTTCCCCTGTCTGCTACCCCGACGGAACTCCAGGATTCGCCTCAACAGTCATTCCCCTTCAGCCCTGTCCGTTCCAAATTCCCTCACTTCCACTCCTCCCCCCCCCCCCACCTCATATTTCCAACGTCCTCACCCACAGTCCCTCCTCCCGTTTCCACCCCCTCCGTTTCTGCGGGCGTACGACTGAAGCCAGTTCAGTGATGCTGTCCTTCAACAGATGAACGTGATTTTGGTTCAAGTGAACTGACATTTTGTTTTTCTTTAGCGTAGATCTGTGCTGCTGTTATTAGGGCTTACTGTGTCTTGATCAAGCTGCTATGATGTAACTAAAGTATTGCTGTAGTTAAGTGTTTCAATTTGTGTGTCTGGACCAGGGTATTCAAAATGTACAACGGTAAAGAATTGAGCTGATTTATCTATGTCTGTGTTTTGTGTTGTCGGGGTGTGTGTT
>NC_134878.1:8787794-8795294 GCF_041734735.1 Babylonia areolata | reverse complement strand
TTTTATATCATTGAAATGTTTCACTTTATCTTAAAATGTAATTTTTGTTTTCTTACCTAAATGTTGTTGTTTTTTTACATGATAGTTCATATGTACGCTGTGATCAAGGAAGGGTGTGCCAGTTGCTCATTCGTTTTTCGGTTTTCGGTTTTATCTGTTGATGAGCATTTGTCTTTTTAAATGTTATAATATCTTACTGAATATTCTCCTTTTTATAATGATTGAAACGTACACATACGCGCGCGCACGCTCAACACACAGGCACACACACGCGTGCGCGCACGCGCGCGTGCGCACGCACAAAACGATGCATGCACGCGCACGGACACACACGCAACACACACACACAGTTGTTACACTCTAAATCATAATGTAATAGTATCTTACCCACATGTTTTTCTTTTTACATAATAATTGATGTGTGCATGGTGATAAGTGAAGGGTGTGTCAGTTGTTGTTTTTTTTCTCTTTGATTTTTGCTGACGGGCATTTTATTTTAAGTGAACCTAAGAGAATTTTCTGTTTTTGGTTGAAGCAGATGATAAAGTATTTTGAATTAAATTGAATAAAGTACATCTCGCTGACAGTTGTAGACATACGAGCACATGGAGTTACCTACCGACCGTCCAACACACACGTGTGCAAACAAACAAACAAAAAACAAAAAAAACAAAAACAACAACAACAAAAAAAAAGAAAAAAGAAAAGAAAACGAGCATCGTGAAGCAGTTTATTACCGTGGAGAACACACACATGGGAGGGCTGTTTCAACACATGGGTCTTCAGAGAGGAGCTGACAGAGGCTGTCCATCATTAAAGGAAAGGTTGTCCCAGATGACTGGACCCTGTTGTAATATATAGATTACTTTATTACCTGTAACAAGAGAATTTCGTTTGTGGTGGTGTATAGGCCCAACACTCGGCTTATATCACAGATTGACATAAGTTTACAGTTGGGCCAACAGCAAAGTGAGAGCTGTATTATCAATGGTTTCTCCAGTCAATGGGAAACCATTTACAGCTTAGTCTTTTGTGAAGGACTATGACTCTCAAACTAGGAGGCAAAACGGCACTGGCTCTTCGTGCTGCAACTTTGTGGGCTAGTTGGCCTTTGGGAACCATCCCAACGCCGACTGTCCTAAAACCCTCTTGGCCGAGAGAGTGGGGATGTACTTGGGCAAGACACTCTCCACTATAATCAAATTCTAGCCCAAATAGTCGGAACAGCAGTTGCCTCCTCTGCTGTTCTGATGGTCATAGTCGGACACGACTGACTATCATATATATATATATATATATATGAAAACAACGCACGAGAATCACAGTTAACCTGTGTGAATAGATAAAAGACATAACATGCTTGAATGCTAAGTTGACGTAAACTTCATTACAACAATCACAACCTCTCACCTCCTCATCTCAGGGCCGTAACGACAAAATAGTCGTTGGGGGAAACATGAGGACCGCAGACGCAGCCTCCCTTCTCCATCAGTCTCTGTCAGCAGCCGCCGGCAGCAGCTCACGTGTATGGAGTCCGGTCCATTGTTTGATGTTCTTATGCCAGTTCTTCCGCTGTCTTCCTCTTCTTCTCCCGCCCTCGATGGTGCCTTGCATGATTGTTTTGGACAGACTGGTGTGTCGAGTGTTGTGCCCAAAGCATATCACCTTGCGTCTCTTCACAGTTGAAAGGAGAGGTTCCTGAGGTCCAGCAAGGTTCTTAATTCTGCTCCGTACATATTCATTGGTCCTGTGATCGATCCAGGAAATTTGAAGAAGTTTCCTCAGGCATTTGTTCTCGAAGGCCTGGATCTTCCTTTCAGTTTCGGCCGTCAGTGTCCATGCCTGGCAACCATACAGTACAATGGAGACTACCAGGGCTTTGTAGAGTTTGAATTTTGTGGAGAATCGGATGTTACTTTTCCACACTCTGTTCAGTTTGGTCATGGCTGCAGTGGCTGTGCCAATGCGAATTCTTATTTCTGCTTTGCTGCTTCCATCTTTTGTCAAGGTTGCTCCTAGATATTTGAAGTTTCCGACATCTTCCAGTTGTTCTCCGTTCATGAAAATAGTGGCATGGTCCATGTTCACGCTGATTACCATGGTTTTGGATTTCTTTGTGCTGACCTCCATTCCGTAAGCACCCGCTCTATCAACAAGTCTGTTGGTAAGTTCCTGCAGTTCTTCGTTCGTTCCCCCCATCAGATCTATATCATCAGCACATACAATGATCACGTTAGAAGACAAGGCATGAAGTATCACACTGTAATAAACTATAGACATATCACCAACCCGAAACTATTCAACAGTATATAAGGGTATGTATGAAATCAGTACCACACTGTGATTAAACCTAGACAGTCATGATTTTGTATTTGTATTTGTATTTCTTTTTATCACAACATATTTCTCTGTGTGAAATTTGGGCTGCTCTCCCCAGGGAGAGCGCGTCGCTATACTACAGCGCCACCCATTTTTTTTGTATTTTTTCCTTCATGCAGTTTTATTTGTTTTTCCTATCGATGTGGATTTTTCTACAGAATTTTTCCGGGAACAACCCTTTTGTTGCCGTGTGTTCTTTTCCGTGCGCTAAGTGCATGCTGCACAAGGGACCTCGGTTTATCGTCTCATCCGAATGACTAGCGTCCAGACCACCACTCAAGGTCTAGTGGAGGGGGAGAAAATATCGGCGGCTGAACCGTGATTCGAACCAGCGCGCTCAGATTCTCTCGTTTCCTAGGCGGACGCGTTACCTCTAGGCCATCACTCCACTATACATATGATTGTAATCCCAAATTAAGTCATTCAACAGTATTTTATCTCTCTCTCTCTCTCTCTCTCTCTCTCTCTGTCTCTGTCTCTGTCTCTCTCAGTGAAATTTGTCGTTTATCTTTCTTGTTAACAGCTCTGTGTTGTTTGATGTGGCCCTAGCCCCAACATCCCTCTTTTCCCCTTTATTTTATAACCCAGGTCTGGGTGGAAAAAAAGCATATGTTTTACTTATCTCATAGCCCTGGTAAAATAAAATTTCGTTTCCTTCCGTTTCTCTCTCTCTCTCTCTCTCTCTCTCTCTCTCTGTCTCTGTCTCTCTCTCTCCTTATATATGTATGTGTGTGTGTGTGTGTGTGTGTGATTGTTCTCTCTCTCTCTCTCGCTCACTCTCTCTCTCTCTCTCGCTCACTCTCTCTCACTCACTCTCTCTCACTCTCTCTCTCCCCATGGGAGAAAGAGAGAGAGAGAGAGAGAGAGAGAGAGAGATGCATGGATATATAGACAGATAGATAGATAGACAGACAGAAAAAAACAGGTAAACGGTTTGATTCGTTTGAATCAACATCAGTATTATTTTAGGTGCTCTTTCGATTTTCCGTTTGTTTTTTGTTTTTTTGTTTTTTTTTGTCGCACCTGTTCCCGTTGAACACGCCTTCTGTTGGGGCGGTCGCCGCAATGTGCGTAATAAAAACTGGATAAATAGGAAATGGATCGTTCAGTCAGTCACTGGGAAAACACGCCGTGCTGTGTGCTGTGTGCCGCGTCACTGACAGGCCATCCGGATCACAGAGCTGTGTGTGGTTTTGAACATCGAGCTGCTGCTCCCTCCCCACCCCACCCCACCCCCTTTATTGGCTGTGTGTGTGTGTGTGTGTGTGTGTGTGTGTGTGTGTGTGTGTGTGTTGAACATTGACATACTTCTCACCCCCCTCACCCCCCCCCCCCATTATTGGGTCTGTTTTTTTTTTGTTTTGTTTGTTTTGTGTGTGTGTGTGTGTGTGTGTGTGTGTGTGTGTGTGTGTGTCTGTATGTGTTTTTGAACATCGAGCTGCTTCTCCCTCCCCCACCCCCTTTAATGGCTGTGTGTGTGTGTGTGTGTGTGTGTGTGTGTTGAATATTGATATACTTCTCATCCTCCATCTCCCCCCCCCCCCCCCCCCATTATTGGGTCTTGTTTTTGTTTGTTTGTGTGTGTGTGTGTGTTCGTTCTTTAGTTTAACGTATTTTCACTGTAAGTGATATTAAACGAGGGTAGGAAAAGTATCGAGGGGGAGGGGGGGGGGATTACTGTGTACGCATGCGAGTAAGTGAAAGTGTGTGTGCGTGTGTGTGTGTGTGTGCGTGTGCGTGTTACATATAGAAAAAGATTGATTTAAGTTTTGTTAAAAAAAAAAGCATAACAATTTCACATATTTTTAATGAAAAACTAACAACGAACCAACTGGACTATTTAACAAGGAGTTGAAAAAGTCATACATTAGCAATGAATTGCTGAAGATCGTCAACACTGAAGATGATTTCAGTTCAGGGATTTGAGACTTTAACATATCGCAAGTCGGTATATGATCGGCTGTTATGTGAGCACCACAGCTGCAAGAAACATTACTGACATATTTTGTCCTGAAACAGTTCATTTTCCCTCTGCAGATTAGAGAAATGATTTGCCTCTTATGGAAATCATTATGGTAATGTTTTCCCATGAAACCATACATTTTCTGTGTGTTCTTATGTAACTCCGAGTTACCGGTGTGTTTTTCCTCCAACTGAAATTTTGACCATTGGACTTTTTCTACCATGGTGTAACATTCCTTTAGTGAAAGCGAAATATTTAAATCTAACTCCTTCGTGGAGCTTCTAGCTCCTTTTCTAGCCAAAATGTCAACTTTTTCATTATAGTAAAAACCACAATGAGAAGGAATCCAGCAAAAGGTTATGTGAGAGCCTCTTAATAAGAGCTCGTGAATCAAATGGTTAATTTCAATAATGAGTTCATACCTAACCGTTTCTTTTATAAGTTCAATAGCGTGAAGAACTGATTTAGAATCAGCACAAAATAGAATCTGAAATATAGTTTTCGGAAAGGATATCATGAAATTTAACGCCATTAGAATTGCTATGAGTTCAGCTGTGAAGACTTATTCTCTCCCAGTTGAAATGAGTTTTGAAAGTTAAGGTCTGGAATAAGGAAAGCAGGACCAGCTCTATCATTTACAACAGAGCCGTCTGTAAATATCTTTAGATGATTAAGGTGTGTGTGTGTGTGTGTGTGTGTGTGTGTGTGTGTGTGTGTGTGTGTGTGTGTTTTGTTGTTGTTGTCTTCGGTTTAACGTCTTTCCACTTAAAGTAATATTAGACGGAAAAAAGAAAAGCCGAGGGGGTAGGGGTCGTGGGAGGGGGAGGGAGAAAAGTGTGTGTGTATGTGTGGAGGGTGAATAGGGAGAGTCAACGCTAGGGAAAAATGGCTGTGTGTGTGTGTGTGTGTGTGTGTGTGTGTGGGTGTGTGTGTGCGTGCGTGCGTACGTACGTGCATGCGGGCACGCGTGTGTGTGTGACTGTGTGGGCGTGTGTGTGTGTGCGTGCAGCCGTCGCGGCAAGCGCGTGCGACATTGGATGAGTTCAAATCCTATCAGCTGTCTGCCCAACACGGGTGATACAGCGGTTCGCACTCTTTGATCCTGCAGCACGGGCAGCCTGATCCCCATTTCCCTGTTGGTAGGAGTGAAGAAGTAAACCGACAAGAAGAGACGAGGGAAAAGGGGGGGGCGGGGGGGTGGGGGGAGGGGGGGGGGGGGAAGAAGAAAGGCCGGCGGGGTAACAAGAAACGCTATCGGAGAAAAGCAACACGACCCCCCCCCCCCCTTACCCACCTCCATCCTCCCTTTTCCTCCACCCCATTTTATATATATATATATATATATTTTTTTTTTTTTTTTTTTATATATATCCCTTCCCGCGTCCTCTTCACCGCCCCGCCCCCCCCACCCCCACCCCCCCGCCCCTCCTCCCTCCACCTTCTCATCCTTTCACAAGTCAGACATCTGACGCGCGCGCGCCTCGGCACGACACGCGAAACTGACACGCGCACACGCACGCGCTTGTTTGCTTGCTTGCTTTCTTTTTTTTTTTTTTTTAACATACAGGCCTTGTACGGCGTGTGCGTTGAGGGGGCTGGCTGAGTGAAGGCGGTGTCATCGGCCCTTGCGTCTATCCCCCTACCGCCGGTTTTGACCCCCGGGGCTACTTCATCGTACTGTGGCTGTGGTGCCCGCCGCCGGCAGTTTCGGTTTCACTGTGAAGGGAGTGAATGCAAAGGATTGCATTTTTTTAATTGATAGGGTCTTCCTTTCTCCTTTTTTTTTTTTTTTTTTTTTTTTTTTGAGGCGGGGTAGGCTGGGGGTGGGGTGGGGGGATTGGGTTAACAAAAACAGCGACAGAGTGACTAACACACACACACACACACACACACACACACACACACACTGCTTTCCTAAATATTGTTTGCACTTTTTGCCCGTGTTTTAGGACAAGACAGGAATGAGTGGCAGGCATCCATTCACGTTCCTGTTGTCTTCTACTGTCTTTTTTTTTTTTTTTTTTTTAACCCTTTCACTGCCAAACTCGCATTTATACAGCAGATAGGTAGAGGACTCATGTCGCTGAAGGGTGACCAGATCACTGGTCTGTTGTCCATGAACCTACTGCTCTTTATGTTCGGCGGTAGGATAGGCCATATTTTCTACATATCACAGGGGGAATCCCTAGCTATTCTTAAAGACCATGCTTTATGGGCTTTTTTTTTTATAGCACAGGGGAGTTTTGCACTCTAAATTGATCTGGCGGGGAAAGGGTTAAAGAGCTGGCGGGTATCAGCCCTGGAATGACCCCATTGCTGTCAGCTTAGCAGTAAGCAACATGGTTTGATATGATCCGATCCATTTTAGTTCGAAAAGAAGTTTCTCTGTTTGCATGACAGGGTCCTGCGATGGAGAGTACGAAATGGTCTGCATGCGTAGAGCTCTGAACCTGCCACTTATGTCTGACCGTCTGCTACTAATGTCATCATGTAGTGGGTGTGTTTCGTCTGTCAGAATTGCTATTAGACTGTCTGTGAATTTTCTAGTGTGCATCTCGCCAAAGGTGTCTTGTCTTTTTCCCACCACCCCACCCGCTTTCTTAATGACCTTTTCCAACCTGTCTCTGTCATGTTTGATCAAGTTTCCTACCCAGCACACAGCGCCATATAATAAAACGCTGCAGACAACACATGTGTAAAGCATTTGGAGCATCTGCTTGCACACATTAAAAGACTTCAATTTTCTTGAACAGTACATGCGACTGTTGCTCTTTTTAATAAATGCAGTGGAGTTCTCATTCCAATTGAGCGTATTGCCGATTACCACACCAAGATAGTTGTCTACTTGTTCGACCACTTCATTTTTCATGGCCATTGGGGCACTGTTCTACTGAAAACATCACCAACATCGTCCATTTCTGGAGGTCGTGTGATAGGAACTGAGCATCGCCAAAGGTCTTCTGTGGTCACTCAGTGATGTTTGCCCTCCTGTCGCTGTCTGCCACATCTCCTTTTTCCTCTGTACTCTTCCCTAAAGGATGGCCTTGGAGATTCCTTTTGATCTTGTCACTTTACCATACCATCATATCTTCTCTTTTCACCACTGTGGTCAGTAGGACTTTAAATTAAACCGAGCAGCGTGCTGTTTGATGGTTTCC
>NC_134878.1:8732794-8785294 GCF_041734735.1 Babylonia areolata | reverse complement strand
TTACAGAGTGATTTCCCTTTTTACTATCTGCACCAAAACGTTTGCAAAATAAATAAAACGTCCACGCTTAGCAAAAGAAGTTCCTGTTTGAACAAAAAATGATATTAATGACTGCTCTTGCTGTTGGATCAGAATATCAGATCAAAGTGCCAAGTTTAGAGAGTACAAAAAATATAAATATAACAGTAAATGCAGTTTGCATATAATTAGGCTTCATTTTTTTTTTTTTTTTGTGCCCATCCCAGAGGTGCAATATTGTTTTAAACAAGATGACTGGAAATAACTGAATTTTTCCTATTTTTATGCCTAATTTGGTGTCAACTGACAAAGTATTTGCAGAGAAAATGTCAATGTTAAAGTTTACCATGGACACACAGACACACGGACACAGACACACACACACACACACACACACACACACACACACACAGAGAGAGAGAGAGAGAGAGAGAGAGAGAGAGAGAGAGACAACCGAACACCGGGTTAAAACATAGACTCACTTTGTTTACACAAGTGAGTCAAAAATTGAAGAGAGAGAGAGAGAGAGAGAGGGAGAGAGAGAGAGGGAGAGAGAGAGAGCTGCAACACATGCAGATGCTGGACAGCGAAACCTTCACGAAACCAATACTCAGGCACTGAACCTCTGGTGTAGGTGGCATGAGCTCTCTGGGAGATGTTCTTCGGCGATAGTAGGCACCAGCCGATTTAGGAGGACTCTGGCGAGGATCTTGCCTGCGATGGAGAGCAGAGTTATCCCCCTGTAGTTGGAGCAGTCCGACTTTTCTCCCTTGTTTTTATACAGGGTGATGATGACTGCGTCACGGAGGTCCTGTGGTAGTTTGCCTTGCTCCCAGCAGCAGACAAAGAGGTTGTGGAGTTTGGAGTGTGCGAACTTAGCAGTGCTTAGTTTACTTATCGTTAAGAATGTTCCCAACCCCATGGTAAATTCCATATCCTTAGGAACATTCTTAAACTCTACGCAAACTTAGCTCTGCAATGATCGCCTCATGCCACCCGGTCCTGGACCTTAACCCATTCGGGACGGCCAGTTTTCTCCTTTTCTCTCTCCATCAAATCCCTGTAAAGACCCCATCTGATGCAGGTGTGAGAACAGCCCAGCCTGCAGTTCAAGTCATCATAATGAATGCGGTATTCCTTGTCTTCATCTAGTCGGTGCTATCACCCTCCGTTAGAGACATTTTCAGTGACGCTAGCAGCAGTGAAACATTGCATCGTCGCCCATTTTGTCGTTGGTACGAAGAGAGTTAACTCTCTCCATACGAACGGAGAAAGAGAAGACGTTAACAGCGTTTCACCCCAATTACCACCATCAAAATATTGCAAGCGGAAGGCTCTTATACTGAAGAGGTGAATGTTGACAAAGAATACCACAATTCTGACGACGGAAGCTAAAGGTTGGGTCATTCAGACACCCACTGGACATCCGAGGGGTCTGTGTAGAGGAGAAGAGAGGACTGGCCGTACTGAGTGAGTTAAGGGCGGTAGCCGATAGGTTATCAAACTCCATTACGTGCGTGTCGGCGATTTCACAGGCAAATGAAACAAGTCTGCCTCCAAACCAACACAAGAGATAATCAGTGGCGTCAGCAGTGCAGGGTAGAGAGGTCCCTATTATCTCCAATAAGAGAAATTAACATGCGGTGTAAAACACATGAAACTAAACACGACAATTGCAGTCATCCAGTATATATATATACATAAAAGACATAGAATGCTATAAATTGTTGACTTGAAGTAAGACATGATTACAATCATCCCAGACTAATCACAGCTATAGGGTAGGCATATAACATAATACGACAATTAACTACAGACTTAACTGCAATAACAGTATGTGAGGGGAAAAAAAAACACCCTGGGGTTTGGACGACTTGCTAGCACACCACCCCAAATGAAGGCCATTTTGCCTTGCACTCAAGACACCAGTTCGCATCAACGGAGGAAGAAATACGCCCTGGCTATACGAATGTACTGTATATTCAACGACAGGGCCACAAGCGCATAAAAAAAAAAAAAAAGTGGCCACTAGGGCCAAGGGCAACGGGTTGCAAAAAGCGCGTCACCCGACACACTGACACGGAGACACGCTCCACTCGCTGGAACTGACAGTTATTCGGAGTGGCGGCCTCCATTTCCCACTCTTCGATCACAACAGATTTCTCTCCGCGAAAATTCGGGATGCTCCCTCTCTCTCTCTCTCTCCTCGAGGAAAGCGGCGCCTCGCTATAACCAGACACGACTGTTCCTTCCACTACTACCCCAGCCCACCCCCTCGCCAACCAACCCGCCCTCCACGCCATGACCCATCCCCCTCTCTTCTTCCCGTCCTCCTATATTTTTTTTTTATGTCTACATGTAAGCCAGTATATATGTTTACCTATCAAAGCGAATTTCTGTCATATACATTTTCTCTCTCTCTCTTTTTTTAAATTTTTTTTATCCTTATCGCCAGCAAGTTTTCTTGCTGTCGCAGGTTTTTGTTGTTTTGTTTTTTAAACTGCGCTTAGAGCTTACTGTCAATCGAAAGACTAGAAACCCAGTCATCATAACTATTAGGTCCAGTAGAATGAGAAGTAAAAGTCACAGTAGTTGCTAGAATCGAACCAGGGACACTCGCCACCACCGAGTTTAGGGCGCTTGGCCACCACGCTACACCCAATAAGGACCGATGTGGTTTCCTGGGTAGGGTAGGTATGGGTAAATGCGAACGATCCAGTAGAAGCGACCAGCTCAATTAATCAATGTATGCACTGTAAGACAACGATAGTCTAACGTAGTTTTTTTTTGTTTTTTTTTTTTTTTTGTTGTTGTTTGTTTTTTGAAAGCTTTCTCCGACTGGTTACACCAGAAAAAAGTTCGTCTGCTCATTCTTTTCAACGTTTTGTCGACGTTTGAAATGGCAGGGGTGCCTGAGGGTAAATGCGAACGGGCAAGTCTAAATGCGAACGATTGCTTTGGGTACATGTTGACAATTAAATCAGAAGCAGGTCTTGAACTCATTAGACAACATATTATTGGAACATCGCACCAAACTGTTGTAGTGTTGGTTTTGATCACACATGCACACAAACAAACAGACATTTAAACGCACACACCCCACACCGCACACAAACACGCCCTTTTGAGAGTGCTCAGTAACTGTGCAGCATCGTTTGCAAATAGACTCACGTCAAAATATCCTATGGTCTAATTGCAAACGCCACTTGTTTTGCAGATGCCAATATGCTTTCTTAAATTCTCCCAGCACTGGCAATGCGTATTCGACATCTACGATCAAACCAACTATTTTAAACTGTGTCAAAGTTCAAGTCCTACAACTTGCTTCCCTTGATTTTAGGATTTTGAGAGCACGTATGTAACCTTGGTCGGCAGTGGTGCGCGAAGAGAAGAAATAGCGTGGAAATAGCCAGAAATAGCTGATGTTCGTCTGGTTCTTGGAAATACTACTATGGATATTCATTAATGTTTTAGAAAAAGGTCGAAGCAGACGTTAAATTGTGAAATGCAGCCATTTTAGAAGTGGGGCGGTATACGAATCGTTCGCAATTACACGCTGTTCGCAATTACCCATACCTACCCTATGATTATCATGCCAGTTGTGGGCCTTGTTTCTTGTCAAAGAGCATCAAAACGTATCGCAAAAATGTGACAGTGTGTGTGTATGTGTGTGTGTGTGTGTGTGCGCGCGCGCGTGTGTGCTTGTTTGTGCGTGTGTGTGCGTGTGTGTGTGTGTGTGTGTGTGTGTGTGTGTGTGTGTGAATAGATGAAAAAAGAGATGCAGTTCATTATTTTCCCTAAAAGACTGCACCTCCCACATTCACACGTTTCTGCGAGTGGGGTTTTATACGTGAATGACCGTTTGTAAGGCCCGGAAGCCATGCTACACACCGTTTACGGGAGTAACATATACCTTATGCATGTTATTCACGAACTAAGAAAAATAACCGCGGGGGTACATTTTCACGCAGGCAGCTCGCTACCACTTACACCTACAACACACACGCGCACACCGACACACGCTGGCTGATCAATGTCAGGGCAATCGATCCCTCTCCAGCCAGATTGTCGTCGCCATGGTGACCCGGCTATCACGTGCTTAGGGCCAAAAGAGGGGGAGAGGAGAAGGGGGAGGAGTAGAGATGGTGGTGGGGGGGGGGGAGGACGAGGGGTACGGGAAGCGGTTGTTGGGGTGGGGGAGGGGTGGGGTGGGTGCGTGTGGGGGGACGGAGTCGATGAATTATTCATAAAGCTGGCGTGCTTGTCACGTGACGGGGCGGTGGCGGATGTGTATCGTTTGTCTTGTGGACCCAGAGAGATAGAGAAAGAGGCTGCTGTGGGAGGGGGGAGGTAGGGGTAGGAGTGATGTGTGTGTGGGGAGGGGTGCGGGGTGAGGGTGGGGGGTGCGAGTTAGGTTGTGGCTGAAACGAAAGTAGACTGTTTTACACCATCGGCAGACAGGATGTGTAAACATAAAACTGTTCGGACAAGGAAGTAGTAGAAAGAGAGCGAGAGACTGAGAGAGACACAGAGACAGAGACAGAGAGTTGGGTGCGGGAAGGGAGAATGAGAGGACAGAAAGAGAGGGAGGGGAGGGGGGGGGGGGAGACACCATTGACCCGCGTACTTACATGTCAGTGGGGTAGGCAGGCAGACAGACAGACAGACAGGCAAGTATAGACTGAGGCTGGAATTAGGAGGGTGGCTGGATCGAGTATTCTGCTGTTGCTGTATGTGTGGATAGACATTAGAGCGTGTGCTAAGTCCTCAACCACCTGAGAAGAAAAGAGAGGAGGAGGAGGGGGGGGGGAAGAAACATGTAACTGACTAGATATTATAAGTCGTAATCAGTTTTGGCGGTGATTATACTCTTGTGTTATACTCCAGTTCGGTGTGTTACATGGTACTGCTATTAATTTCGCACTATACTGAACTGCCCATCATTGTGTTGTGTTGTGTTGTGTTGTGTTGTGTTGTGTTGCAGTATATTGTATTGATTTCTGCAAATTTCGATTTTGTTACTGTTCATCTGTATGTTTGAAATGTGACAAGTTTTCTCAGGAGACAAAGCATTATTTTCGTCACTCCATTTTTTTTTCTCTCCACCCGTACTTATCATTTACTTCTAACTCCCCCCACCCCACCGCCCCTCCCCCCACCCCCACTCCCTCCCCTTCTCTCACTTCCGTATCTCCTTCCCCCCAGAAAGATTATCCGTTTATGGTCTACACTTGACATAGCTTTGCTAATAGTGCATATGTATATATGTATGTATATATATATATATATATAATATATTGTACATGGTATGGGATTTGAAAGGTGGTTTCCTGTGTATATTCATCAGAACATGCACCACTAAACATCATCAGATTAGTGAAAATAATGGTGATAATGATAATGAACGCTTATTCAGCGCCTTTTCTCAAACAGAGCTCAAACATTTTACACGTGCCAAAAAAAACAACCTCTTTAGTTCTAAATGACGAAATAGAAAAATAAAAAAGACATTATGACACAAACTCAGTTGTCCAACTCATTTGCACACACGTACAAACGTACACACACACATACACACACACAGAGAAATTCTATCTGTGGTGGACAAAGATATCAGTATTACTTAGATAGATTGGTCTTCAGGGAAGATTTGAAAGACGCTGCAAAAGTGGCGTCTGATGTTAATTGGAGGGGCTGTTCCAGACAACTCAACTCCGAAAAGAAAGACGACCTCATAGAAATATTTGTTTCTGACAGATGGAGCAGAAAGAATCCACTAATCAGAAGGACAGAGATTTCGAGATGGGTTTTACTGGCGGATAACAGCAGAGAGATGTGCTAGATCAGTGCCAGTGACAGATGAGGAGCCGGTTTTGTACGAAATTCGGGACTGAATGGGCAGCCAATGCAAGGATTTCAGAAGAATTATGGCGACGGGCGCAATAGCCGAATGGTTAAAGCGTTGGACTGTCAATCTGAGGGTCCCGGGTTCGAATCACGGTGACGGCGCCTGGTGGGTAAAGGGTGGAGATGTTTACGATCTCCTAGGTCAACATATGTGCAGACCTGCTAGTGCCTGAACCCCATTCGTGTGTATATGCAAGCAGAAGATCAAATACGCACGTTAAAGATCCTGTAATCCATGTCAGCGTTCGGTGAGTTATGGAAACAAGAACATACCCAGCATGCACACCCCCGAAAACGGAGTATGGCTGCCTACATGGCGGGGTAAAAACGGTCATACACGTAATAGCCCACTCGTGTACATACGAGTGAACGCAGAAGAAGAAGAAGAAGAAGAAGAAGAATTATGGCATGTTCACATTTGTGGAATTTCAGAATCAGCCTCACTGCAATTGTTGTGAAGTGATGCAGGGTGTTCTCTGATAAGTGGCCTCATGGCGACTTCGTATTGCCCAGTGATGAGAAACACAGACTGAGACCGGACCTGTCGGCCAGAGACCACAGCATTGTTTGTGACTTCGCATCCTGAGTTACCTCTGGCCTTAGTGTGGCTGTAATTGGAAGATTCAGAATGAACGGCATACGGTTGTTGCCACTATACTTGCATTGGGGGGAGGTTATTGTATCAATGAGTGACCAGAGTCGCATTCACGTGAAGAAGATGTTAACTGTTTTCAGCAAGGCTGACTCGCCTTCTGACACCCAGGACAACAACGCGAGTAGCCACATGGAACATCAGGACGATGTATGAAGCAGGAAGAACCATCCAAGTAGCGAGAGAGATGAAAAATTACAAGATCGGAGTGCTAGGATTGAGTGAGACAAGGTGGCTACAGTCAGGACAGATGAGACTTTCATCTGGAGAGCAACTGCTGTATTCAGGACACACAGAGGATGGAGCCCCCCACACTGAAGGTGTGGCCCTGATGCTGGCACCGGAGGCACAGGGGGCACTCATCGGCTGGGAACCTGTCAACTCCCGCATCATCACAGCCAAGTTTACCACCAAGAAGAATGACATCAGGCTGAACATCATCCAGTGCTATGCTCCCACCAATGATGCTGAAGAAGAGAAGAAAGATGACTTCTACCAACAACTACAGACAGTGATAGACAGAAGAGGAGCCAAAGACATAACAATACTGATGAGATATTTCAATGCCAAGATCGGAAGGGACAACACCGGCTACGAGGACACCATGAGGACACACGGACTGGGACAGATGAATGAGAATGGTGAGCGCTTTGCAGACCTGTGCGCCCTGAAACAGCTGGTGATAGAAGGAAGTATCTTCCCACACAAGCGCATCCACAAGGCCACATGGAGATCCCCAAACCACGTCACGGAGAACCAGATCGACCACATATGCATTAACCGCAAGTTCAGAAGATCATGGCAGGATGTACGAGTGATGAGAGGAGCCGATATGTCATCAGACCACCACCTTCTTACGACGACAGTGAGACTTCGCCTCAAGAGATCCACCAACGCCAACAACACACGGACAAGGTACAATGTTGGACTGCTCAGAAACAAGGGCACACAAGCAGCATTCCAGATCAGCCTTTCCAACAGTTTCCAGCCACTACAAGAGCTGATAGAAGACGTTGAGATGGACATCGAAACACAGTGGGAACACAGCAAGAAGCTCTGGCACGACACATGTGAAGAGGTCCTTGGCAAGAAGAAAACTCAGCACAAGGAATGGATTTCTGCCGACACCATCCACAAGCTGGAAACAAGGAAAGAGAAAAAAACTTTGCTGAACACGAGCAGAACAAGAGCAACTAAGGCAAAGGCACAGGAAGAGTACACAGCAGCGGACAGAGATGTAAAGAGGAGCATCAAGAAGGACAAGAGGGACTACATCGACGACCTGGCCAGTCAAGCGGAGGCAGCAGCCGGACAGGGGAACCTGAAGGACCTGTACCTGGTGACCAAGAAGCTGACGGGAAAGTTCCAGCAGACAGACAAGCCAGTGAAGGATAAGAACGGGAAACCACTGACAACAACCGAGGAACAGCTGAAACGATGGGCAGAACACTTCAGGGAGCTGCTGAACCGCCCCGCCCCTGACACACCACCAGACATTCCACCCGCAGACACAGAGCTGCACATCAGCTGCGACAAACCCTCAAAGGTAGAGATCAAGAAGGCCATCATGACTCTGAGAAATGGGAAGGCTGCAGGGCCGGACGAGATACCAGCAGAAGCTATCAAATCAGACATGGAAACAGCTGTCAACATGCTATACAGCCTCTTCAGCAAGATCTGGGAGAAGGAGGAGGTACCGGTCCAGTGGAAAGAAGGAATCATCATCAAGCTGCCAAAGAAATGAGACCTCAGGGACTGCAGCAACTACCGAGGGATCATGCTCCTGTCAACGCCAGGCAAGGTTCTCAACAGGGTTCTACTGGAAAGCATGAAAGAGGCCGTCGACCCCAAGCTCCGAGACCAGCAGGCAGGCTTCCGGCGAAACAAATCCTGTGCCGACCAGATCGCCAACCTGCTCATCATCGTGGAACAGTCGCTGGAGTGGAACTCCCCTCTCTACAGCAACTTCATAGATTATGAGAAGGCCTTCAACAGTGTGGACAGAGAGACGCTGTGGAAGCTGCTGAGGCACTACGGAGTCCCAGAGAAGATCATCTCCCTCATCCGGTGCACCTACCAGGGCATGAGCTGCAGGATTGCCCACGCAGGCCAGCTGTCCGAAAATTTCGAGGTAAAGACCGGAGTTCGACAGGGGTGCCTGCTGTCACCTTTCCTCTTCCTCCTGGTCATCGAGTGGATCATGAAGACCACTACAACAGGCAGGAACAACGGTATACAGAGGACACTCTGGACACAGCTGGACGACCTCGACTTCGCTGACGACCTGGCGCTCCTGTCACACAACCACAGCCAGATGCAGGACAAGACCACTCGCCTGGAGACCACGTCAGCCAGGACAGGGCTCAAGATCAACAAGAAGAAGACCGAGCTGATGAAGATCAACACCACTGCCAACACACCAGTCACAGTCGGTGGAGAGCCCATTAGGGAGGTGGAGTCTTTCATCTACTTGGGAAGCGTGTTGACCGACAGGGAGGCACGGACCGAGACGTCACAGCCAGAATCGGCAAGGCAAGAACAGCTTTCATCATGCTCAAGAACATCTGGGCATCTGGAGCAATCAGTATGAAAACCAAACTCCAATGTGAAGTCAATTCTGCTCTACGGATGCGAGACATGGCGGACAACACAGACGATGCAGCAGAAGATTCAGACATTCTTCAACACCTGTCTGAGGCGCATCTACAAGATCCGATGGCAGGAGAAGATCCGAAACTAAGATCTGTGGGAGCGAGCGGGGCAGGAACCAGTGGCCAAGCAGATACTGCGGAGGAAGTGGAGCTGGATCGGACACACCCTCAGGAAGCCAGCGTCCAGCATCACACGCACGCCAAGCCCTGACCTGGAACCCGCAGGGAAAGAGGAAGAGAGGCCGGCCTCGCAACAGCTGGAGGCGAGATACCGAGGCAGAGCTGAAACAACAAGGGACCAACTAGACTGGAATGGCCAGAACAGCCCAGAACAGAGTGTGATGGCGAGGGGTCGTCGATGGCCTATGCTCCACCAGGAGCGATGGGCATAATGAATGTAATGCCCCCCTCCTCTATATGTAATAAGATATAGATACTTAAACAGCGCCTATCCTCAGTTGGAGACCAAGCTCTAAGTGCTTTACAAACTCGGGGTCATTTGAACAACAGGTTGCCCACCTGGGTAGAGCCGACTGACGGCTGTCATTTAGGCGCTTATTGTTAGTTTCCTGTGTCATTCAGTTAGGTTTCAGCCACGTACACATGTACTCAAACAGACATTTTTTTTTTTTATAACATTTTACGTGTATGACCGTTTTGTTTATCTACTCCGCCATGTAGGCAGCTTTTTGGGTGTGTGCGTGCTGGGTATGTTCTTGTTTCCAGTAACCCACCGAACGCTGACATGGATCACAGGATCTTTAACGTGCGTATTTGATCTTCTGCGTGCGTATACACACGAAGGGGGTTCAACACTAACAGGTCTGCTCACATGTTGACTTGGGAGATCGTAAAAGTCTCCACCCTATACCCACCAGGCGCTGTTACTCGGGACCCTCAGATTGAAAGTCCAATGCTTTATCCACTCGGCTATAGGGTCCGTCGATATTGGGTTTTTTTTCATGATGACCGTCACGGTAGCTGCGCTCCCATT
The DNA here is from genome assembly GCF_041734735.1 of Babylonia areolata. Classification (NCBI taxonomy): domain Eukaryota; kingdom Metazoa; phylum Mollusca; class Gastropoda; order Neogastropoda; family Buccinidae; genus Babylonia; species Babylonia areolata. Next base: position 8,775,072 of record NC_134878.1, on the reverse strand, counting down.
CCACAGAGTGGACGTAGTGTGAATGACTGTTTGTGTTGCTGTGTTCCCATCTGTTTACACTCGTTAGATTCGCATGGGTCACGAGATCTGAGCAAAGTGATTCTGATCATGTGCCTGTGGAACTTATCATGGGTTATTTACTTGGCATCACTACTACAACAACAAAATACGAAAATTAAAAAAAAGGGGAAAAAAAAGTAGAATAACAACCTGTCTGGTGGAAGAATTGCTTGGAACCAAACACTGTGCCAATGAGAACAACAATACCCTTTGTTTGCACAAATTACTTTCGCACTTTCTAAAATCTTCTGTTTCAGAACTGATATCACTCACAAACTGCGTCGGCTAAATTCACACTTGCGAGGGATGCTTCAGCCTGTATGAAGTGATACTGAAGAAACTGCTGAAATGACTCTAAAACCCCATGTTTGGACTGATGAAGGATACTACATTGTTTAAAGTAATGCATATGAGATGCTTTAAATGTTATTCGTCGCATATTAGACACTGAAGGCCATGATTTTTGTGGTATACGAGAGTTTAGATATTTAGTAAAGATACACAGAACCTATTTCGACGAAATATGGTTGACATAAATCAGAACATCTGTTTAAAAGATAAATGAAAAGAAAAAAAAAGAACTTACAATGTTGCCTATAAGATTTAAGTCAAAAGGAAGCAGTTAGTTTATTTCAAGACCAGAACTTGCTTTTCTTTTTATATCCCTCCCTCTGGACAAAGAACACAGGGATGAAAACGGAGCAAACAAACAAACATAGCGATTCAATGAAATAAAAAAATATTCAAACAACAAATACACTGAAAAATGTATGCAAGCACGGCGTAATGATATACGTTTATGTACAACACAACAAAGCCATGAGTAGATTGTTCGAGGAAGAGAGACGGGGTAGAGTAGATTGTTCGAGGAAGAGAGACGGGGTAGAGTAGATTGTTCGAGGAAGAGAGACGGGGTAGAGTAGATTGTTCGAGGAAGAGAGACGGGGTAGAGTAGATTGTTCGAGGAAGAGAGACGGGGTAGAGTAGATTGTTCGAGGAAGAGAGACGGGGTAGAGTAGATTGTTCGAGGAAGAGAGACGGGGTAGAGTAGATTGTTCGAGGAAGAGAGATGGGGTAGAGTAGATTGTTCGAGGAAGAGAGACGGGGTAGAGTAGATTGTTCGAGGAAGAGAGACGGGGTAGAGTAGATTGTTCGAGGAAGAGAGACGGGGTAGAGTAGATTGTTCGAGGAAGAGAGACGGGGTAGAGTAGATTGTTCGAGGAAGAGAGACGGGGTAGAGTAGATTGTTCGAGGAAGAGAGACGGGGTAGAGTAGATTGTTCGAGGAAGAGAGACGGGGTAGAGTAGATTGTTCGAGGAAGAGAGATGGGGTAGAGGAGGAAAGCTAGAGTGGGAGACAAGAGAAAAAAAAACAACAGTAGGTAAAACAAGAGAGAAAAGCGGACCTATATACATATATGAGTAAAGAGAGAGGGAGAGAGGCATGCACACATTCCTAGCAATCAGTATGACTTGATGCATAGAAACGGAGACATGTCACAATCCCTTAGTCTTAGTCTTAGTGAGTCTCTACGATGCATATTTCACAAGACAGAGATGCCTTTTCCTGGGGAGAAAGAGAGCGTGAGGGGTGTGGGGTACAAAGAGAGAGGAGAGAAAAATAGGGGAGGAGAAAGAGTAGAAACAGACAGAGAGAGAGAGAGTGTGTTATTAACGACGGTTAAACATGAGAGTAGAGAGGGGGGTGTGGGGTAGTTGTTATTAACGACGGTTAAACATGAGAGTAGAGAGAGGGGTGTGGGTTTATAAGGAGAGAGGAGAGAAGAATAGGGGAGGAGAAAGAGGAGAAACAGACAGACAGAGAGAGAGAGAGTGCGTTATTAACGACGGTTAAACATGAGAGTAGAGAGAGTGGGGTGGGGTATAAAGAGAGAGGAGAGAAAAATAGGGGAGGAGAAAGAGGAGAGACAGACAGACAGTTGACAGACAGAGAGAGTTATTAACGACGGTTAAACATGAGAGTAGAGAGAGGGGGTGGGGTATGAAGAGAGAGGAGAGAAAAATAAGGGAGTAGAAAGAGGAGAGAGAGAGAGAGAGAGAGAGAGAGAGAGTGTGTGTGTTATTAACGACGGTTAAACATGAGAGTAGAGAGAGAGAGAGGGGGGGGGTAGGGTATAAAGAGAGAGGAGAGGTAAGTAGGGGAGGAGAAAGAGGAGAGACAGACAGACAGACAGTTGACAGACAGAGAGAGTTATTAACGACGGTTAAACATGAGAGAGAGAGGGGGGGGGGCGGAGGTGAGGGAGGTGAGATGAGAAAGAAACTGAATGAAGAAGGGAAACAGACAGACAGACAGACAGACAGACAGGCAGGGATGCCCCCTCGCACTGACTTGCCTGCAGCATTCAGCGCACCTCTTTATGTGCGTGGATGATTGGGGGGGGGGGGGGGGGGGGGACGGTGCTAATTCACAGACCAGGGGATGAGGACGGACAGGACAGTGTCTGGGTCAGTGCCTGCATCGACCCGGCGTCCCTCTGTCAGCTGTTCTTCTGATGGCATGCACTCCTTGCCTCGTCTTGTCTTGTCTTGTCTTGCCTTGTCTTCCGCTCCCACAGGGAGGGTACCAGAGACCTGTTGTAGGCTTTATTTTCCATCCAGCTCAAGTCACTGCACAGAAAAAAAAGCGGTACAATACAATACAGTACTATACGATGTAATAGGATATCATGATATGCGATTTAATGCCATGCCAGTAGATAGGATAATTATGATATTATACGCTCGTACGCGGACACACACGTATATTCACGCACGCACACACGCCCGCGCGCGCACACACACACACACACACACACACACACACACACACACACACAGACAAGCGTGCACGCACACGCACACAAGCTTATGGATATAGAGAGACAAACAGACAGGGCCATGACCTTTTCTGAAACCGCGATTGAACCAAACATTTTGGGAGTGTACTGCACTGGAACATACATTTAAACTGAAAAGAAAAAAAAATTACAACACTTCTTTAACTTCAGAGAGAAAAAAAAAAGCTCCACAGCAGTTAACTGTCATAATTCTTTAATCATTTATCGATCCTTTCTTTAGCATCGAAAGTCAAAACAGGGAAGGTTCACACACTTATTAAGCAAACGTCGACTTTTTTTCCTTTCTTGTTCAGAAACAAAACATATGCCGATTGTTGAGAGACGCTTGAACGAGACAACGAAAAGCAGAACGATTTTCTGCCCTCCCCTCCCCTCCCCCCCCCCCCCTCTCTCTCTAACTCTCTCCCTCCCTTGAAATACTCCTTTTAACGCGTAAAAAGGGACAGAGTATAATCGCAGTCATTGGGCTTTTGTGTGGGTGGGTGACGGCTGGGCGTATGACAACTCGGAGCCAGTGATTAACTTTCGAGTTGGACAGCTGATCAAGTTGCGTGTTTGCCTGGTGATTGACGTGGTAATTGATTACTTGACTGAATGGCTGGTCATTGGAATGGAAGACAAGGAGGACTGAGACATGTTTATTTATTTATTTATTTATCCATTTATTTTCATTTATCTATTTATTTATTTATTTATTTATTTATTTATGTGTGAGAATAAAAGAACGAATTAATACAGAGTGACCGAAAGAGAGGGACAACATGACGAAACAGAGGAAGAATGAGTGAAGGAGGGAAGTAAGGGAAAAGGCAGGAAGGAAGGAATGACTGATTTACTGAGGGTGATAGATTATGCATTCATACTGGGTGTTTTTTTGTTTTTGTTTTTTTGTTTTTTCATACAGCCCTTGAAAGAAAGAGAGAGGAACAGACAGGCAGAGAGACTGTCAGAGAGAGATTTGATTGATGATTGAGTTTGATTTATCGATTGATCACGTTTACACCAGGCTTACACAATGATTTATCTACACAAACAAATGTTGTTCAGAAATATATAAATTGTCCGTGTCAGCATAAAGAATGATAACCGGACAAATGGAGTGATGGCCTAGAGGTAACGCGTCCGCATTGGAAGCGAGAGAATCTGAGCGCGCTGGCTCAGCCGCCATTTTCTCCCCCTCCACTAGACCTTGTGATGGTCTGGATGCTAGTCATTCGGATGAGACGATAAACCGAGGTCCCCTATGCAGCATGCACTTAGCGCACGTAAAAGAACCCACGGCAACAAAAGGGTTTTTTCTGGCAAAATTCTGTAGAAAAATCCACTCCGATAGGAAAAACAAATAAAACTTGCACGCAGGAAAAAATACAAAAAATGGGTGGCGCTGTAGTGTAGCGACGCGCTCTCCCTTGGGAGAGCAGCCCGAATTTCACACAGAGAAATCTGTTGTGACAAAAAGAAATACAAATACAAATATAAAGACAGGAGTCGAAACGAGAATAAACAAGACACAGTTTCACACACACACACACACACACACACACACACACACACACACACACACACACTCATACACACACATGCACACACGCACGTATTATTCACACACACACGTTCATTTTCTTATTTGAAAGTGGATTTAAGCAGTCTGTGACTGCCTTCTCCGACAAACGAATAATGTCCTGGGTTTTGTAAATTTGTTTCATGAGAATACAGACACAGCTTGTTTCCAAATTGATTTTAAACGTTTACTGTTATTCTTTTGGACTCCTTGGGGAGCATAGAGCCACATCAGCACTCCTCCAGTGCAACTGGTTTTGCTGCTGCCCTTTTCAACCGGGCCCATATCCAGGAAACGAATGATGAACGCCCAAAGCCTCATACAATTATGTCATTAGCAACTATTTTCTCTTGTGCAGGGCGTGCACTAGTCGTGTTTTGTATTCTCCGATTCAAAACGAAACTGAACAAATACCGGTTCAGTTGTCGAACTTCATCTTTCAACAATGTGTCGAATTTACCTTTACTGTCAATAAAAAAAAACGCACAAAAAAACCCAAAACAAAACAAACAAAAAAACAAAGAAAAAAAAAACAACAACAAAAAACACGCGCGCACACAAACTGCAACATCTGGTAAGCTTTAAATGGGTATAGATTTTATATCAGGAGGAAGGTAGAAAAATGGTCAAAACGTTCATCTGCCAATACTGATTTCGCGAGGGTCTGGGTTCGAATCCCGCTTTCGCTCTTTCTTCCAAGTTTGACAGGACAATCAAATTTAGCGTCTAGTCGTTCGGGTGAGACGATCGCTGAACCGAGGTCCCGTGTGCAGCACGCACTCGACGCACTGAAAAAGAACCCTTGGCAACAAAAGTGCTGTCCTCTGGCAAAATTTTATAGAAGGAATCCACTCTGATAGGTACACAAATATGATATATAATTATGCATGCACTCAAGGCCTGGCTAAGCGAATGGGGTTATGCTCCTTGTCAGGCATGTGCCTAGCAGATGTGGTGTAGTGTATATGGATTTGTCCGCAGGCAGTGACGCCTCCTTGAGAAACTGAAACTAATCTTTCGCTGATAGATCAAAATTATTCATTAATGATGATATTTTCCGTGGAATTTCTGCAGAATAAATTCATTAAAAAATGTTCACAATGTACTACACACTCAGAAAGGCCCTGTATTCAGCATCAAATCAAATTTGGAGTCAAATAATTTTACAGACGGCTCAAAGAATGATTCCATTCTTGTACACTGCAGAAATTGTGCGTGATATCAAAGCAATTATCACCAGGCAAGAACATCTCCCAGGACTGTGCTCGCTGGAGACACACATCAAGGGAGGACATCAAGCGAGCCGAAAACGAAAGGGCACACACTGTCACCACTCCCAGCTTTTTTTCAACTTCCCGATACCACACTCTCTGCATCCCTCCCGTCTCCCCCCGACTGGACTGGACTGTCCAAGACACTGTTGAAGCTCCTCGCCGTGAACACCAACAGGCTGCATGCAGTCCACTGTCTTGCGAGGCAGCTGGAGCCTACTGCTGCTGCTCCTCTTCACGCATTCTGGTGTTAGTTTTTTAGTTACATGTGCCCACGAAACTCCACATCTTGATAAGACTGCGCTGTTTGCTGCTGGTCTTTGAAAATACGAACTGGATATTTTTTCGTGCGGCATGACCATTTTGTGTTCTACATATTATCCAGACAGTCATGATTGCCGTCAGAAGAAATTTGGACAGTGAACGTGCCGAACATGAAGTGATGTCATTAGGGGGCCACTAGACTAACTGACGTCAGTGCTATTTCCAGGCAGCAGCAATATTATATGTCCTCGGTTGGTACAAGTATCTTGTTTGTCCGCCCGTTTGCAGTAATTGTGTGCTTATGGACAAGGTACTAGCGCCTTGTTTTTCGTTTGGGGACAACTCTCCCTCACCTTCACGGACAACTCTCCCTCACCTTCACGGACAACTCTTGCTCTCCTTTTGTCTGTGCGTGTCTTTCTCAGACTAGCATTATCTGTCTCTGTTTCAACCTGTCTCTGTGTCTCTGTCTGTCTGTCTGTCTCTGTCTCAGTCTCTCTGTCGTCTCACGATATAGAATTAAACGTGGAGAATCCACGAACAGTTACTAGTTTCACAATGCTCTTCATCTTATTTCTTCCCATTTACTTGAAGAATACAAATCACAATAAACACACCATAATACAGCCGGATTATCGATCGAGAGAGGAGGATGTTGTGAAATAACTTGTTTAATCTGTGTTAATGTCGTTCTTTTTTTGTGTGTGGTCTGTTTTGTTGACATTTTTCGTGTGAGCAGTTCCATCCAGCAACAGTCTGTTACATTTCTTAATGTCTTGTTCTAGGGAGAAACTCAGTATCGATTTCTCATCCACTTCCATGCCTGTGCTGAGTTCTTCAACGTCAGCAAAGTTAACAGGAACTGTTTTGTTTCTTTTTGTTTGTTTGTTTGTTTTTTTGGTTTTTTTTGAAGAGTGCGAAATGCTTCAGTTCCAAGAGAGATACTGAGGTCCGCCACTGCGACTAAGCTATCATTGTCATTACAAGGAGTAGATGGGGGAGTGGTGTTTCTGGGAGGTGTCGGTGTAGTTTCAATCAGAGGCGCGTTTCTTACGCTCGCGTGCTGGTGGCCAGTGCCGAGGGTGAGCAACACATGCGCCAAGAAAGTGTCGCAAGGCGGGAAGTTGGTCTGAATTGTAGTACCTCGCCATGGCTCGTGAGAACCCGGCAGCCACTCTTGTCAGCAGGTGGAAAATGAAGCGCCCCTCCCTAGTGGCGTGTTTCGCCAGATTCTGCCCCAATTAGCACCACAGAAAAAACTCGCGTCGTCTCAGAACAGGCACCACTGAACACCATTCAGGTGATTCGGCAGCAGTGCAGGGTCTGCTCTGGCGTATGGACTCACGGCGATCGAACATCGATCTTTATCAACTGCCGATAGAACGAGCCCAGCAGAAGTCGTTGTGTGTGGGAGGTGGTTTTTAGATGGGTGGCGTGTGTATGTATGTGTGTGTGTGTGTGTGGTGGGGGGGGGGGGGTTAGGGGGGTGGTGGTAATGAGAAACAGAGAGGGAGAGATGGTGTAAGAAGAAGAAATGATTTTACTGATCTGTGCCATACACCCTTGTCACAGGAGACGGAAGAATAGGACTGAGGTTTAAAGCTTACACAGTGAGAGCTGTGGCGACGATAACTGGACTTCGGGGGTTTTGGGGGGTCGGGGAGGGAGGGGGGGGGAAGAAAAAAAGAAAAAGAAAAAGCTTTTCGTCAAATAGACAGACACTCACTCCCGCTTGTCCATGACTATCCTCGCTGCTGACCTCACCCCCCCCCCCATCCCTCTCATCTCACATTATCTACACCTGAGAGAGAGAGAGAGAGAGAGAGACGAAAGAGAGAGAGGGGCAGGAGCCGGCGAGACAGACAGACAAGTGGAGATACGTAATTACGAATACAACTACTACTACCGCTTCTGCTGCTGTTGCTGCTGCTTCGAACAGCTTCAGCAGCAACAGCTACAACAGCAACAATAATGATAAATTGTGAATGAGAGAGAGAGAGAGAGAGAGGGAGAGAGAGAGACGCATGGAGAGAGAGCGTGTGAAGGTGGAAAAGGAAAAACCAACAAGCCTCAGCCACCGCATTGACCTTCCTGCAGCCCTCAGCATGTCTGTTCCACGTGGCAGCAGTAGTCAGGCCCGTGAGTGCCAGAAGAGGAATTGGTAATTCAAAGGCCAGCAGACAGAAGACAGGGAGGTGGTGGGAGAAGGGACGGATGGGGGGAGGGTGGTGGGGGGAGGGGTGGAGGACGGTGTCTCAGTGTATGCATTAACCCGACCTACATACCTACCAAGCATCTTTTCTTCATTTTTTTTTTCTTTATCACGATGAAAACGTGTCTGCTGACTTTGATTATCTGAAGTTGTGCCAGAAGCTGAGACAGTTTGAAAAGAGTATTTTTTTTGTTTGTTTGATTTCTTTTGTATTTGTTTAAAGTTTGTGAGGGTGTCTAGAGTGATTGATGAACTAGGACACGTGTGTGTGTGTGTGTGTGTGTGTGTGTGTGTGTGTGTGTGTGTGTGTTTGTGTGTGTGTGTGTGTGTGTGTGTGTGTGTGTGTTTGTGTGTGTGTGTGTGTGTGTGTGTGTGTGTGTGTGTGTGTGTGTGTGTGTGTGTGAACGTATATATATTTTGTCTCTCGTTGTCATCTCTCTCTCTCTCTCTCTATCTCTCTCTCTATCTATCTATCTATCTATCTCCTCCATCTGTCTCTGTCTCTTCTCTCTCTCACACACACTCTATGTCTCCCCCCCCCCCCCCCCCCATCTGTCTCTCTATCTCTTCTTTCTCTCACACACTCTATATCTCTGTCATCTAACTTTCTATCTCTTCTCTCTCACATACTCTCTTTCTCCTCGCCATCTATGTCTCCATTCCTCTCTATAACTCCCTCTCATTAGTTGTTCGTATTCTCCTCAGCCTTACCACCCCTCTCTCTCTCTTTCTTTGTCGGGAAGATAGATAAGAGAGAAAAAGAGTGACACTAGGCAAACGAATTTAATACTCGTGGCAGAACAAACAAAACAAAATTCAACTAAAAACCAAAAATGTACATGAACGGACAGACCAGCAGAGAGAGTCGACAAACAAACGGAACGGCAGAATTCGCTTCATCGATACTGTGTATACAACCAGGTTTTATGTAGTCATCTACAATTGAGTTGTTTTTTTTATTAGACGCAATTGACTGCTTCACAAGAGGCTTGCAAAATTTGTGAAACACGATATGTGTTTAAAAAAAACTGTTTTGGAGAGGCTTGTCTAAGGTGAATGCTGATAATCACTGAAAGAAAAAAAAAAGTTGTCATTGGAGATGATGTAGCGTTACGCGGATACAGGTTATTCTGAGCCCGAATGGCCACGAATTTTGCTGAAACATTTTGCAGGTCAAGAGCCCACAAAATCCCAGGTTTTTTCAATAGTTGACGTAACTGCTGTTTTGCGGAAATTACCCATTACGTATTTAAAAAATATCAACTTTTGTTGTTGTTGTTGTTGTTGTTGTTCTCTCCCAACTCTGTTAAGACACCTACATCACAAGCATGGAAGTGGAAGGAACATTGAAACAGTGGTTACAATGACAGTGTGGCATAAGATGATACAACACTCTCTCATTTTGATGACGAGTGACGATGTGTGTGACGGAATTATGGGTCTGGGGTTCCTTCAGGTTGGGGACCACGTGACAAGGCTGTGCACACCACGCTTCCTTTCACACTACATCCGTGCGTCAACCAGCCTCCGAAAGATACAAGAAACCTGCAGTGTTGGCTAGGACAGGAAATTCGAGCAACACTTGAAACAAGCATCAGTACAGTGGATGACCCTCAGCTATGGGTTCACAGTCTTCTCTTTCGACCCCAGAGCACCACCCCCAGCTCTGTGGAGAAGCCAGCCACAAGACAAACGAAACTATCCCTGGAAGATGGTGTTTAAACCAGCTCCCCCCCACTTGTCAAGTTTTTATTTTGTTTTAGTGTTTTGATTTTCGTTATATCACTTTCTTTGATATATTCAAGTTATTCCAATATCCGGCAGATCTTGTGTCTTGTCTTATTCATTTTCTTGGGCGTTTTCTCAGTAAAGAGAGATCTTGTCGTCATTATTACCATTTTTATATTTCATGGCTCGTGTACGTGAAATGAATCCATGAAGTCAGGTGCAGGAGGTGGTGGGGGGGGAGGTGTGGCGGGAGGAGGGGGATGACTGAACAAGCTAAATGAGCTCATCAATGACGTCTAGAACGGAAAGAAAAAGACTGTACAGGCTAAATGAGCATATCAGTGACGTCTAGAACAGACAGGACAAAACAAACTTTGAACAGATAAAACATCGATTTCAGTTTTATAGAGAGATGGGTATAAAAACGGGAAAACAAGTATATTCAAAAGACACGAAGGCATGAGAAAATAGAAATAATTTTACAGCTCGTGCAACCACTCGAATGACGCACAAACACAGAAAGACTACCCACACACTCACGCACGCGCGCACGCGCGCGCGCACAGACACATACACATGCATGCATGCATACATATATACACGTGCACACACATGCATACACGCACACACATACACACACGCGCACACACATATTCACAACCGGAAATGGTGACGCATGGCGCATATTCCACGTCACAGGTGGGTCGTCTCGGTTTCAGTGGCAGACGTTGTTTCCATGGCAACACTTTGTGAGTCAAAGCATTTCCTTTCTTGCTTGCCACCGAGGCGGTCGTGACGTAAAACGGAAGTGGATGTCGTAAACTGTGCAATGTGTGGTTCACAGGACATACCCACTGATGACAACCTCCAGAAGAATGCACCTCCAAATCTGTCTGTCTGTCTGTCTGCCTGTCTATTCTTCTTCTTCTTCTTCTTCTTCTTCTCTCTGTTTCTCATTCTCTCCCTCTTCCTCCCCCCTCTCTCTCTATAATGTTTTTTTTTTAATTGCTGTCTGTTATATTTTCCTCTCTGATGAGGGCAGGATTAAACGAGCGAAGTGTGCAAGTTCTTTCTTTTAATTAAAAATCATTCATTCATTCATCTCTCTCTCTCTCTTTCCAATCTATCCTCCCTCCCTCCCTCTCTCTCTGTCTCTCTCTCTATTGTATCTATTTTTGAGTGTCTGTCTTGACCTCTTTCTTTTTGTTCTTCTTGTTGTTGTTCTCTCTCTCTCTCTCTCTCTCTCTCTGTGTGTGTGTGTGTGTGTGTGTATGTCTCTCGTTTTTTGACTCACTTGTGTAAACAAAGTGAGTCTATGTTATAACCTGGTGTTCGGTTGTCTGTGCGTCCGTAGTAAACTTTAACATTGCCATTTTCTCTGGAAATACTTTGTTTGCCAATACCAAATTTGGCTTAAAAATAGTAGGGAAAAAATTTACAGTCACGTTAATAATAGCCGTATTTTCGAATCATTAGTGAAACACGGCGGATGGTCCTGTAGTGACCTGTAACCGAAAGCGATATCAAGGGCCATAACCCGACCAATCTGGTAGAGGGCGCTGAGTACGAAGAGCCTTTCCATGTAAACAACGAGGACAAGAAGCTGACGACTGAGGAACGAAACTGAAGCCAAAAAAGTGCATATCGGACCGGTAACAGATCGTGAACGTCTGTGTGCGCCCTATCCATGCCACCGTTTGGGAAGACCTCGCCCACACAAGCGAGGAAGAAGGGAGGTTTACGATAGTTGTTAGGAACGACCCTGCACTGAGTTTGGAAAGTAACGGTTGACTGTGCAGAGAGAGAGTCTTGTTATTAGAAGAACTGTTGTGTATACGCCTGTGTACGACTTAAAGTGTGTCCGAAATTACCCTTAATACTTTAGTTCATTGCGTTGATTTCGTTCCGCATTCCGAAAACCACCGTTACCCCTTGAAGGTTCCTGATTGTCTGATAAGAATACGCTGTGACCTCGTTTTTCTTGTTCGCAATGAAAAGCAAAGAAATGCACATTCTGGACAGAACACATACAGTGACATTAACTACATTATTGACGGGTTTACTGCATATGAATATTCTAAAGTGGACACTGAATTAACTAGAATGAACAGAAAAGAAATGTTGAATCGACCGTTTCACTGCCTCGGCTACACGGCACTGGTCAGTGCAGATCTTGACAAAACATGTTGCAAAGCCTGACGCGATGGCAGCGTCTCATTTACCGCCGAATTAAAAGACTTTCTTAAATAATCATCAACGTAATTACTACACCTGAATGTTTTAAAGTGGATACTGAATTAACTAGAATGAACAGAAAAAAGAAATTGAATGGAAGGTGTTGTTGTTTCTCAGTGAGTGGAAAGACAAAGCTTGTCGAACGCGGATCTCTGCAGATCTAAAAAAACGGACATATATTGCAGTGTTTTTGAGGCGGTGGGAACGTCTCATTTACTTGAAAGGAATTGTTTCTAATGCCCGAGATATACCAAAATAACATGTTTTAAACCGAGTTAGGATTTCGATTACTGCTGTCGATTCATTCCCCTAAAAGAACATGCTCAAACAATAATTTTTGAACGTCAACATTGAACCAGCGTTAGCGCAGTGGGTAAAACCACTCTTTCTCGATCGAAATATCCGTGGTTCGAATCTGCATTGAAGCCTTTTTTCCTTTTATTTTTCGCGAAGCACTTTTTTCCCTTGATTTTCGATCACCGGTGGTCGATGAGAGAATTTCCGAACATTATCATACATGAAACACCTGCTTGTTGATTAAAGCAGTTATTCCTAAAAAAAATAAACCCAAACAGACGCATTCATCATGAAAATAAAGTATCATTTTTTAAGAATTATTGTCCAGAATCTACGCTAAAGGAGGCCTCCACATGCTTTCGCTTCCGACGCCATTTTGAATTTTGGCATTTGACCCAGGGGCGGGGTCTGTTTTGGTGTGTGTTTTTTTGTTGTTGTTTTTTTACAAGTAAGTGATGACTTCTGAAACAAGTATGTTCAGTTTGTTATTACCAATAGTGTTATGACAGGGAAAAGCCAGAATGGAAGAGTGATGACTTTTAAAGATATGTGCATTTGTTTGTTGTCTTATACATTTCTTTCATAGTTTCTTCCTCAGGATGCTTTCTGTACATTCTTTATATACCTATATTTAAAAGAAAAGGATGTGTAAAACGAAACTGGTTTCTTTTTAACATTCTCTTCATAACCCCTGTGTATCCAAAGAACCAGAGCAACGGTTTCCACTGTTAAAACAGGTAAAATTGTTCAGGTGGGAGTGGTCGGTCTATTTTTATATTTGTATTTGTATTTCTTTTTATCACAACAAATTTATCTGCGTGAAATTCGGGCTGCTCTCCCCAGGGAGAGCGCGTCGCTACACTACAGTGCCACCCATTTTTTGGTATTTTTTCCTGCGTGCAGTTTTATTTGTTTTCCTATCGAAGTGGATTTTTTTTTACAGAATTTTGCTAGGAACAACCATTTTGTTGCTGTGGGTTCTTTTACGTGCGCTAAGTGCATGTTGCACACGGGACCTCGGTATATCGTCTCATCCGAATGACTGGCGTCCAGACCACCACTCAAGGTCTAGTGGAGGAGGAGAGAATATCGGCAGCTGAGCCATGATTCGAACCAGCGCACTCAGATTCTCTCACTTCCTAGGCGGACGCGTTACCTCTAGGCCATCACTCCACAACAATAGCAGCAATAGCAACAAATATATTGTCTGAAGAAAGAAACTAACTGTTGTTTGTGAATAATATATATTCTTGTATCCATGGGATGCTACATTAATGTTAACCGTCTGAACTCTTGTGTTTTTTCAGCAAAACAAGAAGTCTGTTTTGGTGTACACGACTTATGTGATTTGTAGTAATCAATCAGGAAATATAGTTATGATTTTACTTACAGCACTGAACATATAGGTTTTGACACAGCACTGTGAATTGTGTTTCAGACGAAAGAAAAGTGAGTGTTTTCTCAACTTGAACTCAGTATCTTGGATTTTTTATTCAATAAGAATGTGAAGAATACTGAAAATGCTCAAAATTTCTAATTTTTTTTTTAGCAACAGAGGTCAAAGGTCAACAAAATGATAATGTTCCTCAAGCTTTGAGAATGTATTTTATTCTGATGACACTGATATATAACACAACCTGTTTGGTTCATGAATACACATTTTACAGCATTTTAAAATTGCTGCATAGTCATTGCTAAAAAAAAAGTGCGAAAAACTACAAAACTGTTGACAGTTTAATGTGTATCACAAGTGAGTCTTGAAGGCCTTGCCTTTCTTGTTCTTTATCTATCTCTCTGTTCCCACCTTTGTTTCTACACACATGCGCACTCACACACACATACACGCTTACACACTCTTTTGCACGTATCACTCCATCCGTGTGTTTGTGTTCGTGAAATTACATTCATACTTGCGTGTCATATAAATGTGGCTATTATGAAGCAGGAAGAACATACCTGTTTATTTCATGTTCAAATACTATGGAAGAACTTGATGCAATAGCGGAGTGGTTAAAGCGTTGTACTTTCAATCTGAGGGTCCCGGGTTCGAATCTCGGTGGCGCCTGGTGGGTAAAGAGTGGAGATTTTCCCGATCTCCCAGGTCAGCATATGTGCAGACCTGCCAGTGCCTGAACCCCCTCCGTGTGTATACGCACGCAGAAGATGAAATACGCACGTTAAATATCCTGTAATCCATGTCAGCATTCGGTGGGTTATGAAAACAGGAACATACCCAGAATGCACCCCCCTCTCCCGAAAACGGAGTATGGCTGCCTACACGGCGGGGTAAATAAACAAACAAAACAAAAACGGTCGTATACGTAAAGTGGTAAATGTTACATGTTCGTCTGAGTGTGTACGTGTGCGTTCCTGAAGTCTGATTAAATGACACAGGAACCGAATGATGAGCGCCCAATGGCAGTCGTCAGTCGGCTCTACCCAGGTAGGCAGCCTGTTGTGTAAATGACCCCGTGTTTGTAAAGAGCTTAGAGCTTGGTCTCCGACCGAGGATAAGCGCTATGTAAGTATCCATATCAATTAATTGCAGTTAATGAAGAACAGCCGTGTCATTTTCTCCTGTTAATCACGTCATACTGAACAAGTGGCTCTGACTCTGCAAGAAACAACATCTGTATTTGTATTTTTGTATTTGTATTTCTTTTTATCACAACAGATTTCTCTGTGTGAAATTGGGGCTGTTCTCTCTCAGGGAGAGCGCGTCGCTACACTACAGCGCCACCCTCTTTTTTTTTTTTTCTTTTTTTCTTTTTCCTTTTTTTTTTTTTTTTTTGAGAAGGGGGGGGGGGGGGGGGGGGGTCCTGCGTGCAGTTTTATTTGTTTTTTTTTCTATCGAAGTGGAATTTTCTACAGAATTTTACCAGAAACAACCCTTTTGTTGCCGTGGGTTCTTTTTCGTGCGCTAAGTGCATGCTGCACACGGGACCTCAGTTTATCGTCTCATCCGATTGACTAGCGTCCAGACCACTACTCAAGGTCTAGTGGAAGGGGAGAAAATATCGGCGGCTGAGCCGTGATTCGAACCAGCGCGCTCAGATTCTCTCGCTTCCTAGGCGGACGCCTTACCTCTAGGTCATCACTCCACTCCAAACATCTGAACATCTGACAACTCCAAACATCTGAACTCCAAACACCAAACAACTCCAAACATCTGAACATATTCAATCCAGTTTGCAGTTAATTAAAGTGACCTGTTTGAATTTGTGAGACGGGAACAGTACTTGATCAGAGTATCTCCCCCGAACATGCTTGGGTTATGAAACAGCTGAGCTGACAGCTGACCAACCATTCGTGCTGCACACACATGTCGATCTCCCCACACGTCCTCCTCAAGAAGAAGCAACAGGGTCAGATTCCTTTCTTTTCAGGCCACGTCATTTGGGGAACAAACTGCCAGAAAATTTGCATCATTCTGCCCCGCTATGTTTTAAACCTGCTCTGAAAAAAACCCCATCTTTTCCAACAATTTTTTTTTTGTCGGTTTGTCTTGTTGTTTTTTGGATTGGTTGGTTTTGTTTTTGTTAGCGCTGGTCTTGGTATGATCTGGTTTTAAATGCATGCTTTATTGTGGAGAAGCCGTTTGTCATGTGTGTGTGGTAAGCGCGTACCCGTGCATTCGCGTGTATGTACGTGCCTGAGTGCGTGTTGCAGGGATGCGTTTTCCGGAGGGCGTCATGGGTGGGTGGGTGGATATTGATAGGGGAGGGGGGGAGGGGGGAATGAAATGGAAAGCGCTTAGAGCAGTATTTCTGGAGAAACGCGCTGTATAAATGTCTAGTATTATCATTATTATTGTTAATATATTTATTATTATAGATAGAAAGATCTATAGACAGGTAGACAGATACATTAGGCAGAACCACTGTTTCGGAACTTGAAGACCACTGTCCTTGGAATGTCCCCACTTTGCGCGAAGACTTGTCTTGATGTTCTCTCTCTCTCTCTCTCTCTCTCTCTCTCTCTCTCTCTCTCTCTCTCTCTGTCTGTCTCTCTCTCTCTCTCTCTCTCTAATCTCGATTGCAAAATTAATATAATAAGCTATGAAGATTAGGCAAAAATCATTACAACTGTACAAGCATGATATACTTAATTCGTGGTCAGATAGGCTTCACAATATTCTTCTGCAGCCAGTGTTGGAATTTGTTGCATGGTGCATTGATAGATGAATGAATGGAGTTATTATGTGTTTGGTAGCCTGTTGGTTGCTATCATTTTTCTTCAAAAAAGAACTTTGTTTTATTTTGTTTTATTTCATTATTTGCTTTCACCATTTCATTCGTGTATTATAATGATTTTTTTATACAATGAAACTATGTTGACGCATTCATCCACGTCATAAAGACCTCATGACCAATGACGTTTAAGTGTTAAAGCTTCTCTCTCTCTGTCTCTCTCTCTCTCTCTCGCATGCCTTATTTTTTATATGCATTTCTGTCAGTTTTCTATTGTCTGCCTGCCTCTCAGTCCCATTGTCTGTCAGACTCTCCATGTGTGTCCCCTCGACGACAGTGTTGTTACGTATTTTCTGACGTCTTTATTCCCAGCATGATAATTTCTCTTTTCTTGTGATATCATATTGTTGCAGCATATACCTTATTCAGGGCAAGGACTCGATGAAGAAAAAACACACCATTGCTTATCTATTATCCTCCAACATAAAGAATCTTTTCTTGCCTCCCACCTCCGCCCCCTCCCCCCCCCCTCTCTTTCCCCATTCACTCCCCCCCTCCCCTTCAGACACTCAGACACCCACATATTCTCCTTCAGCTCGCATATTCCTGTTGTTTCTGTTGATACATAATACCCAGGTCATTGATTTAACCTAGCGTTGTTTCTTATCACGCAACATAAGAACCTAGCCCATTGTGTGGGAGTGGGTAGTTCCACCCTAGATATGTATTTTTTTTTTTATATATATGTTATAATCGTATGACTCCTTTCGTGATTCTTTCATAGTGCTGCTGTCACGAGATCACGACGTCCTTGATGACGACGAAGATTGTTATCTCGTTCATAATCTCCTTGTTAGTTCGTTCTTTTCTTTCAAATTCTTGGTTCTGTTCATTCTCTCTATCTCTCTCTCTCTCTCTCTCTCTCTCTCTCTCTCTCTCTCTCTCTCTCTCTCTCTCTCTCTCTCTCAGGAGACCCATGTAGTCCTATATTATTTTCTATTATAAATGAACTAGCAATTAAAGTTTAATAGATTGTAGATGACAGAATTGGAATCGACATATTCACACAAGTGAAAGATTTGAGATGCATAGAACGTTTTGTGTTTTGCATGATATAAAACCATACCTGTGTTTAAATCTGGACAGACATTTGAAATATGTAACGACAAAATTTAGACTGGTTATCCCGGATTTGACTGTACATCACTTTAGATACAAAGAAGTCAGAGAGTTAATGTGTCTCATGTGTAAACAATCAAAGGAAGATGAAGGACATTTTGTTCTCTGTTGTGAAGCGCTCAAAGATATTAGAGATAAATATATTCGGCCCAAATATTATCGACACCATTGCCTCTTTAAATTGGCTTCATTGATATATTGTACTGACGATAGCGTTGTTAGAAATATGTCTATATATCTTTATAAAGCCTTTAAGTATAGAGAAATTGCTGTGTTATAGTCTGATGAAAGACCTGTAGTATTTATTTCTGTATCTTATCCAGTCGTTTTGTTCATGATTGTTTGTAGCTTCTTAGTTATTGTTCACATTCCCCTTCACGCGGGGCTGGGGCCTAATGTGAATAAACCATCTTCAATCTTCAGTCTTCAATCTTCAATCTCTCTCTCTCTCTCTCTCTCTCACGCACATGCACCAAATAGTCATCCCTACTTACTGTAGAATAGGAAAAACCCTGAACATTTCAAACATCTCTTCAACACAATCATCTCACCTATTATAGGAAGACATTGTCGGGAATGGCCAGAGGGCAGAACTGATGCAGAGGTGAAGCTACTCATAGAAGAAAGCAGTAAAAAAAAAAGAGGACATTATCATAGATAGCTCAGTCACCAAAGACCAATCCGGTTTGACATTCACTGCTAAGCAAAACGTAAAAAAAAGAAGAAAAAAAAGAAGAGAATTCTGCCTACAAAGTCACAACCTCCAACCTGACAATGGAAGTTGAAGCTGTGACACATGCTGTCCAGTAGCTGTCATCTATTCATACGCCTGGAAATCAATGTGCCATGATTCTGACTGACTCGATAAAACTCCCCCCCAAACTGGAAGTTGAATGGGGAGCCCAGAGTGGCATGAGGCAATGCGCAACTTTCAGATTCAAAAGCTTACATGGTCATACTGCTCCCGGACATTCAGGTGTTAAGGGAAATGAGCGAGCTGACAGGTATGCTGGCTGAGCAACAACATCTGGGGAAAATCGGAGATCCTAAAAAAAGTAAGAGTGCCTAAAAAACCAAGTACAAGGCCTTAACACCATTGATCGTCTCACAGAAAGAAAGATAGACTGAGCGGCCGTGAGTCTTATGAAAGGTAGAGCACGTTCTTTTGCAAATCAAACGAATATTAGTATCATTTCCCTACCAAGACTGCGCAAATTTCTTCAAAAAGGAACAGTCTGTCTGGGATTACCCAAATACAATAGATTGAGCAACACGTCAGACATTCAAGGCATCAGAGATCTTTTCCCACCCCTCTGCGGCGAATCGGTGGCAGTGTGTGTGTGTGTGTGTGTGTGTGTGTGGAGAGTTCTGTGTGTGTGTTCGAGTGCATGTATGTGTATATATGCTGGTGTGTGTGTGTGTGTGTGTGCATGCGCGCGCACGTGTGTGTGTGTGTGTGTTGGGGATATTTCAATTTATCAATTCATTGATAACGTATGTATTTATTTCCTTTTGTATCCTATTTTACTTCCTTTCTTTTATATTCCTTCAAGGCCTGACTAAGCGCATTGTGTTACGCTGATGGTCAGGCATTTGCTTAAGCAGATGTAGTGTAGCGTATATGGATTTGTCCGAACGCAGTGACGCCTCCTTGAGTAACTGACCCCCCGCACCCCACCCCTGTCTCTCTCTCTCTCTCTCTCTCTGCCTGCCTGCCTGCCTGCCTGTCTGTCTGTCTGTCTCTGTCTCTCTCAAACGAAATGACTGTTGATGTTTTCAGCAATTGCTCGGTTCTTATTGTTTTTTTTATCTCCATGTATTCAGTCCAGCAAAATAGTTTGCTGATTAAGTTTCCGTTCTCCGACAACATGCCTTGCAACAATAACGGTAATTGTGATGACAACGATACTGACAATACAAAATGAGCGTTTCCAGTTCCTGCAAGGAAAGCTCAAGTAATCAGTATATGCCCAGTTGACTTTACTGTTCACGTGATAATGATTATGTCACTGAAGTGCAAAACATGTATTCGGAATTCAGGACTTATACGATTGTGATATATACATATAAATCTCTCTCTCTCTCTCTCTGTCTCTCTCTCTCTCTCTCTCTCTCTCTATATATATATATATATATATATATATATATATGTGTGTGTGTGTGTGTGTGTGTGTGTGTGTGTTGATAGATAGATAGATATTTCCATGCTGATATAGACAGAATCAGTCACTGATTTATTAAACCTTCTGAGGAAGATGTATATTTATATAAATGTAAGTTAGATAAATGCCGTCCGGATATTCACGCTATTGGAAATTATAGCGTCTCAAGATACAAAATCGAAGAATATAACGCTATGATCTCATTTGAAACATGCAGCTTCAAAATGTTTAATGGTTGCCATACTTACCTTTGATTAGAAATAACACATGAAAACAATATTTCTAAACATGTATGGAAGTAAAATACAACTAAGGTAGATGTTGGAAAAAGTGTGCAAGTTAAGAGAGAGATAAATATAAATATGAATAATATGAATATATATATATATATATATATATATATATATATATAGAGAGAGAGAGAGAGAGAGAGAGAGAGATGATGATGATGTACTATAAGTGATATGGATATCTATTATATTTGATGACTTTTTCATAATGACTTATACAGTTATTCACAGTTGTACAGTTGATGGGGGTGCGGAGGTGGGTGGGGTGGGGTGGGCTGTGGATGTATTCTCTTGATATGATGAAGTCAGTGAAGTGCAAGGCATATATAGAGAATTAAGGATTCAAAGTATGAATATCTGCGATATCTGCGGCTACGGATGCGGTGAATCAGTTTCATCAAGGGAAAGAGTACAAGCAGTTCCTTCGACATCGTCATCCTGGACAATGATCTAAAAACGAGATGAACAATTTTCTGATTGCTTATGATTTTTGACATTCATCAGTGGTAGTAAACAGGACAAGAGAAAGGGGGGTGGGGAAGGGATGGGGGGGAGGAAGGGAAGGTGTAACGGGGGGCGGAACTGGGAGGGGGAAGCATGAATATGAATCAAAACCCTTCAGTGGGGGCAATTAGCGTCCGTTTCATCTTGTTCGGGAGAGAGAATTGAGATAATGAACGGAATGAAACATCATACTTTCGTTTCTTTATCCAGCGAAAGCGACTCGGATGACCTCCCCTTTGATTGCTCGGTTTCTGATAATTATTGGGCAAATCAGAGGGCAAAACAAAGAGCTCTCTAGATCATTTCATCAGCCTGAGAGGTAAGACATTTACAAAGTACCGTACTTGACTGATACTGTCTCACGCGAAAAATATTTGGGCGGTATCGGTTTTTAAAGTGTTAGATATAAACTCGATTCTTCGAAGCTTCAAAGCAAAGACTATTTAAAAACAACAAAACAAAAACAACAGAATATCCTGAATCAATATAAAAGTTCTATCTGGAGAAAACAAGTTTACAACTTGTAGACATGTTTCCAGACATTTCGCAATCTGAAATTGCAGCCGTTGGAAACCATATCTTGGCTTTTTATTATTATTATTTTTTTTATATGACACATCGTTGTAAACCATTCTTTCCCAGTAGTTCTTAGAACTCACTCAGTCTCTAACCCATTGTTCATTGAGAACACTTCTGTGTTTTATTTGGTTTTCATCCTTCCTCATAGTTAGAAAATTGTTGGGTTTTTCGTATGTTTCTTGTTCTCGTCTAAATCACACCGAGGTACTCCCATGTGTTCTACAGTAAGTAGGGATGGGTAATTGGTGTGCGTGTGTGTGTGTGTGTGTGTGTGTGTGTGTGTGTGTGTGTGTGTGTGTGTTTGAGAGAGAGAGAGAGAGAGAGAGAGAGAGAGAGAGAGAACAAGAACAAGAACAAAACTTTAATCTCCAGGCCTCCGGCTCCTAGAAAGAGGTCAAAAGTACACAATATGGTGATCACTCAACCACAACAAAATGTAAAATACGTACTAACTTAACCTGTAGAACAAAAGTGCTTCTCGTGCATTGTAAATTAATTCTAACTTTCATCATTGTTGTCACAGAATTCCTGTCGTATCTTCAGGGCATTAAATATATAAACGCATAGTTTACGAAGAGAGAGAGAGAGAGAGTGTGTGTGTGTGTAAGTGAAGAAAACAACCTGCGTATTTACGGAATATGGACTGGTTAACAAATTCTACAAGAAAAATCACAAGGAATTCCATTCCAGGACCGGTGTCAGCCCAGGCAAAAGATTGTTCCCCGAAAGAGACAAGTTGGCAAGATGAGAAGAATCTCTCTCTCTCCCTCTCTCTCTCTCTCTCTCTCTCTCTCTCTCTCTCTCTCTCTCTCTCTCTCTTTCTCGGTGTGTGTGTGTGTGTGTGTGTGTGTGTGTGTGTGTGAAATCCCATCGACATAGTTAACTATCAATGATCTTCAGTACTATAAACGTACACTGCATTATCCACATTTTCCTTTTAGTTTTGTCTGCACAAGGCATTTCCTTTCAAAAGAAAACACGTTTGTTTTTAAGAATGTCAGTATTTAGTATGTAAGGAATTTTCCTTGATGTCTGCTGAGAACCAAAGAAAAATGATGAAAATATCAATGACAGAAAACGTTCTCACTAACACATTTCTAGTGGCAATGAACCGACACTACATTAATGTTAATTTTGTCCCCAAAACATTCTGCAAGGACATGCATTCTCATTCAGTGTGTACCGGTCACAGAGTCGCTCATTCAGTTTGTACCGGTCACAGAGTTGCTCATTCAGTTTGTACCGGTCACAGTGTCGCTCATTCAGTTTGTACCGGTCACAGAGTCGCTCATCTTCAGTGTGTACCGGTCACAGAGTCGCTCATCTTCAGTTTGTACCGGTCACAGAGTCGCTCATCTTCAGTTTGTACCGATCACAGAGTCGCTCATCTTCAGTTTGTACCGGTCACAGAGTCGCTCATCATCAGTTTGTACCGGTCACATAGTCGCTCAACTTCAGTTTGTACTGGTCACAGAGTCGCTCATTCAGTTTGGACCGGTCACAGAGTCACTCATTCAGTGTGTACCAGTCACAGAGTCGCACTCATCTTGAGTTTGTACCGGTCACAGAGTCGCTCATCTTGAGTTTGTACCGGTCACAGAGTCGCTCATCTTGAGTTTGTACCGGTCACAGAGTCGCTCATCTTGAGTTTGTACCGGTCACAGAGTCGCACTCATCTTCAGTTTATACCGGTCACAGAGTCGCTCATTCAGTTTGTACCGGTCACAGAGTCACTCATTCAGTGTGTACCGGTCACAGAGTCGCTCATTCAGTTTGTACCGGTCACAGAGTCACTCATTCAGTGTGTACCGGTCACAGAGTCGCTCATCTTCAGTTTGTACCGGTCACAGAGTCGCTCATCTTCAGTTTGTACCGGTCACAGAGTCGCTCATCTTCAGTTTGTACCGGTCACAGAGTCGCTCATTCAGTTTGTACCGGTCACAGAGTCGCACTCATCTTCAGTTTGTACCTGTCACAGAGTCGCTCATTCAGTTTGTACCGGTCACAGAGTCGCTCATTCAGTTTGTACCGGTCACAGAGTCGCTCATTCAGTGTGTACCGGTCACAGAGTCGCTCATTCAGTTTGTACCGGTCACAGAGTCGCTCATTCAGTTTGTACCGGTCACAGAGTCGCTCATCTTCAGTGTGTACCGGTCACAGAGTCGCTCATCTTCAATTTGTACCGGTCACAGAGTCGCTCATCTTCAATTTGTACCGGTCACAGAGTCGCTCATCTTCAATTTGTACTGGTCACAGAGTCGCTCATCATTAGTTTGTACCGGCCACAGAGTCGCTCATTCCGTATTTGGCCTACTAAAACGTGCAAAGACAAAAAAAACAAAAAACCCCGAGAAAAATAATATCTTTTTAAAAAACCAAAAAAAAAAAAGAAAAAAAAAAGAAAAAAAAACCCACCCCAGAACACCGATCTGATTGGACAAGTGTCTATTCATGTAAATGATAAAGGTCATCTCACGTCGTTTTTTCGAGCCAACTCTTAGGTGGATCACAGACTTCGAATATTAATTTTCCGCATATTGGAAAACGCGCACTAATTTTCCATTTTAAACAAGTCGCAGAATGTAGGTTTTACCCTCTACCCTACTCCTACCTCACCCTCACCCACAACGAAGACACTTCGTCTGATGTTACCAGTGGCTGCATGGATCTGTTTGAAAATTCATTTCGTTCCAGCTTCTTTACGAAGCAATAGATGCACTCCGAATTTGTCCGAAATGGCAACAGATCAGTTTGTTAGCTTTAAACTGGATGGGATGAAGACACATGGACATTCACAGCGATCTGTTGCACACAGACAGACAGAGCCAGAGCGAGAATGCTATGCAGCCACCACCCCCACACAGCCCTGGAATAAGGTCATGTAACAAGAACGGCTGGACAAAAGAAAACAGAAATACGGGAAGAAACCGGAGAAAAGGAAACATCATGTCAAAGAATATGAATGGAATATGACGGGGTGACAACATGAAGACACGGGGGGAGAAACGAAGAGGCAAGAGATCTTAAAAGAAAATTAGGAGACTGAAAAAGACGAACAATGGCAGACGAGAGAGACAGACAGACAGACAGACAGACAGACAGAGAGCCTGAACCAGAAGACGCAGACACAAGGAGATGCATATCACAAGACAGCGGGAGGAGAGGGGGGGTGTCGTCTTCTCAGCGACTGCCAAAAGGTGAAGGAATGACGGACCTGGCATCTGCCATCTGACTCCATCTGGATAATTTAGCTCACATCGATCAGCGCCTTAACCCGGCCACCACCACCACCACCACCTTCACCACCATCCTTCCTTGTCCCTCCCTCCTCCAGCCCCATCCCACCTAACCCCACCCCCTCTTTCTCTACCTCTCTTGAGGAGGGGTTTGAAGGGGAGGGGGAGTGGAGGGGAGGGGAGGGGTCCAGTCCAGCGCTGTACATTGCATAGCAGTGCCCGCGGCGTCGCAGTTCATTGACGGACCAACCCTCTCACCCCTCCCCCTCCCCACTCCCATCTCTCTCTCTCTCTCTCTCTCTCTCTCTCTGTCCTTCCATCCATCCATCCTCTCTCCTGTGCCATCCTTCCTGATCCTGACCGCTCTGCCTGTGCCATCCAGCACACACACACACACACACTCACACACACACACACACACACACACACACACACATACACACACACCAGCCGTGCATCCCTTCGCTTGGAACTGAACGGGCCAACAGCGGCCTGACGGCGCGACATGTCCTAACGGTTCTCTCTTCTTACTTCTCTCTCTCTCCCCCTCTCTCTCTCTCTCTCCCGATCTGTGTCCCTCTACCCCCCCTCCATCCACTCCCCTCCCCTCTCTCTCTCTGTGCTGTGCCTCTCCTCCCCGCATCGCTTTAGTTCTCGCCCCGCCAGCAACAGACTGCCAACAACCCGAACAGCCGTCGCCACGTACCGTCATTGCAGTAGTCAGTCGCTTGCCTCGGCAGTTTTTTTTCCCCCTCTCTGTCTCTTCTTGGTGTGTGTGTGTGTGTCTCTTCTCTCTTCGACTCTCTCTCTCTCTCGCTCTCTCTCTCCCTCTTCTCCCTTCTCCAGTTGTGAAGGGTGTTGACGTGGGAGGAGTGGGGGGTGTGCCACTTTTCGGGGGGAAAATGTGTGCGGTGCGTGAGTTTTCTATCGGTGGGAGTAGGTAGGTAAGTAAAGAGCTGAGAGACCCGGAGGATGAGTTAGGACGGTGGTCGTCCTCCCCCGCGCGATGGCGACTGAAGGACGACGAGAAAGACGACGACAGAGAAGATATGGGTGGGGAGGAAGCTGTGCCAGCGGCGGCCCTCTAGTGTGAGCCACAACAACAACAACTCAAATACTACACCAACAGCAACAGCAGCAGCAGCCGCCGCCACTACGACGACAACGAAGACGGCAAGGGAACGGCGGCGGCGGTGCGGGGCCAATGTATGCGTCGCTGCTGCTGCCGCTGTGGCTGTTTGGGCCTGATGCTGACGCTGCTGCTGCAAGCAGCCTTGTTGGTGGTGAGTAAGAGAAGTTTCGGTGTTGGGGGGGAGGGTGGTGGTGGCGACGGGAGTGACGGAGTGAGTGCCGAGTGACTTTGCTTGCCTTTGCCTTGCCTACTGCTACATACCTCGCTTAGGGGATAACTCAAACTCGCCAAGACCAGCCGCCATCATGGCCCCCGTTGTTGTCGCTGCTGTCGCTGGTGGTGGTGGTGTTACCGGTGCCTGTGTCGCTGCTACCATCATCACGGCCCCCTCTCTGGTGGTGCTGGACTACTACCCTTCGCCTTGTGCTACTTCGCGGCTTCTTCCTCCTTCCCCCACTACTAGTACCACCACCCCACAGAGATAGACACTTGCCCCCTACCTTCTCCTACCCGCCCTCCCCATCCCTTATCCCTCTCCCCCTCCCCCATCTCCCTCCCCTTCTTCCCCCCGATCCTCCCCACCCCCACCCCCCACCCCCCCAAATCTTCTGTCAAGCTGGCTTCGTCCGCCTGCTCAAGAACTTGTAGTTGTTGCGTACAACGAGACGACGAAGCCAGCAGCAACAACAACAACAACAACGTTTTCGTCATCGTCCCCATCAACAACAACAACAACAACAACATCAGCAACAACAACTACTACAACATCTACAACCACACTGGCGATGGAGGTGGAGTGTGCCAGAAGCGTGCTGGGGGGGTCGCGGCCCGTGGAGTACTAGTGTCCGTGGTGGTGTGGGTGTTTGGTGCTTGTGGTGGTGGTGCTGTTGGTGGTGCTCGTGGTGGGTGTGGTGGTGGAGGACTGTGGGAGGTAACCCGGGTGGTGTAGGGTGGCGGCGCCATGGGTAAGAAGATCCAGTGCCTGGGACGGTACACCATGGAGGGCCTGACGTTGGGCAAGGGCAACTTTGCCCGCGTGGAACTGGCCCACCACACCGTCACTGGGGTCAAGGTGGGTGTTCCTCTTGTACCCCCCTCCCTCCCCCCCACAAACACACACCCCATTACCCCCCGCCCCCAACACACACACACACACACACACACTCTCTCTCTCTCTCTCTCTCTCTCTCTCTCTCTCTCTCTCTCTTCCAATACCTCACACATCAAGCGTCTTCTCTCGGGTGTTGTGTTTATCCCTCCTCCGCCCCTTGCATTCCTAGTCCATTCAATACCATTGAACTTGTTAATTGTCGTGGTGATGGTTGTGTGTGTTTGTTTTTGTTTTTTGTTTTTTTCTCGTTTTCTTTACTTTTCTTTCTTTTTTTTTTATTCACCATTTTTCCTTGCCCCTTCAATATTCCTTTACATTATGTACTGACACATTCTGCTTCGTTTTTCATTGAAAATCCATAACTGTTATGGTGGTGGTGGTTAATTTGTTTGTACGTGTTTGTTTTCCTGTTGTATGTTTGTTTTTCCTTTTGTCCCTTCAGTGTTGTCTTTCCTGTCTTGTTTTGGAATCCCCAGGACATGTTACAACTATAATGAGCATGTATATACGTATGTGTGGATGGATGGATGGATGGGTGGATGTATACATATATGGATGGATGGACTGATGTGTGTGTGTGTGTGTGTGTGTGTGTGTGTGTGTGTGTGTGTGTGTGTGTGTGTGTTGCTCTCTCCTTTCTCCTCACCCCTTTCATAGTCCTTCACTGTGTTTTTAAATATGTTACCATTCTTTGTCCCTTCACCACTCCTGCCCCTGACGTCTGTTCAAGTTTTTTTTTCTTGGCTTATTTTCTTTTTGTCCACGTCCCTTTAGTGTACTTTGTCCTTTTCTTTGTTCCTTCAGGGTTGTCTTTGTCCCTTTCTTTGTCCCATCAGAGTTGTCATTGTTCTTCAGTGTTGTCTTTGTCCCTTCAGGGTTGTCTTTGTCCCCTTCTTTGTCCCTTCAGTGTTGTCTTTATCCCTTCAGGGTTGTCTTTGTCCCTTCAGGGTTGTCTTTGGCCCTTCAGGGTTGTCTTTGGCCCTTTCTTTGTCCCTTCAGGGTTGTCTTTGTCCCTTTCTTTGTCCCTTCAGGGTTGTCTTTGGCCCTTCAGGGTTGTCTTTGGCCCTTTTGTTGTCCCTTCAGGGTTGTCTTTGGCCCTTTCTTTGTCCCTTCAGGGTTGTCTTTGGCCCTTTATTTGTCCCTTCAGGGTTGTCTTTGTCCCTTCAGGGTTGTCTTTGGCCCTTCAGAGTTGTCTTTGGCCCTTTCTTTGTCCCTTCAGGGTTGTCTTTGTCCCTTCAGGGTTGTCTTTGTCCCTTTCTTTGTCCCTTCAGGGTTGTCTTTGTCCCTTCAGGGTTGTCTTTGTTCCTTCAGGGCTGTCTTTGTCCCTTCAGGGTTGTCTTTGTCCCTTCAGGGTTGTCTTTGTCCCTTTCTTTGTCCCTTCAGGGTTGTCTTTGTCCCTTCAGGGTTGTGTTTTTGTCCCCATCTTTGTCCCTTCAGTGTTCTTTGTCCCTTTCTTTGTCCCCTCAGGGCTGTCTTTGTCCCTTTCTTTGTCCCATCAGGGCTGTCTTTGTCTCTCTTTTTTTGTCCCATCAGGGCTGTCTTTGTCCCATCAGGGCTGTCTTTGTCCCTTTCTTTGTCCTATCAGGGCTGTCTTTGTCTCTTTCTTTGTCCCTTCAGGGTTATCTTTGTCCCTTTCTTTGTCCCATCAGGGCTGTCTTTGTCCCTTTCTTTGCCCCTTCAGAGCTGTCTTTCTCTCTTTGTTCCTTCAGAGCTGTCTTTCTTCCTTTGTTTGCCCTTTCATGGTTTTCCCCTTCTTTGCCCGTTGACCACATGTCACAAATGTTATGGTGGATTTTCTGTGTGTGTGTGTGTGTGTGTGTGTGTGTGCGTGTGCGTGTGTTGATTTATCCCTTTCTAGACCTTTCAGTTCTTTATGTTTTTCCATCTGACATTATCTTCTTTTTTTTCTCCCTGACGAAGATGCTCCAACAATCCAACCCACCCCCTGTCACATGGGATAAATGTGGGAGTCCCTTCAGTATCCCTCACTGCTGTTATCTTGTTTGGTTTATCACTCCACTTTATCCCTTTTAGTATCCCTCACTGCTGTTATGATGTTGGTTTTATCCCTTCAGTATCCCTCACTGCTGTTATGATGTTGTTTTATCCCTTAATTCCCCCTTCAGTATCCCTCACTGCTGTTATGATGTTGGTTTTATCCCTTCAGTATCCCTCACTGCTGTTATGATGTTGGTTTTATCCCTTCAGTATCCCTCACTGCTGTTATGATGTTGGTTTTATCCCTTCAGTATCCCTCACTGCTGTTATGATGTTGGTTTTATCCCTTCAGTATCCCTCACTGCTGTTATGTTGTTTGGTTTATCACTCCACTTTATCCCTTTTAGTATCCCTAACTGCTGTTATGATGTTGGTTTTATCCCTTCATTATCCCTCACAGCTGTTATGATGTTGTTTTATCCCTTAATTCCCCCTTCAGTATCCCTCACTGCTGTTATGATGTTGGTTTTATCCCTTCAGTATCCCTCACTGCTGTTATGTTGTTTGGTTTATCACTCCACTTTATCCCTTTTAGTATCCCTCACTGCTGTTATGATGTTGGTTTTATCCCTTCATTATCCCTCACTGCTGTTATGATGTTTGGTTTATCTCTCCACTTTATCCCTTTTAGTATCCCTCACTGCTGTTATGATGTTGGTTTTATCCCTTCATTATCCCTCACTGCTGTTATGATGTTGGTTTTATCCCTTCATTATCCCTCACTGCTGTTATGTTGTTTGGTTTATCACTCCACTTTATCCCTTCAGTATCCCTCACTGCTGTTATGATGTTGGTTTTATCCCTTCAGTATCCCTCACTGCTGTTATGATGTTTGGTTTATCACTCCACTTTATCCCTTCAGTATCCCTAACTGCTGTTATGATGTTGGTTTTATCCCTTCAGTATCCCTCACAGCTGTTATGATGTTGTTTTATCCCTTAATTCCCCCTTCAGTATCCCTCACTGCTGTTATGATGTTGGTTTTTTTTATCTCTCCATCATCCCTTCAGTATCCCTCACTGCTGTTATGATGTTGGATTTTTATCCCTTCATTATCCCACACTGCTGTTATAATGTTGATTTTATCCACACTTTGTCCCTTCAGTATCCCTCACTGCTGTTATGATGTTGGGTTTACCCCCCCCCCCCACCCCCCTACATTATCCTTTAGTATCCCCTACTGCTGTTATGATTACCCTTGTCCATAAAGTACCACTCATTGCTATTGCTATGTCTTATTGCCATCTGTGCCTACAAGTGTCAACATGGTGTATGAATTTGGCCCTTCTATTTGCCCTTCAGTTCCTGGTGTTAGGGCTTTGTTGTTTCTATCTTCTTCTTTCCCCCCCCCCTCCCTTCTGACACCTTACTGCTGTTGTGTTGTCATCTGCCCTCCTTTTTCGTCTCTTCAGATTATGCATGTCACTGTAGTAATGATGATGTCTTTTCCCTTTCTTTGTCCCTTCAGTATATACCTGTCACTGTAGTAATGATGATGTCTTTTCGCCGTTCTTTGTCCCTTCAGTATATACCTGTCACTGTAGTAATGATGATGTCTTTTCGCCGTTCTTCGTCCCTTCAGTATATACCTGTCACTGTAGTAATGATGGTGTCTTTTCCCCGTTCTTTGTCCCTTCAGTATATACCTGTCACTGTAGTAATGATGGTGTCTTTTCGCCGTTCTTCGTCCCTTCAGTATATACCTGTCACCGTAGTAATGATGATGTCTTTCCCTTTCTTTGTCCCTTCAGTATATACCTGTCACTGTAGTAATGGTGTTGTCTTTTCGCCGTTCTTCGTCCCTTCAGTATATACCTGTCACTGTAGTAATGGTGTTGTCTTTTCGCCGTTCTTCGTCCTTTCAGTATATACATATCACTGTAGTAATGGTGTTGTCTTTTCCCTGTCTTTGTCTCTGCAGTATATGTCTGTCACTGAAGTAATAGTGTTGTCTTTCCTCCTTTCTTTGTCTCTGCAGTATATACCTGTCACTGTAGTAATGATGGTGTCTTTTCTCTGTTCTTTGTCTCTGCAGTATATACCTGTCACTGTAGTAATGATGGTGTCTTTTCTCCGTTCTTTGTCTCTGCAGTATATACCTGTCACTGTAGTAATGATGGTGTCTTTTCTCTGTTCTTTGTCCCTTCAGTATATACCTGTCAGTGTAGTAATGATGGTGTCTTTTCTCTGTTCTTTGTCCCTTCAGTATATACCTGTCACTGTAGTAATGATGGTGTCTTTTCGCTGTTCTTTGTCTCTGCAGTGTACGTCTGTCACTGTAGTAATGATGGTGTCTTTTCTCCGTTCTTTGTCTCTGCAGTGTACATCTATCACTGTAGTAATGATGGTGTCTTTTCTCCGTTCTTTGTCTCTGCAGTGTATGTCTGTCACTGTAGTAATGATGGTGTCTTTTCTCCGTTCTTTGTCTCTGCAGTATATACCTGTCACTGTAGTAATGATGGTGTCTTTTCGCTGTTCTATGTCTCTGCAGTGTATGTCTGTCACTGTAGTAATGATGGTGTCTTTTCTCTGTTCTTTGTCCCTTCAGTATATACCTGTCACTGTAGTAATGATGGTGTCTTTTCTCTGTTCTTTGTCCCTTCAGTATATACCTGTCACTGTAGTAATGATGGTGTCTTTTCTCTGTTCTTTGTCCCTTCAGTATATACCTGTCACTGTAGTAATGATGGTGTCTTTTCGCTGTTCTATGTTTCTGCAGTATATGTCTGTCACTGTAGTAATGGTGTTGTCTTTCCTCCTTCCTTCGTCCCTTCAGTATATACCTGTCACTGTAGTAATGGTGTTGTCTTTTCCCTTTCTTTGTCTCTGCAGTATATACCTGTCAGTGTAGTAATGATGGTGTCTTTTCTCTGTTCTTTGTCTCTGCAGGGAATGTCTGTCACTGTAGTAATGATGGTGTCTTTTCTCCGTTCTTTGTCTCTGCAGTGTATGTCTGTCACTGTAGTAATGATGGTGTCTTTTCTCTGTTCTTTGTCTCTGCAGTATATACCTGTCACTGTAGTAATGATGGTGTCTTTTCTCTGTTCTTTGTCCCTTCAGTATATACCTGTCACTGTAGTAATGGTGTTGTCTTTTCCCTTTCTTTGTCTCTGCAGTGTATGTCTGTCACTGTAGTAATGATGGTGTCTTTTCTCTGTTCTGTGTCCCTTCGGCTCAGATTTTCAGTCTGACATTCTCTTGTTCACTGTATCTGTTGTGTTTTGTCTGGTGATCTTTTTACCTTCATTCTTTCTTCTTTTTTTTTCTTTGATTTTTTTTCTTCATCTTTTTTTCTTTCTTTTTTTTTTTTTTCCTCTCCACATTTCCACACACTCATCCTCTGTTCCCCCTTTTTTTTTTCTCTCTGTCTGTCGCTGTTCTGTCTGTGTCATTGTAGATGTTTGACACTCTTTGTTGTTTTACTTGTTTGTTATCCAGATTTTAGTGATGCACATCTGTGCAGTTGTGTGTAGTTTGTGTATTTCAGACACCCAAAAAGGCAAGATTTTAAGGAGCGAAATTTTGATTTTCTGTGTCTGTCTGTCTGTCTGTCTTTCTGTCTGTCCCTCTCTCTCTCTCTCCCTCTCTCGCTCTATCTTTCTCTTTCTTCATCTCTCACTTCTCTTCTCTGTCTGTCTGTCTGTCTGTCTCTGTCTCTCTCTCTCTCTCTCTCTCTCTCTCTCACTTTCCCTCTCTCCCTCTCAGAGAAACCACTGATCTTGATGTGTGTGTGTGTGTGTGTGTGTGTGTGTGTGTGTGTGTGTGTGTGTGTGTGTGTGTGTCTGTGTCTGTGTCTGTGTCTATGTGTTTCTGTGTCTATGTGTCTCTGTTTGTCTCATGTTTGTGTCATGTGTTTCTGTGTGTCTGTGTGATTTTGTGTATGTGCATGCTTGTGCCTGTGGGTGCGTGCTCACTTGCTGGATTCCATGTCCGTCAGCAGAAACTGGTTTACTACAACTGACACCTTTAAGCAGTATGCAGTTGTTTTCAACAGGAGTGTCAGCCTCAACTTTTTAATTTTCTCTTCTTTTCATAGTATTATGGATTATGTGCTTTTGAATACACTGGATATGCGTGGTGTATGTATAGTCTGAATTGTTTCTACATTTGGAAGTAACTTCAGTACATTAGTGTGTCTGATTTGCTTTCAAAATGATGACAAGAAAGACGTATGTGTTTGGTGGAGTACTGTTTTCACAAATCACATCTTTTTTTTTTTGTAATTCAGATTAATTATATCAGTTCATGATCGACAGGTGTATGTCTATTTTGCATCATCTATGGCTATGTTTGTGTGTGAAAAACATAATTGATGTGTGCCGTGTCATCACGTGACATGGAACTACTTTTTTTTAGTTTTGTTTTGCTTGAGGGTTGGGGGTTCTCTTCTCTCTCTCTCTCTCTCTCTCTCTCTCTCTCTCTCTCTCTCTCTCTCTCTCTCTCTGTCTCTGTCTGTCTGTCTGTCTCTCTCTCTCTCTCTCTCTGGTATTCTTAAGCGGGTACTTGAATACATGCTTTCTGGTGCCTTGAAAATATCTCTGTGTGCGTACGAGTGCGTGCGTGCGTGCGTGCGTGTGTGTGTGTGTGTGTGTGTGTGTGTGTGTGTGCGCGCGCGCGCATGCATGTATGCGTGTGAGTGTGTGATGTGTTTGTTTTGTTGTGTGTGTGTGTGTGTGTGTGTGTGTGTGTGTGTGTGCGCGCACGCACAAGTGTGTGTGGATTCTCTGATGAATGATGTGGCTGGGTGATCCGTGCCAGAAGCATACTCCCGGATTTTCATTCATCTATATATTCTCTTTTTTTATGTCAGTGTTTGTTTGTTTATTTATTCATTTATGTTTGTTTTGTATTTTGCTGACATGTCACTACTGCCAACAAGAGTTCCCCCCTTCCCACCCTCCTTCCCCTCTGTTGTTACACAGTCTTTGGTGTTGAACACACACACACACACACACACACACACACACACACACACACACACACACACACACACACACACACACACACACACACACACACACACATATATATATATAGTTTTCCATATTGCTTAAAAGACAAAACCTTCCACAGTTTATGAAGCAGAAAAACAAAAGTTTCATATTTTCATGTATTCTGATCAGCAGAATAAGTGAGACACGGGCCATGTGATGCTGCTTAAAAGCAGTCCACATGATTTGCCACAGTAATTTTTGTGTTTTGGTGGCCAATATCCAGCCTTGCGCGCATACAACATATTCCAGAGCTGTTATATGCATCATTGTGTGAGTTTATGTCCCCACCTGCCTTAATCTTGTAAAACACACACACACACACACACACGCACGCACGCACACACACACACACACACACACACGAACACACACACACACGCACACACAACGAAGAAAAAAAACACTTGTACCCAAACACAGCACCAGCGAAACAAGAACGGTGTCAAGCCGGTCCATCCGTTTTACAGAGGACGTTTGGGTTCAGACCCCCCCCCCCTCCCCCCCCCCACCCCCCCCCCCCCCCCCGATCCCCGATCCCTGCCCTCCCACTCCAGCCGGCACCCCATCCCCCCTCAGAGAGAGAGAGAGAGAAGTAGGGTGAGAACTGGGTTTCAAACGATGTGAGACCGTACCAGAAGGAGTGAAAATGTTAACAGGTCAGTACATATGACAGATAATGAAATGCTCGACAGAATAATGATGAAACAAAGCACGCAAAGATCTGCATGAATGATGAACGAATAAATCAATTAATAAACAAATAACTCCAGAGGTTTGCTCTGGAAAATAATTTCGAAACTTAATGAATAATAGATAAGTCCGTTGACGGACGAATGGTTAGACAGGAAGATTGGACAGGCAGGCAAAAGAGAGACTGGTTGATAGATAGATACGTAGATAGATAGACAGACAGACAGACAGACAGGCAGACAGAGTGATCGATAGCTAGCTAGCCAGACAGACAGACAGACAGATGTAATCTAGACATACAGACAGACAGTTCGATCGATCGATAGATAGATAAACAGACAGACAGAGAGATGAGAATCTTTGCAAATATATTTTCAGTGACTGAAGGGTTGGTTGCAAGATCGTATTTTCCGCCGCTGGTCTGTTGTTCAATATAGGTGGACTGAATGGCAGGCAGACAAAGAGAGAGAGAGAGACAGAGAGAGAGAGAGAGAGAGAGAGAGAGAGAGAGAGGTGAATAAATGAACCAATAACCTGACAGTCACCTCCTAGATTTGAACCCACGAGTTTTATTCCCAGAGTCTAGCGCCAGGGTAAATAAGCCATTACGTCCCACAAGCTCTCTCTCTGCAGTCCGCTCCCAGCATTGCACAATGCGATGGAAATTTTCAAGTCATTACTGCGCGCGTGTGTCCGTGCGTGCGTGCGTGCGTGCGTGCATGTGTGCGAGTGTGCGTGTGTGTCTGTCAGTCTGTGTGTTGGTGTGTCTGTGTCTGTGTGTCTGTGCGCTGTGTTTGCAGTGACGCACAGGCGTTAAGGAGAGAGGGGGAGAGAAGGGGAAGAAAAAGAGTGAGGAGAGAGAGAGAGAGAGGAAGGGGTTGGGGCGGTGGAGAAGAGCTAAGCAGAGAGAGAGAGAGATACAGAGAGAGGAGGGTTTGAATGGAAAGAAAGAGAGGAGAAAGAGAGAGGCAAATTGTGAATACTGTGTGTGTGTGTGTGTGTGAGAGAGAGAGAGAGAGAGAGAGAGAGAGAGAGTACCTTCTCCCCCCTTACGCCGCCCCCACTTTTTCCCCACATGTTTATGTATATCTCTTTCTCCCGTTGTCTCTCTGCGTCTGTCTCTCTTTGTTTCCGTCTCTCCATACGTCTCTCTGTCTCTGTCTCTGCTTCTTTGTCTCTCTGTCTGGCTGTTTGTCTGTCTGTTTCTCTCTCCTCTCATTCTCTACCCTCTCTCTTTCTATCTCCGCATTATTTCCAAAACACAACATAAAGAGTCTGTCTGCCTCTTGCGCGCTCTCTCTCTGTCTCTGTCTCTTTGTCTCTGTCTGTCTCTGTCTGTCTGCCTCTTGCGCCCTCTCTCTCTCTCTCTGTGTCTCTGTCTGTGTGTCTCTGTCTGTCTGTCTGTCTCTCTCTAAACTGATCAACCCTGTTGTCAACGTGCATGACCCTTTTTAGTCCCCGCCTTGTAGGCAGTCATTCTCCGTTTTTCGGGGAAGTCTTAGATAATCATTATGATAATCGTAACAAACGCGAGGTTGCCATGACAAGGACCTGCACCGCTGGTTAAATGTTTTATCTTCAGTTTAACGTCTATTCACTATAAGTGTTTTTAGACTGAAAGGAGTAAAGTAGTGGATAAAGGAAAGGTAATGCATGTGAATATTAGTGTAAAAAAAAGTGTTCATGTTATGTATCAGAGGAAAAGTATATTATAAGAAAAAGGTCTAAAGAGATTGTGGTGTGTATTGAATGAGGTGTCATGGGAAGGAGAATATGTATTTGCATATCAACAAGTATTAACCTACAACAATGTAAATATAAATAACAACATTAATTATGATACATCAAAGGAGGATACCAACTGGACTGGAGTTTAAAATTTCCGAAAACATTCTAAGCAATGAATAATCATTCAAAATCTTTTCACGAATGTTTGTTACTTGGGTGGTGTTCTGAATGGACAGAGGCAGGGACCTGCCTGTATTGACCCTCACGAAGTGAGAGGCATCAGCACAGCTGCCACGTCCTGCAACGGTGTGGCCACCCACGTCATTGTGCTGGAAGGGGGGACTTGGTGACAGGAGCTCACCACAGGCATGTGGATGTGGGGGGACACATGAACGTTGACACAGAGCCGTCATCTTCAGAGCAGGGCAAGAACACACACACACACACACACACACACACACTCTCTCTCTCTCTCTCTCTCTCTCTCTCTCACTCTCTCTTTTCACACACACACACACACACACTCTCTCTCTCTTTCTCTCTCTCTCTCTCTCTCTCTCTCACACACACACACAAACACACACATACACACACACACTCTCTCTCTTTCTCTCCCACTCTCTCTTTCACACACACACACACTCTCTCTCTCTCTCTCTCTCTCTCTCACACACACACACACACATACACACACACTGTCTCTCTCTCTTGTTTTTATTGTCAACGCTATGTTGCTGCAGCTTCTTGCAAGTCCCTGGTAAATAGCTCTGTTAGCATCTTTGTTGTTGTTGTTTTCTTTTCTCTGTCCTCTTCTTCGGTGTGTCTTTTGTCTGTTGTCTTCGTCCCCCCCCCCACCCCACCCCTTCTTCCCCTGTTCTGCTTTTTCTACTCCTCCTCTTCTACCGTCATCGTTCTCCTCCTCTTCCTCCTCCTCCTCCTCTTCTTCCTCCTCCTCATTCTTCTCCACCTTCTCCTCTTCCTGCTTCTCCTCCTCCTCTTCTTTCTCCTGCTCCTTCTTCTCCATCCCCTTCTCATCCTCCTCCTCTTCCTCCTCTTCCCCATCCTCCTCTTCCTTCTTCTCCATCTTACCCTCTTCATCCTCCTCCTTCTTCTCCATCCCCTTCTCATCCTCCTCCTCTTCCTCCTCTTCCCCCTCCTCCTCTTCCTTCTTCTCCATCTTCCCCTCTTCATCCTCCTCCTTCTTCTCCATCCCCTTCTCCTCCTCCTCCTCCTCTTCCCCCTCCTCCTCTTCCTTCTTCTCCATCTTCCCTTCTTCATCCTCCTCCTTCTTCTCCATCCCCTTCTCATCCTCCTCCTCTTCCTCCTCTTCCCCATTCTCCTCTTCCTTCTTCTCCATCTTCCCTTCTTCATCCTCCTCCTTCTTCTCCATCCCCTTCTGATCCTCCTCCTCTTCCTCCTCTTCCCCATCCTCCTCTTCCTTCTTCTCCATCTTCCCCTCTTCATCCTCCTCCTGCTTCTCCATCCCCTTCTCATCCTCCTCCTCTTCCTCCTCTTCCCCATCCTCCTCTTCCTTCTTCTCCATCTTCCCCTCTTCATCCTCCTCCTTCTTCTCCATCCCCTTCTCCTTCTCCTCCTCCTCCTCCTCTTCCCCATCCTCCTCTTCCTTCTTCTCCATCTTCCCTTCTTCATCCTCCTCCTTCTTCTCCATCCCCTTCTCATCCTCCTCCTTCTTCTTCTTCTTCTACATCTCTTCCTCAATCTCCTTGTTCTCTTCTCTTCTTCATTCTCCTGCTTCTCCATCTCCTCCTTCTTATCTTATACCCTCATTTTCTCCTTATTCGTCTTGTTTTGTTGTTATCCCCCTCCTTTTCTCTTCTCTCTCCCTTATCCTGCTTTTTATCCACTTTCTGTCCTTGCCTCTTCCCCCCCCCCCCCCTCCTCCTCCGCCTCCTCCCCCTCATCTTCCCACTGCCGTCATCTAACGCTCCTGTTGCGGCATGTATTTTCGCCTGTGCTTGGAGAGTCGCCGGCGACAATGTGTGCAGCCCTCACTGCACATAATGAATGAGTATTTTCGCCCCTCTGCACTGGTGTGTTGCTGTGAGGAGTTGTGACGTGACTTTTACGACCCGGCGTAGTATCGTTGAATGGCTGTGCCCTCGCAGATAAGATCTCACACACACACACACACACACACACACACAGAGTGACAGTAGCCAAACCTGACCAGTTTACAACCCATCCACTCTTGATTTTTACGATCGACTCAACATCCCGACTTCAGTGGGTGAGAAGTTGTGACCTAACTTTTACGACCTAGCTGGCGTCGTTGAGTAGCTGTGCCCTCGCAGATCAGATCACACACACACACACACACACACACATCCACATCCACATCCATATCCACATGCACAAACACGTAAACATGCACGTACACTCTCTCTCTCTCTCTCTCTCTCTCTCTCTCTCTCTCTCTCACACACACACACACACACACGCCAAATACACCCCACATAATATTCCCCCTCCCCCACCACACACCCCTTTTACATAAACACGAATGTAATCTCAAACACACACACCTGATGCACGTGTGCACACACGAACACACGCACACAACAACAACAACAACAACAACAGTATAGAGGGGCGACTTCTTCTTCTGCGTTCGTGGGCTGCAACTCCCACGTTCACCCGTATATACGCGAGTGGGCTTTTACGTGTATGACCGTTTTAAACCCGCCATATTGGCAGCCATACTCCGCTTTCGGGGGTGTGCATGCTGGGTATGTTCTTCTTTCCATAACCCACCGAACGCTGACATGGATTACAGGATCTTTAACGTGCGTATTCGATCTTCTGCTTGCGTATACACACGAAGGGGGTTCAGGCACTGGCAGGTCTGCACATATGTTGACATGGGAGATCGTAAAAATCTCCACCCTTTACCCACCAGGTGCCGTCACCGTGGTTCGAACCCGGGACCCTCAGATTGACAGTCCAACGATTTAACCATTCGGCTATTGCGCCCGTCTAGAGGGGCGACAATATGTGCAGTGAGGGCCGCACGTCTTGTCGCTGGAGACAATCCATGCAGGGGCGACGATACATGCCGCAACAGCTCCCCCCCCATCATCCCCCTTGGTCTTTTGTTTTTCTTGTACGTTCTGCTGCTGGTGTCCTGATCGCTCGTTAAGGCAGGAAGTGACGTGTGGAGTGTGTGGGAAGCCATTACTGTGACGTCACTGGAATCGCTGAGTGGCTTCCTTCCAGCGCTCTGATTAGTTTGTCATGGTATGGCGGATCTTCTGCTGCCCTTTTTTCTCCAGATCTCTTCTCGTTTCTTCGTACAATTCCAGTATGCACGCACAAACGCATGCATGCATGCACGCATTCATACATGTACGTCCGAACCCACGCACGGACGTGTGCACGTCAACACATATTCATGCAATACACCCACGTACACTTCGCGCACGAGAGCGCGCCCGCATACACACACACGCACACACACACACACACACGCGTGCACGGACACACGCACACGCACGCATGCACGCGCGCACACACGCACACACACACACACACACACACACACACGCACACGCACGCACGCACACGCTTTTTTCAGAGTCGGCATTCAGAGGGAGTGAAGGAAGGGAGAGGATGATGAACATACGTACGAAATGTGCTATGGTGAGGGCGAGGGTGCTGGTTGATATTACTTTCACATTATGTGCGCGCGCACGAAAGAGAAACAGACAGACAGAAGCAGACAGAGATGGAGAGAAAGAGACAGAGAGACAGAGACAGCTGAACACACAGGTACGTTAAAAAAATGAAAATCTGTATGCGTGAAGACTTTTTTTTTTTTTTTTTTTTTTTTGTATGTGATTAGTCATAAGAAGTACGAGAGACAAGGGCAGAAGGCAGAGGCAGAAAAAAATGAGGCAAAAGAACTGCAGACAGAAAAGTGACAACAAAGAAATGACCTATTTCTTGTGTGTGTGTGTGTGTGTGTGTGTGTGTGTGTGTGTGTGTGTGTGTGCGTGTTGTCTTTCTTTCTACATGTATGACAGATGTAAAAAAAATAAATAAATAAAATAAAAAATAAAATAAATAAAATAAAAAAGAAAGAAAAGAACAGAAAAAAACTCACCACCTGTTGACTCAGTGGGAACGGTCGGAGAAGACTGCAGCAGTCTGACATCATCATTTGTCACTGATGGCATCGTCTACCAGACGAAGGTGGTGGTGGTGGGAGGCAAAGGAAGGGGTGTGTGTGTGGTGGGGGGGGGGGGGGGAGACAGAAGCTGTACTTACTTACATCTAACCCCTTTCCCTCTCCTTCCCCCCCCCCCCCCCCACCCATCCTCCTCCCACCCCCTGCTCATCCCTTTCATAGATCGTCCGTCTTGCAGCACAGTAGTCCGTCAACTGCCGTGCTGTTGATCTCTGACTTTTTCTCTCCTGACTTCTCGGGGGGACTCGGAGTTGGGGGGCGGGGGTGGTGGGGGGTGGGGGGGCTGGGGGAGTGAGGGGGCCTCACCGAGACGTGTGAATTTTGATGCAGGCAGCCTGGTCGCCTTGGAAACCGCCCAACTACCGTCTTCCCTTCTCTCTCTCTTTCTCTGTCTCTCTTTGTTGGGTGCCTTGAAAGAGAGAGAGAGAGAGAGAGACATTGAGAGAGAGAGATGAACATACGGAGACAGACAGAGAGAGAGAGAGAGGCAGTGTGTTTGTGAGAGAGAGAGAGAGAACAAAGTGGGGAAGAGCAATCTAGAAATATAAAAGAGAGGACAGACGTATGAATGTAAGTGAGAGATAAAAGAGAAGAGAGAGAGAGAGAGAGAGAGAGAGAGAGAGAGAGAGAGAGACTGAGACTGAGACTGAGACTGAGACTGCGAAATCCGAATGGAAGAGAAAGAGAGGGTGGGGGAGGAGTGGTAGGCGGTGAGTGAGAGGGTAGGGGTAAGTAAAGAGATTTATAAAGCCTCGGCTTTATGGTGTGCACGAAAAATGTCAGAGGCTCATAAGTGAAGACTATTGCAGAAAGGGAGGAGAGCCATAGAGGGAGTCAGAGGGGTGGGGAGGGGGGAGACAGAGGGGAGGGATGGGGAGGGGGAGACAGAGGGGAGGGGTGGGGAGGGGGTAGACAGGGGTGGGGGGGGAGGGGGAGACAGAGGGGAGGTGTGGGGAAGGGGGGAGGGTGGAGACAGAGAGGAGGGGAGAGGGGTGGGGAGGGGGAGACAGAGGGGAGGGGGGGAGACAGAGAGGGGATGGGGGAGACAGAGGGGGGAGAGAGGGGAGGGGTGGGGAGGGGGGAGACAGATGGGAGGGGGAGACAGAGGGGTGGGGTGGGGAGGGGGAGACAGAGGGGAGGGGTGGGGAGGGGGGAGACAGAGGGGAGGGGTGGGGAGGGGGGAGACAGTGGGGAGGGGTGGGGAGGGGGGGAGACAGAGGGGTGGGGGTGCGGAGGGGGGAGACAGAGGGGAGGGGGGAGACAGAGGGGGGAGACAGAGGGGTGGGGTGGAGAGGGGGGAGACAGGGAGGGGATGGGGGAGACAGAGGGGGGAGACAGAGGGGTGGGGAGGGGGGAGACAGGGGAGGGGACATTGGGGGGAGGGAGGGGTGGGGAGGGGGGGGGGGAAGGGGGAGACAGAGGGGAGGTGTGGGGAGGGGGAGACAGAGGGGAGGGGGGGGGAGGGGGGGAGACAGAGGGGAGGTGTGGGGAGGGGAGACAGAGGGGAGGGGTGGGGAGGGGGAGGGGGGAGACCAGAGGGGAGCGGGTGGGGAGGGGGGGAAGGGGGAGACAGAGGGGAGGGGTGGGGAGGGGGGGAAGGGGGAGACAGAGGGGAGGTGTGGGGAGGGGGGAGACAGAGGGGAGGGGTGGGGAAGGGGGAGGGGGAGACAGCGGGGAGGGGGAGACAGATGGGTGGGAGGGGGAGGGGGAGACAGAGGGGAGGGGGGAGACAGAGGGGAGGGGGAGACAGATGGGAGGGGAGGGGAGGGGGAGACAGAGGGGAGGGTAAGAGA
>NC_134878.1:8690294-8720294 GCF_041734735.1 Babylonia areolata | reverse complement strand
AATGAGAGACAGTGCAGAGAGGAAAGGAGAGAAGAAGAAGGAGGTGGGTGGGTGGGGAGAGAGAGAGAGAAAAAAAAACAGAAACAGAAAGAGGCGGACAGACAAACAGATAGACAAATATTAAACAAGAAGAAATGGAAAAGAGTCATTTCAAATACTGAGAGATAGAAGACAACGAGAGAGAGAAAAAACAATACAAACATACAGGCTGTACAATAATAATAATTTTAAAAAAGACAGACAGATTTTTTGTACAGAGACAAATAAACAGACAGACAGACAGTTTGTACAGAGACAAAGAGACAGACAGTTTGTACAGAGACAAAGAGACGGACAGATATGGATATGGACAAGGAGAGAATCCACAAAGTCAGTAAAGAGGCAGACAGACAGACAGACAGATGTGGACAAGGAGAGAATCCACAAGTCAGTAAACAGACAGACAGACAGACAGACAGACAGATGTGGACAAGGAGAGAATCCACAAGTCAGTAAAGAGACAGACAGACAGACAGATGTGGACAAGGAGAGAATCCACAAAGTCAGTAAAGAGACAGACAGACA
Organism: Babylonia areolata; assembly: GCF_041734735.1. Taxonomy (NCBI): domain Eukaryota; kingdom Metazoa; phylum Mollusca; class Gastropoda; order Neogastropoda; family Buccinidae; genus Babylonia; species Babylonia areolata. The sequence continues at coordinate 8,719,730 of NC_134878.1, read as the reverse complement.
GATGTGGACAAGGAGAGAATCCACAAAATCAGTAAACAGACAGACAGACAGACAGACAGATGTGGACAAGGAGAGAATCCACAAAGTCAGTAAAGAGGCAGACAGACAGACAGACAGACAAATGTGGACAAGGAAAGAATCCACAAAGTCAGTAAAGAGGCAGACAGACAGACAGACAGACAAATGTGGACAAGGAAAGAATCCACAAAGTCAGTAAAGAGACAGACAGACAGACAGATGTGGACAGGGAGAGAATCCACAAAGTCAGTAAAGAGACAGAAAGACAGACAGACAAATGTGGACAAGGAGAGAATCCACAAAGTCAGTAAAGAGACAGAAAGACAGACAGACAGATGTGGACAAGGAGAGAATCCACAAAGTCAGTAAAGAGACAGACAGACAGATGTGGACAAGGAGAGAATCCACAAAGTCAGTAAAGAGACAGAAAAAGAGACAGACAAATGTGGACAAGGAAAGAATCCACAAAGTCAGTAAAGAGACAGACAGACAGACAGATGTGGACAAGGAGAGAATCCACAAAGTCAGTAAAGAGACAGAAAGACAGACAAATGTGGACAAGGAGAGAATCCACAAAGTCAGTAAAGAGGCAGACAGACAGACAGACAGACAGACAGACAGATGTGGACAAGGAGAGAATCCACAAAGTCAGTAAAGAGACAGAAAGACAGACAAATGTGGACAAGGAGAGAATCCACAAAGTCAGTAAAGAGACAGAAAAACAGACAGACAAATGTGGACAAGGAGAGAATCCACGAAATCAGTAAAGAGACAGACAGACAGATATGGACAAGGAGAGAATCCACGAAATCAATAAAGAGACAGACAGATATGGACAAGAAGAGAATCCACAAAATCAGTAAAGAGACAGACAGACAGACAGATGTGGACAAGGAGAGGAGGAAGAGTCAAGTACTGCACGAATGGCGCGGTGCCTTGTTTGGATCGATAGTGCTCTGGTCAGTGATCGATACTATTGTCTGTGGCCGTCTGCGATCAGTGGTCTTCGTCTTCTTCTTCTTCTTCTTCTTCTTTTGTTTGTGCTTGTTGTTGTATGTTGTTGTTGTTGCTCCTCCTCCTTCTTCTTCTTTCTTCCCCCTCGTCCTTCTCATTGTTGTTGTTGTTATTGTTGTGTTGTTGTTGTCGATTTTCTTTTTCTTCTTTCCTCCTCCTCCTCCTTCTTCTCCTTCTGTTTGTTGTTGTTGGTGCTGTTGATCTTCTTCTTCTTCTTCTTCTTCTTCTTCTCCTCCTCCTCCTCCTCCGCCACATTTTCCTTCTTCTTCACTTCCTTTTCCTGCTGCACGTGCTTTGTTTTCTGTGTTTGAGTCTTCAGACTCTTCTTCCCTTTCTTTCTCCTTGTTCTTTGTTCTTTGTTCTTGTCGTTCTTCTTCTGATCCCATTCCTCCTCTTTCTTTATTCACGCTTCTTGTGGTTCTTACAGTTTATTAATTTAGTTATTTTTCTAGTTATTTATAGTTATTTATCTATGTATTTATCGTACTTGTTGTTGTTGTTGTTGCTGTTGTTGTTGTTGCTCTTGTTCTTCTTCTTCTGTCTCTCTCCCTCTCTCTCCCCCCCTCTCTCTCTCGCTCTCTCTGTCCCCCATCACTTCCCTCTGTCCCTGCCCGTTCTCATCTCTTTCTGTTATTATGTTCTTCGACCTGTCTGTCTGTTTGTCTGTCCATATGTCTGCCTCACTCTTCCCACCTTCCCTTGCTGTAGCTGTGTTTCCTCAGATCGATAAGTGATGTTGCAGTGTCTGCAACCTTCTTCTCAGCGATTCGTTCCAGAGTCTCGGAATGTGGACAGTTCTGGCACTGCCGTGCAGTATGTGTTTTCTGTCTTCTGTTACCGACGCTGCTCTTTCCTCTTTATCATCATCATCATCATCATCATCATTATCATCACCCGCCTTCTCCGTCATCTTCATCATCATCGTAATCGTCGTCGACGCCTTCATCATCGTCGCAGTTGTTGTTGATATTGTGTTGATGGTGTTGTTGTGGTTGTTGTTGTTCCTGTTGTTCATCTAGCGTGTGTGTGTGTGTGTGTGTGTGTGTGTGTGTGTGTGTGTGTGTGCGTGTGTGTGTGTGTGTGTGTGTGTGTGTGTGTGTGTGTGTGTGTGTGTGTTCTGTTCGTATTGTTAGTGTACAATTTTCAGTTGGATTAAAATACAGATAATTGTTCTTGTTGTTGTGATTATTGTTCTTATTCTTATTGTTATTCGTATCCTTTATATCATGATTATTTCTATAACATGAATGTCCTTGTTTAAACTTTTATCTTTGAATGTAGGGGCCATCGGTTTTCTATTGTCAATGTCGTTGACATTTGTGTCTGTTGTTGTTTCTTTGGTCAGGATTCCTCTCTCTCTCTCTCTCTCTCTCTCTCTCTCTCTCTCTCTCTCTCTCTCTCTCTCTCTCTCTCTCTTTCTCTCTCTTACGCCTTCCGCCCCCCCCCGCCCCCCTCCGCCCCCCTTTCTCCCTCCTCTCTTTATTTCACACACACATGCACACAAACACATAGAAACACAAAATCACACGATACCACACACACACACACACACACACACACACGCACACGCACGCACACACACACACACACACACACACACACACACACACACACTGCGCACAAACACAGTCTCTGATACACCGTCTCTGACACACACATTTCCACGCACATGCACGCACACACATACACACACAGTCTTATCCCTCTCTCTCTATCTCTCTCTCCATACTAGCCTCCCTAGTCTCTCATACGGATGACGTCACAGAGAGATATGGACAAGAAGGGAATCAGGAAAGTCAGTATAGAGACAAATCAATCAATCAATCCATCACTTTATTGTCTGAACCAGGGTCCAGAATTTCGCCTTCAGGTGACATTCATTATGCATGTGACCTTTTCCCTCTTTCCCTCCCTGGGCGACATTGGGCTTGACCTAATTCTTGTTATTATTCTTGTTGCTTATAGTCCAGCCGACCGCACAGGGCCATTATCAGGACTGTCAAACCATACAAATGCTCAACCGCGTCAATACAAAACTGTCACATCTAAAAAAAAAAATTAAAAAAAAACCCACACACACACTAAGACAAACCCACAAAAACAGTTCATGACACAGTATCCCAACCATTTAGCTCCATATGGCAAATAAGACAAGGCCATACTGAGGACGCCAGCCCTTCCGCTTAATTTATCATCCCCAGATTACAAAACATCGTAAAAAAGGAAAAGAAGCAGTACTTCAAAGCCAAGCAAAAAATACACAAAAAGGCCATACAGGCAAATAACATTGCAGAATGGGCAGCTAGTGCCCATCCCAGTGTTTACATCTCACTACCTAATCGCCAGAGCAAAACAGCACAGACAGTACATCATAGACTGTGGAAAAGAGAGAAAAACAAGAGAGGCAAGGCCTTCAAGACTCACTTGTGATAAATTAAGTCCCCTAGCATTAATTACAGAGTAATTTCCCTTTTTTACTATCTGCACCAAAACGTTTGCAAAATAAATAAAAATTTCATGCTTAGCAAAAGAAGTTCCTGTTTGAACCAAAAAATGATAATAATGACTCCTCTTGTTGTTGTGTCAGAATAAGAGGTCAAAGTGCCAAGTTTAGAGAATACAAAAAAATATAAATATAACAGTAAATGCAGTTTGCATATAATTAGGCTTTATTTTTTTGTGCCCATCCCAGAGGTGCAATATTGTTTTAAACAAGATGACTGAAAGAACTGAATTTTTCCTATTTTTATGCCAAATTTGGTGTCAACTGACAAAGTATTTGCAGAGAAAATGTCCATGTTAAAGTTTACCACGGACACACAGACACACATCCACACGGACACACACACACACACACACAGACAACCGAACACCGGGTTAAAACATAGACTCACTTTGTTTACACAAGTGAGTCAAAAAAGTGTCAAGGCTTGCTGGAAAAAAGAAAGGGGAATAGACTAGGAAGGCTGAAAAAGGAGACAACAGTGAAGATAGAAAAAAAAAAGGCAGAAACAAAGAGAGTGACAGAAAAGAGGAAATTTCTAGCACAGAATTTCCAGAAGGCGGGGATGTTATTTACACCGAAAGACCCCCGGCATCCCACGGGGAGGAGGGGGCTTGGGTGTGTGGGGGGGGGCTGGGTGGGGGGGAGGGCTTACCTGACCTTTGATAAGTTCGAGGAAAGGAGGTGGTCGTCGGCCCACAGAAAATGGCCCCCTGTAGTTAATCCTTTTCCCTGCACATCTTTCTTGGGAGGTGTGAACGCGTGAAACTGGTTGGTTGCACTGGAATTTAACGCAAACAACAACAACAACATTAACAATAACTTTGCTGATGACGACAATAATGCACTGTCTGTGTATGTGCCCCCTCTCTGTCTCTCTTTCTCTCTGTCAGTTTGTGTGTGTGTGTGTGTGTGTGTGTGTGTGTGTGTGTGTGTTTCTCTGTCTGTCTGTGTCGGTGTCTCTTCCTCTCTCTCCCTCTCTCTCTCTTTCACGCTCTCGCTCGCTGTCCAACTCCCTTGTTTTATAGATTGTTCTCTTCTGCCTCCTTTCTTTGTTTTTTGTTTTTTTTTCTATCTGATCTCTACACGAAAAGATCTCATCTTCCCTTTCCATTCTCTTCTCATACCTTCGTCTTGTCAAACGTTTTGTTTCTTCTACTCTAATACCGTGTCTCTCTCTTTTTCTCTCTGTCTCTGTCTATATCTCTGTCTGTCTCTGTGTGTGTGTCTGTCTCTGTCTCTCTCTCTCTCTCTGTCTCTTATTGTCGTTTATTTTCTTCTCCGTCTTTTATCTCTTCAGCTCTTTTCCTGACTTGTTTCTTCATTTCGTCGCTATCCATCTCTACCTTTTATGGCTCGTCCTTTCTCATAAGAAGTATCTTCTCGTCTTATCTCAGCGATTCTCATCTTTCTTCGCTTCTTGTCTGCTGTTTTCGTCTCTTCTCGTCTCGTCTCGTCTCTTCCCCTTCCTTTCCTCTCCCTATTTTTGTCTCCTTTTAGTCTCTCCTCTCTTCCCGTCTTCTCTATATTTCCTCATCTCTTCGTCATCACTACCTCCTCTGTCTCTTCACTTCACTTCTATTCTTCTTCTTCTTTGTTCGTGGGCTGCAACTCCCACGTTCACTCGTATGCACACGAGCGGGCTTTTACGTGTATGACCGTTTTTAACCCCGCCATGTAGGCAGCCATACTCCGTTTTCAGGGGGGACTTCACTTCTCGTCTCGTCTCGTTTCGTCTTGTCTCTTCTGAGTCGTCTCTTTTCATATTCTCCCTTTTCTTCCCTGCTCCTCTCGCCTCTTCATGTGCCTTGTCCTTTATGTTCTCATCTCTTATTGTATCTGCTGTTGTCTGTTTGTCGTGTCTCATTGTATCTTCTCGTCTGTTGTCGTGTCTGTTGTCGTGTCTCATTGTATCTTCTCGTCTGTTGTCGTGTCTGTTGTCGTGTCTCATTGTATCTTCTCGTCTGTTGTCGTGTCTGTTGTCGTGTCTCATCGTATCTTCTCGTCTGTTGTCGTGTCTCATCGTATCTTCTCGTCTGTTGTCGTGTCTCATCGTATCTTCTCGTCTGTTGTCGTGTCTCATTGTATCTTCTTGTCTGTTGTCGTGTCTCATTGTATCTTCTCGTCTGTTGTCTGTCTCATTGTATCTTCTCGTCTGTTGTCGTGTCTGTTGTCGTGTCTCATCGTATCTTCTCGTCTGTTGTCGTGTCTCATCGTATCTTCTCGTCTGTTGTCGTGTCTCATTGTATCTTCTCGTCTGTTGTCGTGTCTGTTGTCGTGTCTCATTGTATCTTCTCGTCTGTTGTCGTGTCTCATCGTATCTTCTCGTCTGTTGTCGTGTCTCATTGTATCTTCTTGTCTGTTGTCTGTCTCATTGTATCTTCTCGTCTGTTGTCGGGTCTCATTGTATCTTCTTGTCTGTTGTTGTGTCTCATTGTATCTTCTGGTCTGTTGTCGTGTCTCATTGTATCTTCTCGTCTGTTCTCGTGTCTCATTGTATCTTCTGGTCTGTTGTCGTGTCTCATTGTATCTTCTTCTGGTCTGTTGTCGTGTCTGATTGTATCTTCTGGTCTGTTGTCGTGTCTCATTGTATCTTCTTGTCTGTTGTCGTGTCTCATTGTATCTTCTGGTCTGTTGTCGTGTCTCATTGTATCTTCTCGTCTGTTGTCGTGTCTCATTGTATCTTCTTATCTGTTGTCGTGTCTCATTGTATCTTCTTGTCTGTTGTCGTGTCTCATTGTATCTTCTTCTGGTCTGTTGTCGTGTCTCATTGTATCTTCTGGTCTGTTGTCGTGTCTCATTGTATCTTCTCGTCTGTTGTCGTGTCTCATTGTATCTTCTTGTCTGTTGTCGTGTCTCATTGTATCTTCTGGTCTGTTGTCGTGTCTCATTGTATCTTCTCGTCTGTTCTCGTCTGTTGTCGTGTCTCATTGTATCTTCTGGTCTGTTGTCGTGTCTCATTGTATCTTCTGGTCTGTTGTTGTGTCTCATTGTATCTTCTTGTCTGTTGTCGTGTCTCATTGTATTTTCTTCTGGTCTGTTGTCGTGTCTCATTGTATCTTCTGGTCTGTTGTCGTGTCTCATTGTATCTTCTCGTCTGTTCTCGTCTGTTGTCGTGTCTCATTGTATCTTCTTGTCTGTTGTCGTGTCTCATTGTATCTTCTGGTCTGTTGTCGTGTCTCATTGTATCTTCTTGTCTGTTGTCGTGTCTCATTGTATCTTCTGGTCTGTTGTCGTGTCTCATTGTATCTTCTCGTCTGTTCTCGTCTGTTGTCGTGTCTCATTGTATCTTCTCGTCTGTTGTCGTGTCTCATTGTATCTTCTGGTCTGTTGTCGTGTCTCATTGTATCTTCTGGTCTGTTGTCGTGTCTCATTGTATCTTCTTCTGGTCTGCTGTCGTGTCTCATTGTATCTTCTGGTCTGTTGTCGTGTCTCATTGTATCTTCGTGTCTGTTGTCGTGTCTCATTGTATCTTCTTGTCTGTTGTCGTGTCTCATTGTATCTTCTCGTCTGTTGTCGTGTCTCATTGTATCTTCTGGTCTGTTGTCGTGTCTCATTGTATCTTCTCGTCTGTTGTCGTGTCTCATTGTATCTTCTCGTCTGTTGTCGTGTCTCATTGTATCTTCGTGTCTGTTGTCGTGTCTCATTGTATCTTCTCGTCTGTTGTCGTGTCTCATTGTATCTTCTCGTCTTGTCTGGACAAATGTATCTTCTCCTCTCTTCCCTTCTTCTCTATGTTTTTCTTCTCTTTTCTCCTCTCTTCTCTTCTCCTCTCTTTTGTGTTTTCTCTTCACATCTCTTTTCTGGTGGTGGTAGTGGTAGTAGTAGTAGTAGTAGTAGCGTAGTATCATTGTCATTAATTTTACAATACACATCACTTTATTGAGCCCTTTGGCAAACCGCTCAAATTCCGTATCGTCCCGTGAAACTGCTCCCCCCCCCCCCACCCCCGACCCCCTACCCCCACCCGGTCCTTCTGTTTTTCCGTTTCCAGCCTTCCACCTCCACCCACCCTCCCTCCCCCCCATACCACCATCGCCATCGCCATCGCCACCACCCCCCACCCTTCCGTCCCATCCCGTAACCATCAATGTGATAATGAAATTCCCTCGCTGACTGGCTGCACTTTATGATCACGTGCCTGCTTCATAGCCCTGTCTGTGAACTGAGTTCGACTTACTTTCTGTGCACCCCGTTCTTCTTTCTTTGTTTCCTTCGTTTTTCTTTGTTTTGTTTTCTTAACCCTGTTTCAGTTTACTTCTCTTCACGCACGCTCGCACGCGGGCACATTCGCACGCGCGCATACGCACGCACGCACGCTGACAGACACGCACGTACAGCGAGCAGACAAGTGTCATTGTGTCCCCAGTTCTTGGCTTCCTCCCTGCCACAGACACACAGAAACACACACACGCTCACACAAACACACACAGACACAACCACACACACACACACACACACACACACACACACACACACACGCACGCACACACGCACACACACACACACGCACGCACGCACGCATACACGCATACACACCACGCATGCACACCACGCAAACACTCTCACACTTACAGATCCACACTAGTACATACACGCAAGCACACACACACACACACACACACACACACGCATGTACGCACACATACACACGCACACACATATCAGGCACGCACACTCACACACACAACACATCCACACTGGCACACGCACACACACACACACACACTGGCTTCAGAGAAACCTTACTGCATTGCGCTGCGTTGCGCAATCGGTGACAAAGAGAAGAAAACATTTTCTAGTAAATTGGATTCTGGAGATGCGACACCGTTTTTAACGCCCGTTATGTAAGGTGTAATGGAAAATAAACGTGGTTTTTTCTTTCCCCCTTCTCGTTCTTCCAGTATCTAGGTCCTTGTCTGTGTGGTCGTCTGTCTACCTGCCCATCTGCCTGTTCGCCTGACTGTCTGTATTTTGTGTGTGTGTGTGTGTGTGTGTGCGTGCGTGCGTGCACGCGTGTGTGTGTGTGTGCGTGCGTGATTGTGTGTGTGTGTGTGTGTGTCTGTGTCTGTGTGTGTCTGAAGAAAATAAGAAAAAGAACTTTATTCTTTATTACTTATTGATACAGCCTAATGATTTGCTCATGTAATGCTAAAGCCTTCCAAGTTCCCTCTAGTCCTTGTTGTCCCACAGCTGGTGTTCATACGTGAAAAAAAGAAACAAACAAATACTTAAGCAATTACCACGAGAAAGGGTTGCGTGTGAAGACAATGTTTACATGCCCTCGAAAAAAGATCGCCAAAATAATTGTAAAAACACACAGTGATATTTAGTTAAAAAAACAATAACAACAACAAAAAAAAAACCGAATGTAAGAAGAAGAAGAAAGGAAAAAGGGTTTTGTCTACCAATGGATTAGTGGGTTCACTAACAAATACAATGAGGAATTAATGGATAAATGAACGAACAACCGAATGAGCGGATGAATCACACATACACACACACACACACACACACACACACACACACACACACACACACACACAGAGAGGTGGTGTCTTTTTTTCTTTCTATGTTCAAGTCTTACGTTTTTCTCTGAAAGGTAGCGAGCGACAACAGGGGAAGACAAGCAACAACATACGACGACTAACTATAGTAACCCCCTCCTCACTCTCTCACCACCACCACCACCACCACCCCCCCCACCACCACCCCCACCCCCCGCAGGGCCCCCTCTCCTCCCCCCTTACCTTCTTTGCCCACCGAACTACGATGTGAACGATGTGTATAAGAAGAGGTTATTCGTCATCATACTTAAAAGAAATGAAAGAGAAAAAGAAAAAGAAAAAAAAAAAGGACACTTGACATTCTAGAACCGTCACAGCCGTTACTACACACCCACATCCCCCCCTCCCTGCCCCCCCCCCCCCCCCCCCCCCCCGCTCCCCCCCCCCCCCCAACACACACACACACACTCCCACCCGTTACGTACTTGCGTCTGGCACCGTATGGTACAGGGAGATGTATTCCTTTTCTCTCACCCCCCTCCCGTCCCCTCCCCTACCCTCTCCACCCTCTGTCTCTACTACTGACTCGCTCTCTCCTTTCTCCTCCTCCTCCTCTCCCTCTCTCTCCATCTCTCCCTCCTCCTCCTCTCCCTCTCTCCCTCCTTCTCTTCCTCTCCCTCTCTCTCCATCTCTCCCTCTTCCTCCTCTTCTCCCTCTCTCTCCATCTCTCCCTCCTCCTCCTCTTCTCCCTCTCTCCATCTCTCCCTCTTCCTCCTCCTTCTCTCCCTCTCCATCTCTCCCTGTTCCTCCTCCTCTCCCTCTCCATCTCTTCCCCCTCTTCCCCCTCCTCTCCCTCTCTCTCCATCTCTCCCTCTTCCTCCTCCTCTCTCTCTCCCTCTCTCTCTCTCTCCTGCTTCTTCCTTTTCTCCTGGTAAGCTCCTCCTGTCCCCCCCCCCCCCCCCCCCCCCGTATCTCAGTGAGTGTTTTGTGTGTGTGTGTGCATTCGGACCGAGGCTAGGCAAGGCTAGGTTGGAGAGTGGCACAGAGCCAAGCGCGTGTGTTGTGTGAGGCAGCAGGGCACACAGTGACAGAGAGAGAGAGAGAGAAGGGGGGGAGGGAGAAAGAGAGGGAGGTGCATTTGGACAGTGGCCAGCGAGTTGTGTGTGTGTGTGTGTGTGTGTGTGTGTGTGACTCATCTTCCGTCTTTTCTTTTTCTTCCTCGTTTCCTCCCCCTGACTGGGTGTCTTCCTTTCTGTCTTCCAACGTGTCCTCTTGTCTTCCAACGTGTCCTCTTGTCTTCCTCGTGTCCTCTTGTCTTCCAACGTGTCCTCTTGTCTTCCTCGTGTCCTCTTGTCTTCCAACGTGTCCTCTTGTCTTCCTCGTGTCCTCTTGTCTTCCTCGTGTCCTCTTGTCTTCCAACGTGTCCTCTTGTCTTCCTCGTGTCCTCTTGTCTTCCAACGTGTCCTCTTGTCTTCCTCGTGTCCTCTTGTCTTCCAACGTGTCCTCTTGTCTTCCTCGTGTCCTCTTGTCTTCCTCGTGTCCTCTTGTCTTCCTACGTGTCCTCTTGTCTTCCAACGTGTCCTTCCAACGTGTCCTCTTGTCTTCCTCGTGTCCTCTTGTCTTCCTCGTGTCCTCTTGTCTTCCAACGTGTCCTCTTGTCTTCCAACGTGTCCTCTTGTCTTCCTCGTGTCCTCTTGTCTTCCAACGTGTCCTCTTGTCTTCCAACGTGTCCTCTTGTCTTCCTCGTGTCTTCGTTTTGCTTGGGGGGCTTCCTTCATTCTTCTGCTTTCCCTTCTTTCTTTCTTTCTCCTCCCCCCCCCCCTCCTTGTCTTTCCCTGTCTCTTTTTCCTTTCCTTTTGCCGCTGTTGTCTGTCTTTCTGCCTTCGTTCCTTTCCCTTCCTTCTGTCTGTCCCGACGTTTGTTTCCTTTCCTTTCCTTTCCTTCCTTCCTTCCTTCTTTCCTTCTTTCCTTCCTTCCTTCCATCCTCTTCCGACCCGTTGCCTTGTCCTCTCTTGAGTGCTTGGCTTCTGTTGTTTTTGTTTGTTTGTTTTTGGTGTGTGTGTGTGTGTGTGTGTGTGTGTGTGTGTGTGTGTGTGTGTGTGTTTATTCGCTGAGTTTTTTTTTATACCTCTGTCTGACTGTCTGTCTTCATTGACTCTCTTCCCCTTGTATTTTGGACTTCTTTTGTGTGACTCTGCAAGACTGTGCCAAACTTTCTTTCTTCGATTATTTTTACTTTCCTCCTTTGATTCTTGACCTTCTTCCTTTGTGCTTTACTTTATTCCTTTGTTCCTGACTTTCTTTCCTTCGTATTCTACCTTCTTTCCTTTGTACCTGACCTTCTTCCTTTGAACTTGACCTCCTTTCTTTGTTCTTGACCTCTTTCCTTTGCAGTTGACCTCTTTCCTTTTTTCTTGACCTCCTTCCTTTTCAGTTGACCTCTTTCCTTTGTTCTTCACCTATTTCCTTTGCAACTGACCTCTTTCCTTTGTTCTTGACCTCTTTCCTTTGCAGTTGACCTCTTTCCTTTGTTCTTGACCTCTTTCCTTTGCAGTTGACCTCTTTCCTTTTTTCTTGACCTCCTTCCTTTTCAGTTGACCTCTTTCCTTTGTTCTTCACCTATTTCCTTTGCAACTGACCTCTTTCCTTTTGTTCCTTCGTATTTGACCCCCTTCCATTTTTCCTGACCTTCCTTTGTACTCGTCCTCCTTTCTTTGTACTTGACGTTTGTATCTGACCTCCTTCCTTTGTACTTGACTTTTGTACCTGACCTTTTTCCTTTGTACTTGACTTTTGTACCTGACCTTTTTCCTTTGTACTTGACTTTTGTACCTGACCTTTTTCCTTTGTACTTGACCTCCTTCGTTTGTATTTGACCTCTTTTTTTTCTAATTGATTTTCATTTTAATCTGAAATATAACGATAACAACAATAATCGATCTTCATTTTAATCTGAATAATAACGATAACAACAATAATAACGATTGTGATAATGATAATGAATTTATTTCTATCGAGCTTTTCCCTCAAAGGCTCGAAACACATTAGTTGACCTCCCTTTGTACCTAGCGCCCTTCCTATGTCCGTGATCTCCTTCATTTTCATTTGACCACCTTCCTTTGTACTTAATAACGAAGGTGATGAGAAGAAGAAGAAGAAGAAGGAGAAATTTTATTTCCATTACGCTTTTCTCTAACAACCAGAGTGCTCAAAGCATTGTCCTTCCTTGACTTTCCTTTGTTCTGGACTTTTCCTTTGTTCTTGATCCCCGTGCTTTGTGCTTGATCTTCTTCATTTGCGCTATATTAGCAATAATAATGACAATAATAATGATTATCACCATCATCATCACCATAAATGAGAAGAAGAAGAAGACATTTTGTTTCTTGTGCGCATTTCCCTACCAACCAGAAGGCTCAAAGCACGTTACTTGACCTTCCTTTGTTCTGGACATCCGCTCTCTCTCTCTCCCCCCCCTTTCTCTCTCTTCCCCCTCTCTCTCTCTCCCTCTCTCTTTTCCCCCCCTCTCTCTCTCTCATTCTCTCTCATACTTCTCATCTTGTAAACTTTGTGTCCTGTGTTTCTTTCCACCAGAGTATAATAACCATCGCTCTGTATTACTTCTTCCCTTCTGTCTTCCTTGCCTTCTTCTTTCTGTCTTCCTTGCTTTCTTCCCTTCTCTCTTCCTTGCCTTCTTCCCTTCTTGTCTTCTTGTCCTTTTTCCGTCTGTCTGTCTTCCGATGTGGCTGCTTCATAAAATTTCCCTCTGTCATTCCTTTTCTCTGTAAAAGTGCTTATTTTGTACGCATGTCTTTCTATTCTTTTGTGTTTGGTTCTTATCTTAGTCCCCTCTTTTGCACACACACACACACACACACGCACACACACACACACACACACACACAGAGAGAGAGAGAGAGAGAGAGAGAGAGAGAACTAAGAAATGATGGTATCAAAGAAAATCTTGTCACTATGCCCTTCATCCAATCTTTTCCAGCACCACAAACGCTTTCAGTGAAAGGTTGTTTTTTTTTTGTTTGTTTGTTTAAACTGGGTCAGGTCTCAAGTGAGACCGTAAAAAAATAGAAGGGGTGGGAGGAAGTGGGAGGGGGGGGGGGTCCTTGCTCTGTGAAACGTGCGAACTTGAACGGTTTTTTTTTTTTTTTTTTTTTTTTTTGTTTTCGTTTCGCCGTGTCTCGACTTTGATGACTTAGACATTTTTTGTCTTTTGCTTTATTTTGTTCTTGTTGTATGCTTCACGTTTTCTCTTGAGCAAGTTTCTAAGTATTTCGTGCCTTTCCATTTACTTTCGAATCAGCTGTTGTTGATCTACTCATCTTATTTCATTTTAGTCTTATGTATTTCTTTATTTAGTTTTATCATTGTTCCAATCAGATTCAAGCGTTATAGTCTCTGTGTGGTTTCTAGGTTTTCTTTCTGAAATCGAGGTTGTGTTGTATTCAAGTTGTTAGGATATTTCGCGCTTAAACCGCAGGAATTTGGGGTTTGTGAAAGTCTGAAATAATTAAAATTTGTTACTAATTTAATTATACCTGTTTGCTCGCCCTTTGGCCTCAGCATTTGAAGTTCTTTGTCGCTCAGTATTTAGCCCTGTCGTATCGTCGTGGACGTATTCAGCTTTCAAAAACAGTGAGGAGATGGGTGTGCTTCACACGTATAACAGATACTGTTTGTTACATGAATTGTTTATCGGCTCACGTTTTCCAGGTTAAGATAAATGTATTTCCTAAACATTTCACAGTCGTTAAAGTTTGTTCGGTCTAAAAAAAAAAAAAAAAAAAAAAGGTAATATTACTGATAATATTACTGATAATGTGTGTGCGAAAATGAAAAATGCGAGATTTCTGAACTATTTGTGAGCGAAAGGCTACAGCCTAGAGTTGTTTGGTGGAGCACAATCTCTACCTGCCCCAGCTTTTACTGTCCATAGTTCGGCATGAATTTTCCCCTGACACTCCCACGATGTTGGGGTGGGTACAGGATTCGCGTTGTCTGTTTCCATGTCATCTGCTGCCATGCAGATGCGCATTTCTTTAGCAATCGAGCTCAGATGTGTCGCCAGTGACCTTGTCTTCTGCGTCATTGTTATTGATATTTTCTTTAATCCATTACTTACTTGAGGATTTGACAGCTGAAAAAAATCGAAGGTGTGCCTTTTTGGGAGGTTGACCAGATTATGAGAGAGAGAGAGAGAGAGAGAGAGAGAGAGAGAGAGAGAGAGAGAGAGAGAGAGAGAGAGAGCTTTATTACCATCGACAATGCGGTCCTTTTGGGATGAAACCACATCTTCTTGAGAGATGCCTGCCTGCTGTCAGCATAAACCATCGCACTGAATCAGGCGGCATTTATGTACTTATCAGAGCTGGTTTATCCTTCAGATTTTTGCCAGAACACAACACTCTTTTTGCCATGGGTTCTGTTTCAGTGCTCCAAGTGCATGCTGCACACGGGACCTCGATTTATCGTCTCATCTGATTTTCCAGTCAAACATGGGATGAAAGGGCGAGAGCGGGATTCGAACCCAGACCCTAACGGACACTGTATTGGCAGATGAGCGTCTTAACCATTCTGTCACCTTCCTCTCGCAAAGAGAGGAAGACAGAACAAGCATCACCTCCAAGGAAAATTCCCAGCACGCACCCACCACCAAAACACCACGTAGTCATCAGGTAACGATGACGACGACATGGGAAATGAAGTCCGGAGAGGTGACATCAAACAGGAAGTCGCTCAGAAGGGTCAACCCAAAAGCCTGGATCGGGCCGGAAATGACATCAGGGGCGCTGAACGCCATCTGTGGCGGTGGCTGCCCGAGGTAATAAGGGACGGTAATAATAACGGCGAGTTGCTGGTGGTTGGACAAGATGAAGGTTCCATGGCGGCTGTGGCCATTTTGTGGCTTGGAGGAAGGGAGTGCGTTGGGGGGAGGAGGGGGGTCGGTATCCAATATTCCTTTAGCGCTTAATTTAAGGTTTTGTTTTCCTCTGTCTCTGTCTCTGTCTGTCTGTCTGTCTCTCTCCCTCTGTCTGTGTATCTCTCTCTTGTCTTCTCATTTGTGTCTGCCTTTCTAACGGTCTGGCAGTCTGTTTTGTATATCTGTACGTCCCTGACTGTCTCTGTCTGTCTGTCTGTCTGTCTGTCTATCTCTCAGTTGGTTTCCTATGTCTGTCTGTCTATCTCCCTCCACCTCTCTCTCTCTCTCTCTCTCTCTCTCTCTCTCTCTCTATTTCTCTATTTGCAAGTGTACATGGATCGACAGTAGCAACAAGATTTCGGTTTGGCGTTTCAGACTTGAATGTGCTCCATTTCAGGTATAACTCATGTAATGATTGTGAACTGTTATGACCATTGTGCATGACATCAAAAGAAGATAATGGACACTTTGTACTCTGTTGTCCAAAACTTAACGATATTTCAGTCAGATTTATTCATCATATATATTACAGAGATTCTTGATTGTTCAAATTGAGTTTGTTGGTTCCATGCACAAAACCTGATGTTTTTACGTGATCTTCCTCTGTTTTTGTACAAGGCTTCCAGAGACAGAGATACGGTCGTTTCATAGGCATGGTTTATATTTTTTACTTATCCTGATATGTTGATAATTGTTGAAATACCCCTTGCTGAGGGGCTGAAGCCTATGAAAAAAAACCCATTCATTCATTCATTCTCTTATTTCCATCCTTCGCATTTTTCTGTCTGTGTAATCTGATCGGCTATACTGGCTGATAGATCGATTGATTCTGCTTGCCCTCATGATCGATTAATCGGTCATCCGTTCCCATCCCATCACCCCAAATCTGTCTTAGACTGGAAGGATCGAGAGGAAAAATGGAAGAAAGAAAGGAAGGAAGGAAGGAAGGAAACTTGTACACCGCCTGAACGTATACATTACTTCATTGTTGGGGTTGGTCGTATTTTCAGTCTGGCTGTGGGCAGCATACGTGTTTTTCCGTATGTGAGTGTGCTTATGGGTCTGGTTGTGTGTGTGTGTGTGTGTGTGTGTATGGAGGGAGAGGGGTGGAGGGATGAGGGTGTGCGATTTGTGTATGTGTGTGAGTGTAGTGTTTTTGCGTGAGTGTGAGCGTTATATGTATGTGTTTGTGTGTGTGCATGCGTGATATGTGTGTGCGTGATGTGTCTCTGTGTGTGCATGATGTGTATAAAATGTGTAGGAGTAGGGCCGGGGGAGGGTTGTGATGCTTGAATGTGTGTACGTTGTGGTGGTGAGGTGGGGGGAGGGAGTGATGTGTGTACGTATGTACGTTTGTGTGGGAGTGGTGGGGGGGGAGGGGAGGCGGTGATGTATGTGTGTGTGTGTGTGTGTGTGTGTGCGTGCGTGTGTACGTGCATGGCTGTGACATCATCGGTGCGGGCAGCACGTGACAGGGGTCACCGTTATGTAGGTCATGTCACTCACTGCCAGGACGTGCTTCTCAGCCAAGTTGCCGATTGATTGGCTTGGTTGCTTGGTTGATTGATTGCTGTGCTGTCACAGAGGTGAGTGGGTGGCTGGCTGGAAAGGCTGGTTGAGAGAGAGAGAGAGGAGGGGGGGGGGTGGAGGAGGGTGAAGGAGAGGGGGTGTGGACGGTTTTTCGCGTGTGTCCACGTAACGGCATACTCAGGTTTGTTCGGTAGAGAGTGAGGGGATGGAAGATGAGACGAACAAGAGGGAGGGTTGTGTGCGCGCACGCACGTGTGTGTGTGTGTGCGTGCACGCGCGCGCGCGTGCATACTCGCATAAATTCGTGACGTGTGTTCGAGAGGGATAGGAAGAGGGGAGAAAACGTGCACAGAATGTCTCCCCCCCCCCCTTTTTTTTTTTTTTTTTTTGCAAACGTGTGCGTGTGCGATCGGTGTTTCCACCCCCATGCTTTCCTTGTATGAAATAAAATAATCCAAGTTTTGTTCACAAGAAACATTTTCGTTATGAAAAGACAAACTTACAGCTGCCTTGACTGACACCTAAAAACCGAAAGAGAACACAAGAAATACGAGCTGGAAAAAAAAACAAACAAAACATTGGTGGACAGAGGAAGAGAGAGGGGGAGTTAGGACACGAGGGAGAGGGGAGACAGATACGCATGAGGGAGATGGGAGAGAGGTTGAACACGAGGGAGATGGGAGAGGCTGGACACGAGGGAGAGGGGAGAGAGGTTGAACACGAGGGAGATGGGAGAGAGGTTGAACACGAGGGAGAGGGGAGAGAGGGAGAGGGTTGCAGGGAAGGCGAGGAGAAGGGAGATAATTCTCCGCGCAGACACAACAAAATCAAAAACCGACAGGAAAATTGACGACATAGAAGATCGCCCTTCCCCCCCCCCCCAACACCTCTCTCCACGCCACCCACCCACTCGACAAAGACTTAGTCAGATCCCTGTCTGACGGGCGCAGTAATAATGATGACACAGTGCTTGGACAGGGAGACGTCATTTCACCGTCCCGGAGTCTTGTTGACGTCACAAACAATGTTTGTTTTACCTAATAACTCCCTCTGTTTCCTTCCCTTCCCCACTTCCCTCTTGTTGCGGTGCAAAGCGGATTGAGGGGTGGGGGGTGGGGGTGGGGATCGGGTCTGTGCTGATGATAGAGGGAGGGAGCAGGGGGGGGGGGGGTATGGGAAGGTGGTGGGTGTGGGAGGGGGTTGAGAGGGGCTCCTAAGCGTTTCTGAACCGTCTGCTGTTCAGGATAGAAGTGACGCTTGACTTTGCGGCTGCGAGCTCCTTTTATCGTCCCCGGGCCACCCCAGACTTTGTCTTTTTGAAGAAGCGCAGAATCGTTATGTCGTGTCCACCAACACACGAAGCCATCGGAGATTCAGGTATGTATAGATGACAGGTAGGAAAGCAGGCGGGGTACTGTAGGAGTGTAGGAGGTGTTTTTTTTTAATGTGATATTGTTTTGTTGGAAGTCGTGTGGATCATGCTTGTGTGTTTGTTGTGTTGGCGAAAACAGACTGGAACAGAATGCTTTGCTTTCACGGGGGGACCTGTTAGGGTTATAAGATGCAGGGCAATACGCACAATTAAGTATGAAACAGACAGGTAGAACACTGTATCTTGTTGTCTGCACAGTTCGCGTTGTATATATATATATATATATATATATATATATATATTGTGTGTGTGTGTGATTTGGAGATGGTGGTTGAAGGGGATACAAAGACCAAAAATTAAAAAAAAGACAAAATAAAACATCAATAAAATTCAGTATCGGAAGATCGCATCACAGAAACACTCCTATTGGACTATGTAACACAAGGATTTGGCAATTTCAGACAATAGTAACTGGTTGGACGTTATTTCTTTTATGTTTCGTTCGGATGATGGCACAGGGCTGACAAACAACCCGAGCTGAAGACTTTGCACTGTACCTCAGAGGTTGTTAGTAGTGTCTTGAGATGACTGACCGTTCGTGGTAGAGACTGGCCGATGTTGTAATCGTCGTTTCGTTCTGCTACTCGCCCCCCCCCCCCCCCCTCCCATACCCCCCCCCCCCCCCCCCCCCCCCCCCCCTTCCCCGTCACTCCTCCACTCGCCTCCACCCAGGTCCCTCAACATACTCGTGGAACGTGAAGCTGATTAGGGAATGATAGCTGCCATGACAGGAGGTTGGTAGGGTCGGAGGGATGGAGAGGTAAAGAGGGGCAGGGAAGGTTGGGAGGAAGGGAGTTAGTGGGTGTGTGTGTGTGTGGGGGGGGGGGGGGGGGGGGCGGGGGGGGGGGGGGGGTGGCCGGGAGGGGGGGGGGGGGGGGTAGGCGGTCCTTTCTTGGGAGCCGTCAGATGATGAAGTCGTTTCAGCATTGCGTGTGGTGGTCGAAGAGCGAGCGTTCGAACCCCGCGCGGTCCAACCTGACCGTGTGTAACGTGCCAAGTGACACACAATGCTGTGGCCGATTCTGATTGTAGTGTCTTGTGTTGTATTGTGTCGTGTCGTATTGTATTGTATTGTATTGTATTGTCACAACAGATTTCTCTTCATGAAATTTAGAGTGCTCTCCCCAGCTAGAGCGCGTCGCCAATAACAGCGTAACGGTACCGCTTTTAGCAATAGTAGTGAAGTAGTAGTGGTAGTTGTAGTAGTACTATTTTACTGTCTGCGAGAGTATCAGTTTGTTACATCAAAGTGGACTACTTATAGTTGTCGCCTTTTGTGGAAGGAGCAAGCTGTCAGTTCCCAGTGTCAGCCCTTCAAGCAGACGATCACTGGCCAGAGGACGGAATCTGTGTGTTCGGAACGTAAAACATGCTGCGTGTGGCACGGACAGTACAGACCTGAACAGACACCCCCAGCTGTTGTGAGCCGTAGCGTCAGGATGACGCACGACCCGTTTGACGTCATCTCGAATCGCCGATTCCCGACCCCCCCCCCCTCCCCCCTGCTCGCAGCCATCTTGCGCATGCGCATCTAACTTTTACTCGAACTCGCGAGCAGTGCCAAAGGCGGTCGACATCGGCAAAAGCAGCAAACATGGAGAAGAGTTGTGCTCGAGTCAACATCGCGGTGCCACGACAGTTCCACTCGGAGCCAAGGGACCAGGGCAAGGCAAGCAAACCTGTGCTGTCCTCCATTTCTTCAGGTGATAACCTCCATTTGCCACAACCCAACTCTGTACAATGACATGCCATCGTATGCACACAAACAAAAAAAGAAGCAAAAAAGTCGAAAAAAAGAATCCCTAGGTTTTTGCACGTTCTAACTCTCTCGATCGTCTTTGTTGCTCGCAATTTCGGATAGCCAATCAACTTCGAGAGCTCAGATCATGTGACGCGGATCTATAAGTCATGTAAGCACACAATTCTCCTCATTTGCCTCTTCCATATTCGCCAATCGCCAAACTGGTGAGCCCGATTTGCCCATTTCCATTTCGTCTTTATTTTTCAAGGTAGATATGTCCACCGCTCGACAACACACCATGCACGTACATTCGCGCGCGCACACACACACACGCACGCACACACACACACACACACACACACACACACACACACACACACACACACACTGTACGTGGATGGACATTGATATTTGCTTATAAATTTTAGTGTATGTAGATATAAACTCATTATAATGTTCAGTCCAATATCATCATAGATGAACAGACTATAATGAATAAACGAAATAATTATAATATGTGTGTGTGTGTGTGTGTATGTGTGTGCCCGCGCGCGTCTGAATGCGTATGTGTGCGTGTGTGTGAATGTTTGTGTGTATAATGTGTGTGTGTGTGTGTGTGTGTGCGCGGTGGGTGAGGGTAAGAGGGAGGGGTGTAACAATGTGTGTGGTGTAACAATGTGCGTGCGTGTGTGCGTGCGTGCGAGTGTGTGTGTGTGTGTGTGTGTGTGTGTGTGTGTGTGTGTGGTTTGCGTTTGTGTGGAGTGTGACCTGTAAAGCAGATTTAGCTAGTAGTACGATTGTCATTCGTGCGTGCTGTTGCTGTTTGAAGCATCCACCAAGCTTCATCCTTTCTGTCCTCCCATCATGTCAGTCAAGAAGACCAGCAGAAAACAAAGACTGAAACTGTGTGGTGACAGACAGACAAACAGGCAGGCAGACATACATACAGGCAGGGAGGCAGGCATACAGACAGACACACATACATACAGGCAGGGAGGCAGGCATACAGACAGACAGACAGACAGACATACAGGCAGGCGGGCAGGCAGACAGACAGACAGATAGACACGATGACGACACACTCCTGTCTTAGGAACAGAACGTCCCCAGCCAGGGCGTCATCAGATCTCGTTCCTCCCCACACCCACATCCACACCCCCCACCCCCACCCCCCACACACACACACCACGCAACACACACACACACACACACACACACACACAACAGTAAAGCGGATGGAGGACTGATCGCGTCAGACCAGTGCAGAAAACCTAGGCTCTGTAACGTGTGTGAACCGCACAGGGCCAGCCACCATATATCATCCTTCAGCGATCCACTTAGTCTTTGGTCTGGCCTCGCTGAGTGTTCTTGTTGCTGTTTTTCTTTTTCTCAGCTGACGCAGAGAGAACGAGACAGACAGACAGACACACACACGGACAGACAGAGAGACAGACAGAGAACTCGAACTCGAGTTAATCAGTGTAAGCCATGGCCCCTTCTGAATGGGGTGCTGTATGTATGAATAATTCACACGAAATTGCACAAGAGCTAATTTAAACGGTAATATACTGACAGGAAAGCATTTACGAAACGAGAGAGAGGGGGGGGGGGGGGCGGAGGGGGGACGTGAAAGAAAGACACAGTAGAAGAGAGACCAAAGAGGCACGAGTTGGGGGAAGGGGGGGTACAGGGGGGGGGACGGGGGAATGTGGTGGCGGGGGGGGGGGGGGGGGTGAATAACAAGGTGAAGATGGAGTGTATATCATACTCGCAGACACCAGGGAAAAGCAAAAAAAAAAAAGAAAAAAAAAGATCAAACATCTCTCAAACGGACGGGTCAGAAGACACAGCTACGACACACTCCTAGCTTGGGACGATATGTATCCTGAGGAGAGACAGATGACAATCACAGCCTGTCTTCCCCCCCCCCCCCCCCTTTTTTTTATATCTTTTTTTATTTTTAAATCACCGACTGACTGACCCAAAGTGGCAGGCTGTCTGTCACAGGGCAGAGGACGGCCCGGAAGGAAACTGTTTGAACTTTTTGTGTCTTGCTGATCTGGAAGGGAACTCTGTAGCAAGCCACCGACTCGGGTCTCGTCACTTTCTGACGGAGTTGAACGACCTGTAGGCTCGCGCCCTTGTTAGGTAACGGGACAGTTTGTCCTCTTCAGCGTTAAAATGATCGGACATTCTCAATCACGGCTCGGTCAGTGACCGATGTCCCGACGCCGATGCACATCTCTGTTCAATGGTCTAAGTTGTCCAGTGCTGGTGTCTTGGTGTTGTGAGGGTTTGGGTGTTTGAGGGTGTAAGGTCCTGGGTGTCTGTCCGGGTGGGTTCCATCCTGGGGTGATGTCCTGGCTGTTCAACTGGCGTTCCAAGGGAGCTGGGGGAGGGGGGGAGGAGCGGGGAGGTATGGTTGGTGGAGGTGTGTGCCCCCCCCCTGTTTATACTCTCTCATGCGTTAACTCACTCAGTACGGCCAGCCCTCTCTTCTCCTCTACACAGACCCCTCGGATGTCCAGTGGGTGTCACAATGATCCAACCTTTAGCTTCTGTCGTCAGAATTGTGGTATTCTTTGTCAACATTCACCTCTTCAGTATAAGAGCGTCCCGCTTGCAATATTTTGATGGTGGTAATTGGGGTGAAACGCTGTTAACGTCGTCTCTTTCGCCGTTTGTATGGAGAGAGTTAAGTTGACGCGTGTGAGCACAGCGTTAACGTCGTAGAAACTAGGTTTTCACAGAAAGACAGGCAGGCTATGTTAACAGAAAGTTAGATTGTACGACTGTTGGTGATCAGTAGGTGGGTAAGTGGGTAGGTAGGTAGGTAAACAGTAACTTAGGTGCGGGTATAGGCGGGTGGGAAGTAATCTTGTGGCATTTTTTACGTGTGTATGTTCAGTACCTTAGTTGCATGAGTATGATTAAGAGAGTGAGTGAGAGTGTGAGAATTTTTTGTCTTTCACGTCCTTCCCTCATAATGTAACCTGAACCCGCACAAAGTGCTTGGCAGTGCGTTCCGAAGGGTAACGTAGCTCAAATTGACGACAGATAAAAACACCAAACAAACTGGAGAGAAATTCGGGGTAATGTCCCATTCTGGTGTCCTCAATTCTGGGACCTATTCAAGCACAGATGGGGACGTATGAGCATGTGTTATCATCCCTTCTTGTAAAGAATTAGCCATCATACGGCACGAAATGACCCACAACATGAAACCGAACCGACATTTGTCGTTTCAAGCCGCCATACTTTTTGTTCACCTTTTCATTGTTTGCAGGGCCAATAAAAACAAGATGGGGAATACATTAGTTTAGTGAATGAATCTGCATCAGTATTGAGTAAAATAACCCTCAAAGTAGAGTCGAAAAACGCTGGAAATGGGTTGCAACGTATGCTAGTAGTAATATCGTTTCATCTGTGCACGGAAACTGTCGGTCAAATAGGTCCCTGAATTTTGGACGCTGACATAGGACTTTCCGGAAATCCGGAGGGTAACCAGCGCATGTATGTCCAATGGGCAGAGAGACACATACCAATTATATGCACAACGAGAAAGTAGGCGAAAAGTCGAACGAACCATCACCTTATTTTTATTTTTTATTTATTTATTTATTTATTTTTTTAGTGGGTATGATGATGATCATGATGATGACGATGATGATGATAACAAATGTTAATAATAGTAACATGAAAATAAGAATCTCACCACATAAATAACAACCTGTTTACATTTTGACGTCATATATTGCTGAGCTGAGAAACGTCACATGAGGTGTTGTTTCCGAGGGAGGGGTGGGGAGGGGGGGGGGGGTGGGTCTTTGAAATCTTCTTCGGATTTTTTTTCTTTCTTCTTCTTTCTCTTCTTCTTATTTCTTTTGTCGTGTCTGCGTGCGACGCAAAGCGGATTGGGGATTGAGTCTGTCAGAGACAGAAAGGCTCACACAGCTTTCTGAACTGGCGGGACGACCAGCCATGAGGGGGGTCACTTTGGTGTCACGCTTGTTGTGTGTGTGTGTGTGTGTGTGTGTGTGTGTGTGCGTGCGTGTGTGTGTGTGTGTGTGTGTGTGTCCGGATAATGGTGGTGCGTGCGAGCACGCAGTCATCAACAATACAAGTAGCTGGACTACGGACGTATGTCAGGTTAAACAGGTGGATAGGGTCGAAAACATCGACAGCAGACAGACCGCGGCACAAGTGACCTTGGTAGGAAGACAGGTTTCCAGGTGTGCACGCAGCGGTTGATTCGTATGGCTGGCGGTTGTGATCGTGGATTATACTGAATTAATTAGTTGTCCAGGAAGATACCTATGGTTCTGCGGAATATTAGGGGTCTGGGGGGGTGCCTTCTCTATGGTAAATAGCAGTGGTACAGTAAGTTACGAGTTTCTTATGTTCGATGCCCGTTTCAGACGCACCTGGTGGGTTAAGGGGAGATATTTTTTTCCGATGTCCCAGGTCAACATAATGTGGAGATATGCCGGTTCCTGAATCTCCTTTGTGTGAATACGCACGAATAAGATAATATATATATATATATATATATATATATATATATATATATATATATATATATATATATATATATACGCACTTTAAAGATCATGCAATCCATGTCAGCATTTAGTGGGTGATGGAAGCAAAAACAAACCCTGCATCCACAGAGTATGGCTGCTTCCAGGAAAAAATTCTTAACTTGATGGTGCGTTTGAAGTTTGGAATCAAACAGAACATCTGCGTTTACGAAATATGTGAGGAAAGTAATTTGAGGTTAGTTACCCAGCTGAGATGGAAAGGAACCCACCCCCTCTCTCTCTGTGTCTGTCTGTCTCCTTCTCTCTCTCTCTCTCTCTCTGTCTCTGTCTCTGTTTCTATCTCCCCCCCCCGCTCTCGCTCTCTGCCCCCCCCCTCTCTCTCTGTCCCTCTCTCTCCCTCCCACACACGTACCTCTGTCTGTCATACATCATATTCCCCTATTCATCTGTCAGCGTGAGAGTGTGTGTGTGTACTTCATCATGTATGCCCTTCTGCACGAAGTCTTCCTCCTCCGCCCCCCCCCTACCCCCCTTCATTTATGTGTGCGCTATTTGTAGACCAGCAAGAACAGATTGGAAGAATAGGCCTTGCATAAAATCTTAATCCTTGAATAAAAAAAAAACGCTGTGAGTTCTGAGTTCTCTCTCTCTCTCCCCCCTCTCTCTCTCACTCACTCACTCACACACACACACACACACACACACACACACACACACACACACACACACACACACACACACACACACACGCGCGCGCGCGCGCGCGCGCACAGACACACACACACTGTCTCTCACTCTCTCACACACACACACGCGCGCGCACACACACACACACACTGTCTCTCACTCTCTCTCTCTCTCTATGTGCTTGTTAATTGTTGTTGCCACAGATTCTGTTTGCTGTTTCTACTAGAAACTAGTGGATACATTGCCAAACTCACTTGAGAGCAGGCAGACAGGCACAGAGATCATCAGAGATGCAGACAGGGAGACAGTCAGGCTGACAGGCAGATAGACAGGCAGGGAAGACAGACAGACAGACAGACAGGCAGGCAGGCAGCCTAAAGCAGCCTTCTTCTTCTTCTCTCTTCTGGAACAAAATGCGCACTCCCAAACAGCAAACTGCCATCCACTGCCCTCCCCCACCCCACCCCCCACCCCTCCACCATCCACCTCCCTCCCAGGTTCATCGATCGGTGACTTGCCTGGCGTCACACTTGTGTCCTGTACTTGCCCCCCCCCCCTTCCCCTAACCCCCTCCACCCACCCCCCTCGCTCAGCCCCTTCCTCCATATACTTCTCCCCTTCCTTCCCCCTTCTCTCCTTCTTCCTCCCCCCCCTCCCCCACCCCCCTCCCCTCTCCCTCATTGGTTGCTGCGACTACGTCCCGCGTCCTGTGGTGGTGGTATTGGCCAGGCCCCCATCGATTCTGTCTTTGGCTATGGTGTACGGAATAGGGGGTCTGGGAAGAAGGGGGGGGGGGATAGATGGAGAGAGAAAAGGGCGGGGGGGGGGGGGTAAAGAGAAACAGAGAGAGAGGGAGAGTCAGAGAGAAGGAGAGAGAGGGAGAGGGGGGGTGGCAGAAAGAGAAACGGAGAAAGAAATTGAGGGGGTGACAGATAGAGATGGAGGAGACAGAGAGAGAAAGAGAGGGAGACAGAGAGAGACGGACAGGAGGGAGAGAGAGAGAGAGAGAGGGGGGGGGGGGGAATGAGGGAGAGAAACAAGGAGACAAACAAACAGGGGTGAACTTTGGAAATGCGGTTTGCTTTGGGAGTTGGAGACATGGTCGTCTTGGTTGTCACGACAGATAGAGAGAGATGGGGGTGACAGAGAGAGAAAGAGAGGGAGAGAGAGAGACGGACAGACAGGAGAGAGAGAGAGAGAGAGAGAGAGAGAGAGAGAGAGACGGACAGACAGGAGAGAGAGAGAGAGAGAGAGAGAGAGAGAGAGAGAGAGAGAGAGAGAAACAAGGAGACAAACAAACAGGGGTGAACTTTGGAAATGCGGTTTGCTTTGGGAGTTGGAGGCATGGTTGTCTTGGTTGTCACTTTGTGTTGTGCTTGGTTGTGTGTGTGTGTGTGTGTGTGTGTGTGTTTAAATACATTTTGTTTTTCACAGAATACAAGAATATTTTGTTGTCTCTAGAAGAGAAATCGCCGACACGTTTGATGATAAAAGATGTGACTCATAAGAAATAGAGCAAAATCATGAACATTCAATCCAGAGAGCAAGAATAAACGCACATATTACTGAAAAAAAAACGCTTTGCATAGTATGAACTCGAACAACACATGAATACCTAAAGATTGTATACACAGGCGATAAAGAAAAGTAAATGAAGCGAAACAAAAAGTAAATGATGACAATGAAGCATGAGGCGCTCATGATAGATAAGATGATCAATTAAGTGATCGATAATCACTAAGACATGCCTTTAAGTACACATACTCTTCAAGACGTCAAACTGCAGCACGCTGAAGAAATTCATACCCGAGGAAATATTCACACACAACAGAGACGTCATGCACACATAGAAAAATGTCTCCGATTTTTGCAAAAGCTTCCTAAAGTTGCGCTGTTTTAAATTTGTTGGCGTGTGTGTTTTACGTATATCCGTTGTAATGGTGGATTCTCGTTACAAGAAGGTTGGGGATTGGGGGTTGGGGGGGGGGGAGTGGGTTGCGGAAGGGGGAGATAGCTATTTCGTAAGACAGTTGATTGATTTCTAGATTTTGAAATCGGGTGCACTTCAGCCATCTTTCTGTTTGACAGTGTGTTACTTGTATTGCTGTGTGATATTTATTTGTTATAAATGTTCACATTCGCCTTCACAAGGGGCCTTGGCCTCTCTCTCTCTCTCTCTCTCTCTCTCTCTCTCTCTCTCTCTCTCTCTCTCTCTCTCAGGTCTATGGATTATTTCTTCCTCCCCCACCCTACCTCCCCTAATCCCCACCACCCCACCCCCGCCCACACACACACACCTTTTTTCTTCTTTTTTTTCCCCTTCGATTTAGTACTTAGATTTCTCTCTCTCTCTCTCTCTCTCTCTCTCTCTCTCTCTCTCTCTCTCTCTCTCTCAGGTCTATGGATTATTTCTTCCTCCCCCACCCTACCTCCCCTAACCCCCACCACCGCACCCCCGCCCACACACACACACACCTTTTTTTCTTTTTTTTCCCTTCGATTTAGTACTTAGATTTTTTTTCTGCTTGATATTTGCGATTCTGTGCGGTTTTTGTTGTTGTTGTTGTTTGTTTGTTTTATGTCCAGGACTGGATAGAAGAAAAGCTTGTGTACTTGCTTATCTCTTAACCCTGGTGATATCAAATTTCGCTTCGTTTCGTTTCGTTTCGTTTCGTTCCGTTTCTCTCTCTGGAGTTTGACGACCCATTGGCAAAGTACCCTTAAGGTCAAGCCCTCTCCATTTTCCATGTACATCTCGGCTTTCCACTGAAAAACAACAACAAAAATTGACAGGAATGCGTTTGTCAAAGGAATGCACAGCTGAGCTGGAACTTGGAAGAAGCAGAGGTGAGCAGTTTGATTGCTGTGGATAGATAATCTGAGGTACAAGGCACACACACACGCACACACACACACACACACACACACACACACACACACACACACACACACACACAGGGAAAGAGAGAGAGAGAGAGATGAAATGTTTGCAACGGAGTCAAGTATATCCCGGAGAGTTGACACGAGGCCAACGTTATTGGGATTTTTACAGGATCGATTCTTCTGATCGACGGCATTTTGGTTTTTGTTTTGATCGATTCTAGCGACAGAGAAAGAGAGAGAGAGAGTGGTGGTGGGAACAGAAGGGGGGGGGGATTCTTGGAGAAAGGGGCGGGGGAAGAGGGGGAGGGGGAGCTGTGGGGTGGGGTGAGGGAGGGGGGGGGGGAGGAGCTGCGAAGGACTCCGACTCAGTCGTGGGAGTGACAGGATGTGTCCGAAAGCAGCGGGAGCTGTTATTTATTTTTTTTATGATGGGCCTGTTTACATTTGTTTGTGCTTTCTTATCTGTGAAACTGTAGACTTGTTGCATATCTGTTGTGCACGTGTGTGTGTGTGTGTGTGTGTGTGTGTGTGTGTGTGTGTGTTTATTTACATTTACTTGTTTATTCATTTGTTTTTATTCATGTATTTGTCTTCTGATTTTATCATAATGTTATTTATATTACTATTCAGACCTTTTTTTCTGCGTTTTATTTATTCATGTATTTATTCATTCATCTGATTTATTTATTATATTTTTAATCACATTTTGTTTTATCAAGTCATTAATTTGATTACTTCTTTATTAATGCATGCATATTGTTTTGTTCCATTTCATTTCATTTTGCCCTCAAGTCCTGACTGAGTGATACAGCACCTTGGGTGTTACGCTTCTGGCTGGTAAGGGCAAATGCCTAGAAGATGTGCTGTAGCGTATATGGGAGTTGTCCGAACGCTGTGACGCCCGGGTCCCCCCCTCTTCCACCCCCCCCCCCCCCCCCCCCCTGGAGTAACTGAACTGAACAGAAAGCAGTGTGTCGCCTCCTTGAGAAACCGAAAGTGAAACTGGATTTAGTTCACAAAAGGTGGTGACAGCCATTCAAATCCATGCCACACCGGTGTCACCTCACCTAAGTTCGGCAGTGAAATCGTGAAGATCCCGGACAAATTTGACTCGATTGCTGGTGTGGTCGATTCGTGGCGGTGCTGGCTGGATATTTTGTTTGTTTGTTTATTTGTTTGTTGTTTTCTGTATGGACTCGTCACTTTCTCTCTCCTCCATGACTCACAGTCGGATCAGTTTAGATCTTGTGCAAAGTCTCACTCAGCACGTGCGTCGTTTGTTTTGCTCTGATTAGTGTGGCGGGGAGACAGAGACAGTGTGTGTGTGTGTGTGTGTGTGTGTGTGTGTGTGTGTGTGTGTGATATGTGTGTGTGTGTGTGTGTGTGTGTTCGTCTCTCTCTCTCTATCTTTGAGAGAGAGAGAGAGAGAGAGAGAGAGAGAGAGAGAGAACGAACGAACGAACGAAATTTTATTTTACGAAAGTAAAGGAGTAAGCACAAAGTACTTGTTTATATCCGGCCCTCTGGGCAAGAATAATAACTGAGAAAGAAAGAAGAAAGGGGGGGGGAAAAGAAAAGAAAAAAAAGAAGCGAGAGTCAATTCACAACACCAACATCAAAATTACATAAGCATGAGAGATAGAGA
>NC_134878.1:8675294-8682794 GCF_041734735.1 Babylonia areolata | reverse complement strand
ACAATACTAGGGACAAGATACAACGATTTTGAAACATTTATCATCATCACTTATTCGATCCAAACTATCCTATGGACAAGAAGTCTTTTTCAATGCTCCAAAATATTTGCTAAAGAAACTTCAAAGCATAGACTGCAAAGCATATAGACTTGCCCTTGGTGTACCTTTCCATGCATCGACCCTCGGAACATACAAAGAAATAGGAGTACTACCTTTAGATGAATACCGAAACCTCGCATGTGCTAAATACGTACTGAGAAGCTCAACAACTGAAAATTATACATCAGAGGAAGTAAAAATTACATCCGAAAACAGCTTCCCCAAAAGAGCTAAAAACATATCTTATTTAACACCCATTGGCACGTTTGTGTCAAACCTGTTCGAAAAATCTAAAATTAATTCAGATGACGTAGACACACAGAAGACCGTAAGTCCATACCCCATCTGGGAGATGAATAAAGCACATTTTGATGTTAATCATACTGACATTAAAAAGAATGAAAATCCGAATATCATGGCAACGGAAGTCCGAGTACACCTTCAAAATAGATACCGTGATCATTTACAGATCTACACAGATGGCTCACTATTAGACAATGGCCAAGCAGGTTCAGCTTTTGTTATACCAGAACTGAAAACGGAAAGATCATACTATATTGGTAAAAATCGTTCAATATTCACTGCTGAACTTATTGCTGTTCTTATGGCTCTAAATCATATTCTTGATCTTCCAATTTGCCTTCTACAAGTCTTGTTTTGCGTTGATTCCAAATCTGTATTATGTGCTTTAAACTCACCAAATTGTAAGAACAAATCTAAAATCATACTAGAAATCAGCCACATTTTACATCTTTTAAGCTTGAAAGGAACACATATTACGTTTTTCTGGGTTCCTTCACATCTTGGTATTCTCTACAATGAATGGGCTGACAGGGCTGCAAGAAAAGGTGCAAAGAACGAACAGGGAACCATAGAACTTTATGTGCCTCTATCTGTACAAGAGGGTTATCGAATACTAGAAAAAACATCGTGGAACAAAGTCAGAGAATTATACCAAGAAAACGGCAAAGCTTTAAACCATAGTGTAATTAATGGTCAACAACCGGGAACTATCAATCAGTCAAATACATACAGTAATTCAATAAGATTAAGGCAGATTCATACATTATCAAACAGGATAAAACTGAACGCTTTTGTAACAAAGTTCAGCAAAGATGTCAGATGCATATGTGGAGAACATATTTCTAGCAACCATGTAATATTCGAATGTCAGAATCTAAAATGTTTTTTGCCAGACTTCACCAAAAGTTCTTTTGAATGTGTGTGTGTGTGTGTGTGTGTGTGTGTATGTAGACACATAGAGAGAGAGTGAGGTGTGTGTGTGTGTGTGTATGTAGACACATAGCGAGTGAGGTGTGTGTGTATGTAGACACATAGAGAGAGAGTGAGGTGTGTGTGTGTGTGCATGTAGACACATAGAGAGTGAGGTGTGTGTGTGTGTGTATGTAGACACATAGAGAGAGAGTGAGGTGTGTGTGTGTGTGTGTGTGTGTGTGTGTGTGTGTGTAGACACATAGAGAGAGAGTGAGGTGTGTGTGTGTGTGTGTAGACACATAGAGAGAGAGAGTGAGGTGTGTGTGTGTGTGTGTAGACACATAGAGAGAGAGTGAGGTGTGTGTGTGTGTATGTAGACACATAGAGAGAGAGTGAGGTGTGTGTGTGTGTATGTAGACACATAGAGAGAGAGTGAGGTGTGTGTGTGTGTATGTAGACACATAGAGAGAGAGTGAGGTGTGTGTGTGTGTGTGTGTATGTAGACACATAGAGAGAGAGTGAGGTGTGTGTGTGTGTGTGTGTGTGTGTGTGTGTGTGTGCACTTCTCCATCGTGCTGTGCTATGCTGTGTTGGAATTGATGTGCTCACTGCCTCTCTCTCCCTCTCTTCCTCTCTCTCTCTCTCTGCTGCCTGGCTGGTCAGAGCTCCCAGGCACTGATCGATAACTTATCGATCATCTTCCCCTCCCTCGCTCCTTGCCTCTACTCCGTGTGTGTTGGGAGGGGGGGGGGGTGGGGGGAGGGGTTGGTAAGGCGTGGGGTGTTGAGGGTTCGCTTGGTAGGGAGTTGTGTGTAGGGTGTGTACGTATGTTTGTGTGTGAGTGTGTGTGTGTGATGTGTGTATGTGTGTGTGTGTGATTATTTTTTAAAGTAGTTATATGACGCATTCAGACACCTCAGATCGCGTGACTGTATAACACGTTAGACACACAAGAATACACTTCGACGCATACACTCATAGCATTCTACAATAACACGCCAGATAAGACAAACAATACACGTTGACACACACTGACACGTTGACACACTGACACGTTGACACACACTGACACGTTCGCGCGCACATCCACACCACGTCCACCCACGTGTGTTCTCACGGCACCTGTGTTGTCTGTTGGTCACTACTTTATGACACATGTCAAATGTGTTAGCTTAAAACTGACCACAGCTTAGCAGGAAAAGTCCCACCAGGGGTGGTCTGATGGTAACGTGTCAGCATAGGACGCGAAAGAATCTGAGCCCATTGGATCGAACCCCTACACTCACCAGTATTTTCTTCCCAACCACCAGACCTCGAGTGTTTGTTTCAGTGGACGCTAGTCATTTGGGTGAGACGATCAACTGTGGTCCTGTGTTTTCAGCATGCCCCTAGCACATGGAATGACAACACACAGCAACAAAAAGGGTTGTGCCAGGCAAAATTCTCTGGGAGAACCCACATTGATAGGAAAATAAATAGTCCTTCACTCGCAGGAAAAGAACATAAAGGATAGTGCTACACTGTAGCGACACACTCTTCACTGTGCGATGAAAGCAGGTCGAATTTTACTTAGAGATATAATGTTGTTGTGACAAAAGTGTAATACAACACAATCGATGGAGTCTCCCGTCGGACCGACGGATGAGTAGGCAGTCAGGGTTATCTGTCGGTGTGTGTCCTCCTATGGGAGAAGAGGTCGATTCTGGATACGCAGCACTTCCGACAGGTGTTGCAAGGGGAAACGTCTCCAGAAGTTGAGCCCTGCTTCCTTCGTTCACGCTTCTCCTTAATGGCCAGCGTTCTCTTGTTTTCAAACGTCTTTATGCCACTAGAGCCACAGCATCCTCCAACAAGAGCGGTCAAGGGCATCAGTTTCCCAGGAAGCGATGTCTATGTCACAGACTTTGAGGTTTGTCTTCAAGGTGTCCTTGAAGCGCTTGCATGGTCTTCCAAGTTCGCGGTGGCCTTCCTTCAGCTGGCCATACAATAGCATCTTCGGGGTCCTGCTGTCTGTCATGCGGACAACGTGTCCTGTCCAATGTAGCTGTCACTGGATCAGCAGGCTTTCTATGCTGGGCACTGCCAGGCCGCTCTTTTCTAGGACCTGGAGGCTGGAGACCCTGTCTTGCCAAATTTTTGCCGAGGATCTTTTCGTACGTATGCATCTCTGGTGAAACTGCTGAAGTTGTTGAACGTGACGGCGATACGTCGTCCATGTTTCACAGCAGTACAACAAGGTGGTCAGCACAACAGGTCTATTTGATTTTGGTGCTGAGCCTGATGCCTTTGTTGTTCCACAGCCTGTTGTTGAGTCTGCCAAAGGCGGAGCTGGCCTTGGCGATGCACAGCGTCACTTCTGCATCAAGGGCTCCGTTGCTGCATAGGGTGCTGCCCAGGCAGCAAAACTTGTCGACTGACTTGACCTCTGTGTCATCGATCTTGATTGCAGGTAGGGGGTGGGGGGGGGGGGGGGGGGGGGGGGGGGGGGGGGGAGAGACACTGGCGTTCTGTGAGCTAGCTGGTTGGTACATGGACTCGGTCTTGATGAGGCTGATACAACACAATACAATACAACAAAACGCAACATAATACAATATGAATATGCAGTTCGATTCAGTGCAACACAATACAGATGTGCAATACAATGCAATGCAATGCAGTACAATACAGTGAATTACAGTACAGTATAATACAGTGCAGTACAGATGTACAGTACAAAGACAAGACAATACAAATACAACACAGATATGCAATACAAATACAATACAATACAGAGGTCATTTACAGCTGAATCTATTGTGAAGGTTTATGACACTGATACAAGGAGACAAGATTGCACCCTCCAAAAACCCTCTTGGCCGAGAGAGTGAGGATGTAACTTGGGCAAGACACTCAACACTACACTACAATCAAATTCTAGTCCAGATAGTCAGGACAGCAGCTGCCTTCTCTGCTGTTCTGGTGGTCATAGTACGGACACGACTGACCATCGTACAAGACAGATGCACGATGCCTATTCACCCAGTTAGAAACAGCCACGCATCACTGACGGTCTGTGTAGGTGCCCCATCACACTGCCTCCATGCATGTTGAGCTACTTGCTGTCGTCGCCGCGTGGAATCCAATTCTGCTATGTTCTGTGGACTCTTTGGCATGTCTGGCTTCTTCTTGTTTTCGGTCTGTTTTTTTGTGTTTTTTTTTTCATTATTATAATTTCTTTCTTTCTTTCTTTCTTTCTTTCTTTCTGTTTGGTTCGTTTTGTTTCGAAAATCGATCCAGTCGATCTTTTCAGCTGGTGGAACGTAAACTATGTGAGCGCTGGTGGCACACACACACACACACACACACACACACACACACACACACACACACACACACACACACACACACAGAGTACTCAGCAAAGTGATTTGCATGTTTCAGAGCACCCACGTGTACTCACAGTCGTAGGCTGTTCTGTCTGTGTCTCCATGAATGTAGGGACACACACACACACACACACACACACACACATACACACACACACACACACACACACACACACACACACACACAGAGAGAGTACTCAGCAAAGTGATTTGCATGTTTCAGAGCACCCACGTGTACTCACAGTCGTAGGTTGTTCTGTCTGTGTCTCCATGAATGTAGGGACACACACACACACACACACACACACACACACACACACACACACACACACACACACACACACACACAGACAGAGAGAGAGAGAGAGAGGGGGAGTACTCAGCAAAGTGATTTGCATGTTTCAGAGCACCCACGTGTACTCACAGTCGTAGGTTGTTCTGTGTGTGTCTCCATGACTCTCTCCGAGTCTCTTTGTTTCTGGATTTTTTTTCTCCTGTCTGTGTCTATGTCCTTTGCCCTCTGTTTCTCTGTATCCCTCTACTTGTGTGTCTGTCGGTCTGTCTCTCTGCCTCTCTGTCTGACTGTCTGTTTCTCAGTCTCTTCTGTCTCCTGTCAAAACTATCCTGGTCTCCATTCCTTGGGCCACGGAGGTGGATTTGGGAAATGGGACAGGTGGGTGTGGGTGTGGTTTTGAGGGTGTTCAGGGTGTATACGTATGTGTGTGTGTGTGTGTGTGTGTGTGTAAGTGTGTGTGTGTATGTGTGTGTGTGTGTGTGTGTGTGCGCAAGTGTTTGTGTGTGTGTTTGTGGGTATGTGTGTGTGTGTAAGTGTGTGTGTGTATGTATGTGTGCGCGCAAGTGTTTGTGTGTGTGTGTGCTTGTGTTTGCGAGAGAGAGAGAGAGAGAGAGAGCAGTCAGGAACAGACATGGGGTAGACCCCCCCCCCCCCCCCCCACACACACACACAAAGAAAAAAAAAACAAGAAGAGTTCGCTGCACACGCTCCGAATAACGTCCAAAGTGACATGAAGAATCAGTTGGTTATCGTATGGGAGATACAACACAACTAATAGCCTGCCCGTGTTGTGAGGGGAAACGAGATGGTAGGGAGGGGGGCTAGGTAGGATAAGGTACAGCTTTTATATCGAGGGATCAGTGTTAGCACCCCGAATGGAGTTTGACTGCGATGACCAATGGGACAACAGTGCAGTGCACACACACACACACACGCGAGTGCGCGCGCGCACAAACACAAACGACAGACACACACACACACACACACACACACACACACACACACACACACACACACACACACACACACACACAACAATAACAACAACAACAACACAAACACACACATTCACACTCACACAACACACACACACATTCACACTCACACACACACACAATAACACACATACATACACACGCACACGCACACACACACACACACACACACACACAACGTGTTTGTTTTTAAGTTTTGGAACACAGAAACGTTTGCCAGAAGGCAAGAGTTGATAATAATTTGCCAGCGTATTTCCACACCTCCTCCCAGTCCCCACCAACTATCACTCACTCCTTTGCCCCTTGTCAGGTTCAGCAGAGCACACACTCACACACACACACACACACACACACACACGCATGCAGACATAACGTGCCAGCCTGCGTGACCCCATTCGCAATCTGTGCACGCTCAGTCCTGAAGGCTTGATTGCCTGTTTATCTGTCGCTTGCATGTGTCTGTTTGCGCATGTCGGCTTGCGTCACTTCCGTTAAAAGAGAAGGCCCGGATCATGGGCGGAAAATGAATTGGGCTTTGGCCGGCTGTGGCTGGGGTCCGTGGCTAAAGAAACTAACAAACAAATGAGCAAATCTGGGATAGCATGTCCAGAGAGAGAGACTGAGAGACGCAGTCGCAGATGGTTTAACTCTCTCCATACGAACGGCGAAAGAGACGAAGTTAACAGCGTTTCACCCCACTTACCATCATCAAAATATTGCAAGCGGAAGGCCCTTATACTGAGAGAGGTAAATGTTGACAAAGAATACCACAATTCTGACGACAGAAGCTAAAGGTTGGGTCATTCAGACACCCACTGGACATCCGAGGGGTCTGTGTAGAGGAGAAGAGAGGACTGGCCGTACTGAGTGAGTTAATCATTAATAAGGCCTCAGCCTAGTATGGATGGGAGGCGATAACAAAATGTGCAGATATCACCCAAAACTGGCAATTAGCATTCAACTGATTTTAGTTGTGGTAGGAGTCTGTGGCTAAAGAAACTAACAAACAAATGAGCAAATCAATGATAGAATGTCCACAGAGAGAGAGAGAGGGGAGAACGCGGGGGAGAACGAGAGCGAAAGAGACAGAGGGAGAACCAAACAAGAAGACACCTCCACCCACCCACCCACCCCCCAAGAAAAAAAAATTAAAGTAAAATAAAAATAGGGGGGTGGGGGTTATTACTTCTCATGTTTCCTTTATTTTCCCCACAATGCAGTCTTCATTAAACACACACACACACACACACACACACACGAGAATAACTGGGCAGGAAAAAAAAAACAAAAACCAACAACAACAAAAAAAGCGAGGGAGACCAGGCGTGTCTTTGCCCACCCACACTGATGCTACCTCACGATCATCTCGTGAAAAAAAAAAAAAAGCTGTTCAGGAAAATGAAACGGCCTCTGAAAATGGTCACCCAGGATAGTGAGAACCCTCTCCCAGTGCTGGGCGGGTCTCATAAGCAGCCATCACAGAAAATGAATGACGGGTGTTATGAAATTGAATGACCCCCCCCTGTGT
>NC_134878.1:8665294-8670294 GCF_041734735.1 Babylonia areolata | reverse complement strand
GTGCATGTGTGTGTGTGTGTGTGTGTGTGTGTCTGTGTGTGCAGTGTGTGCATGTGTGAGTATGCACAAGTTTTTATATTGATACGCACTTGTTTGTATCCTAATTTCTACTGTATCTGTGTTTGTGTATGATTTTCGATTTATGTTCGTATCTTGCTATGTACTATCCCCCCACCCCCACCCCCCTCCAATATTCCTTGTGACCCCGGTACACTTGGTAATAAAGACATAGTCTAATCTATGTATCCACACGAAGGGAGCTTAGGATCTAGCATGTCTGCACCATATTATATTGACCTGGGAGATCGGAAAAAATCTCTTCCCTTTACCCACCAGGCGCCATTACCGAGATTCGAACCCGGGACATTCAGATTAAAAATCCAATAGCTTTAAACCACTCGGCTTTTGCGCCCGTCCATTCATTCCCAATGTGTGGATGGATACGGTACCCACCCAATCAGTCCTGGCCAGGTGGGTTAAACCGCCCATGTCCCCCTGACTCTCAATTCAATGCCACGTGCTGCGTCACTCCCCCTCCCCCCCCCCCCGCCCCCCATCCCCCACCACATACACTCTGCCCAAATCCTGATATCAAATAGCAAGGGGGGAGAGAGAGGGGGAGGGAGGGAGAGTGGGTGCATTGTATTGTGTCGGTGCATTGAGTGAGGGGAGTGCCACTGCTGCCAGTTGGGATGTTTCGGATGGAATCACACGTGCGATTGTCACAGAGTTCAGTTCATCACAGAAGTCATGGGGTTTGCTGAGAGTTCATTACAGTACCGAGTGCGTTTGTTGGCAGTGGTGGTTGGGGGGGGGGGGGGGGGGGGGGGCGGGGGGGGAGTGTGGGGGGGGGGGGGGGGTGGAGGGTATGTGTTTGTTTTGGACCTTATTTGATGAGTACTGTCATGGTAGTGGTGGTGTTTTGGACCTTGTTTGATGAGTACTGTCATGGTAGTGGTGGTGTTTTGGACCTTGTTTGATGAGTACTGTCGTGGTAGTGGTGGTGTTTTGGACCTTGTTTGATGAGTACTGTCATGGTAGTGGTGGTGTTTTGGACCTTGTTTGAGGAGTACTGTGGTGGTAGTGGTGGTGTTTTGGACCTTGTTTGAGTAGTACTGTGGTGGTAGTGGTGGTGTTTTGGACCTTGTTTGAGGAGTACTGTGGTGGTAGTGGTGGTGTTTTGGACCTTGTTTGAGGAGTACTGTGGTGGTAGTGGTGGTGTTTTGGACCTTGTTTGAGGAGTACTGTCGTGGTAGTGGTGGTGTTCGCAGTGTTTATGTTTTTTTTTTTCTCTCTCTTCTTTTATGTCTTCTTCTTTCTTTTCTTTTTGTTGTTGATCGTGTTAATGCGCGAGCTACTGTTTTGGCAACTGTTTGTGGGTTGCTAGGATAGGGGTGATTACAAGAGGGGTGGTAATGGTAATTATGACGTGGCAGCAACAGACACAAGAATGAATAGGTTGTAAAGATTGGAAATATGTATCACCATCATCATCATCACTATGGCATCATCATCATCATCATCACTATGGCATCATCATCATCATCATCATCACTATGGCATCATCATCATCATCATCATCACTATAGCACCGTCATCACAATATCATCATCCCCGCCATTACCACTATCATCATCACCACCACCACCACTGTCATCATCGTCGTCCTCATCATCACCATCATTAATTATCATCATCATCATCACTATCATAATCGTCATCATCAAAAGAATAAGAATGATGATGGTGAGTATAACGATGATATTCACGCCAGCAGACTCTGCTGTTGATAAGGATGTGTGTCAATGTGTATGGGTCAGGACGCGTGTGTTTGTTGTGCGTGCATGCGTGTATGTACCGTGCGTAAGGACATGTGCATGTGTGTGTGCATGTGTGTGTGTGTGTGTGTGTGTGTGTGTGTGTGTGTGTGTGTGTGTGACAATGAACACAAAGAGACAGAGTAAATGACCAATTAACCTCAGTGTGATATATATATTGATAAATGATTAATATGTGTGTATATGATTATATATATATAAATGTGTGTGTGTGTGTGTGTGTGTGTGTGTGTGTGTGTGTGTGTATTTATCCCTTTATTAATAGATATATAACATACTACTAGCAGTAGTGATGGTAGTTGTAGTAATAGTAAAATCTTCTTCTCGTTCTCGTTCTTCTTCTTCTTCTTCTTATCATTATTATTATTATCTTGCTGTTATTGTTGTTCTTGCTGTAAGTATATATATATATAGCCTATGCCTATCACCAATATCAATAAATATCGAAATACTTTCAATATGAACAAAGAAGTAAGTCAGTAAATAAGTACATGAACACAAGAGTACACACCACACGACCTGCCCACCCTGGACATGCCTGGCCACTCGTTTCCCAGTTGTCAAGGAAACGGCTGGCTAGGCGACACCTGGCGGAGAGCACAAAAACCCTGATCTGCTGTGGAAGGGGAAATAATCACCGTCAACAGGATATGACAAAGGACAGTCATCAGAGATGGATTCTCCCACAGAAACACTGCCGTACCAGCAGCAAGTTAGGGAAGTTATGATGTGTGTGTGTGCGTGTGTGGTGCGTGTGTGTGTGTGTGTGGAAAGATAGACAGGATTTCACCCCACCCATTGCATATACATGTTGTGGACAAGATCTTTGTTTGAAATAGAAATGTGATACCATGATACTATCACCGTATAAACAACCACAACGGAAATGTGTTGACAAACCCATTCCCCCCCCCCCCCCCCCCCCCCCCCCCCCCCCCCCCCCCCCCCCCCCCCCACAATGTCGCTGTGACAGCAGAAGCTGACTTGACTTCGCCTTCTTGTTTCTGGTTCCGCGACAATTGAAAATCTTTGCACGACGAACAAGTTGAACTTTCGCGCCACTTATCTGTTGTCCGTTCTTTTTTTTTTCTTCTTTTTTTTAAATACTCTTTCGGTTCTTTAACTTTCATGGATTCATGGGCACTTTCAGTTTCAGCGGACAGAGTCGCCATGTTGCCTTATCCGGACGTCCCAAGGTGAAGGGACTGAACTTTTCACTGACTTCCGGTTTTCTAACGAACAAGGTCTATAGGCCTACGAACGAAACTGTACTATCTTCTCTTTTTTTTTCTTTTTTTTTTTAACAGAGCTGCGCCTTAGTTGCGCCAAGCTTCCCAAAATCTTGTTTATGGCTAGAAAGAAATTGTTCCCGATTATGACAAAACAGTTCAGCGATAACTGTGCACCAAAGAAAGCACCTGTTGTGGCTAATTGTTTTCTGTTTTGCTGTTTTGGTTTGGTTTTTCAAGATGGGACGCGCTTTGTAATGCGGTTATTTGATGTCCAAAGACCTTTATTGTATTTTGTTGTATTGTGTTTGTTTTCGTATATACATTTTTACATATACTTGTTTTATTATCGAAGAGGATGACGCGGCGATAGCCTTGAGATGGCCTTAGTGGTCGGCGAGGCTCTAAGCACCATAATTTCATAATTTCATCGAAGAGGATTTGTTCTGCGGAATTTACCGGGAACAATCCTATTGTTGACGGTCTAAGCGCCGTAGTCAATCGCCTTCTGAGTAGGAATAGTGGTTTTTCCTTAACACCCGAAAGGCTGGTAGCAAACGGGTGTCTTGGCTCGAGGGGGTGGGGGGGGGGGGGAGGGGGGATAGTGAGGGATGGGGAACAGGGAGGGGATGTGGTGGGGTAGACATTGTGGACGTTGGGGTGCGGGCCTGGGTGTGGAGCCTGGGTAAATCAAGTCACGGCGCTTTTGAAGTAGTTCATCAAACAAGTGGGCAAGACTCGATGATGATGATGATGATGATGTTGATGATGACGAGGTGGGGTAGCGATGAAAGTAATAATTACGACAACAATGCCAACGACGTGTTGAGCTCAGCGTCAATGGCCTTTTCACTCGTGCCCCCACGTTCGATGGAGTGAGTAAGTCAGTCAGTCAGTAAGCAATACAAGCGGTCGGACCAGCGGTAGCAGAACCGACCATCAGAAGCAACTGACTCCCTGACGGCCCAGAAAGCAAACAGCGCGCGCCGAGGCTAGGAACAGGACTCTCCCATAATGCAGCGGTCACGCGCCATGACCCCCGGGACCAGCGAACTGACAGGATGAGTAGGTAGGAGAGAGGGGAGGAAGGGTGCCGAGGGGACGAGGGAGGGGGGATGTGGGGGTAGGGGGGGGGGGGAGAAGAATGATATGATTAACGCTGGGTGCAGAAACGTCTCTTGGGGAACGGGTGTACGTACGTACCCAGGCTGTGTTACTTTGTTGAACTGACGGGAGGTTCTGCTTGGAGTGGGGGTGGGGTGGGAGTGGGGGTGGGGTGGGATCGTGAGCTTTCATATGGGTCAGTGGGGGGTGGGGGGGAGATGTGTGTGTTTGTGTGTGTGTGTTTGTGTGTGTGTGTTTGTTTGTTTGTGTGTGTGTGCGTGTGTGTGTGTGAATGTATCTGTATGGTGTGCATGTAGTGTGTGTGTGTGTGTAGTGTAATGTAGCGTAGTGTGTGTGCGTGTGAGTGAGTGTGTGTGTGTGTGTGTGTGTATGTATCCTTTTGTAAGCACCATGTTATTACCGGGCTATTGAAGTCAGTCGTGACAGAGGGGGTCTGCTGTGTTTGCCAAGTTAATGAACGATCGAGATTCCTGACCCAGTTCATCACTGCTCTTTAAAAGAGATGACATGTTTGTTTACTCATCATAGCGGTCAGTCAATTAATGCATCATCACCTGACTTTGTCGTTAACGACGTTCTATTGTTGTGATTTCTTTTTTTTTTTCTTTTTTTAATCTGATTTTTGTTTTGTTTCATCAATTAATTGGAAGAAGAAAGGAAAGAATGAACGATTGTAGAGTCGGTGTATATTCAGGCTTTGTTGATGAAATTATACTGTCATGGTTTTTTGTTGTTGTTTTTTTTCGGGGGTGGGGGTGGGGGGGGGGGTTGGGGGGAGGGGGGTTAAACACTGATTCGGTTGTCTGTG
>NC_134878.1:8657794-8662794 GCF_041734735.1 Babylonia areolata | reverse complement strand
CTTTCTGTCGCCATATCTTTTGGATGTATGTGTCTCTTTCTCTGTAAGTGTCTGTCTGTCTGTCTGTCTGTCTGTACCAGCGTCTGTCTTTCTGTATCCATTTTTCTTTCTCTATCTGTTTCTGTTTCTGTGTGTGTCTGTCTGTCATCTGTATGTCTGTCTATCTGTCTGTGTCAAGACCTATCTTTCTGTCTCCATCCCTCTTTCTTTCTGTGTTTCTGTTTCTGTATACATGTGTCTGTTTGTATGTCTGTGCCAATGTCTGTCTCTCTGTGTTTCTGTTTCTGTATATATGTGTCTGTCTGTATGTCTGTGCCAATGTCTGTCTCTCTGTGTTCCTGTTTCTGTATATATGTGTCTGTTTGTATGTCTGTGCCAATGTCTGTCTCTCTGTGTTTCTGTTTCTGTATATATGTGTCTGTTTGTATGTCTGTGCCAATGTCTGTCTCTCTGTGTTTCTGTTTCTGTATATATGTGCCTGTTTGTATGTCTGTGCCAATGTCTGTCTCTCTGTGTTTCTGTTTCTGTATATATGTGCCTGTTTGTATGTCTGTGCCAATGTCTGTCTCTCTGTGTTTCTGTTTCTGTATATATGTGCCTGTTTGTATGTCTGTGCCAATGTCTGTCTCTCTGTGTTTCTGTTTCTGTATATATGTGTCTGTTTGTATGTCTGTGGCAATGTCTGTCTCTCTGTGTTTCTGTTTCTGTATATATGTGTCTGTTTGTATGTCTGTGCCAATGTCTGTCTCTCTGTGTTTCTGTTTCTGTATATATGTGTCTGTTTGTATGTCTGTGCCAATGTCTGTCTCTCTGTGTTTCTGTTTCTGTATATATGTGTCTGTTTGTATGTCTGTGCCAATGTCTGTCAGTGCTTCTCTTTCTGTCACTGTTTCTCTTTCTGTCTCTGTTTCTCTTTCTGTCACTGTTTCTCTTTCTGTCACTGTTTCTCTTTCTGTCAGTGTTACTCTTTCTGTCACTGTTTCTCTTTCTGTCACTGTTTCTCTTTCTGTCAGTGTTTCTCTTTCTGTCTCTGTTTCTCTTTCTGTCAGTGTTTCTCTTTCTGTCTCTGTTTCTCTTTCTGTCAGTGTTACTCTTTCTGTCACTGTTTCTCTTTCTGTCTCTGTTTCTCTTTCTGTCTCTGTTTCTCTTTCTGTGAGTGTTACTCTTTCTGTCAGTGTTACTCTTTCTGTCAGTGTTTCTCTTTCTGTCTCTTGTTTCTCTTTCTGTCACTGTTTCTCTTTCTCTGTCACTGTTTCTCTTTCTCTGTCAGTGTTTCTCTTTCTCTGTCAGTGTTTCTCTTGCTGTCAGTGTTACTCTGTCTGTCACTGTTTCTCTTTCTGTCACTGTTTCTCTTTCTGTCAGTGTTTCTCTTTCTGTCAGTGTTTCTCTCTCTGTCTCTGTTTCTCTTTCTGTCACTGTTTCTCTTTCTGTGTCTGTTTCTCTTTATGTCTCTGTTTCTCTTTCTGTCAGTGTTACTCTGTCTGTCAGTGTTTCTCTTTCTGTGTCTGTTTCTCTTTCTGTGTCTGTTTCTCTTTCTGTCAGTGTTTCTCTTTTTCTGTCAGTGTTTCTCTTTTTCTGTCAGTGTTTCTCTTTCTGTCAGTGTTTCTCTTTCTGTCAGTGTTACTCTTTCTGTCAGTGTTTCTCTCTCTGTCTCTGTTTCTCTTTCTGTCACTGTTTCTCTTTATGTGTCTGTTTCTCTTTATGTCTCTGTTTCTCTTTCTGTCAGTGTTACTCTGTCTGTCAGTGTCTCTTTCTGTCGGTGTTTATCTTGCTGTCAGTGTTTCTCTTTTTCTGTCTCTGTTTCTCTTTCTGTGAGTGTTACTCTTTCTGTCAGTGTTTCTCTTTCTGTCTCTGTTTCTCTTTCTGTCAGTGTTTCTCTTTCTGTCAGTGTTTCTCTTTCTGTCTCTGTTTCTCTTTCTGTCTCTGTTTCTCTTTCTGTCTCTGTTTCTCTTTCTGTCAGTGTTACTCTGTCTGTCAGTGTTTCTCTTTCTGTGTCTGTTTGTCTTTCTGTCAGTGTTTCTCTTTCTGTCAGTGTTACTCTGTCTGTCAGTGTTTCTCTTTCTGTCAGTGTTTCTCTTTCTGTCTCCGTTTCTCTTTCTGTCACTTTTTCTCTTTCTGTCAGTGTTTCTCTTTCTGTCAGTGTTACTCTTTCTGTCTCTGTTTCTCTTTCTGTCAGTGTTTCTCTTTCTGTCAGTGTTACTCTTTCTGTCAGTGTTTCTCTTTTTCTGTCAGTGTTTCTCTTTCTGTCTCTGTTTCTCTTTCTGTCAGTGTTTCTCTTTCTGTCTCTGTTTCTCTTTCTGTCAGTGTTTCTCTTTCTGTCTCTGTCTCTGTTTCTCTTTCTGTCTCTGTTTCTCTTTCTGTCACTGTTTCTCTTTCTGTCTCTGTTTCTCTTTCTGTCTCTGTTTCTCTTTCTGTCACTATCTTTCATTTGTCCGTCTCGGTTTCTCTCTGTGTTTCTCCTCTCTTGTCTATGGGCCAGTCTGTCTGTCTGTCTGTCGGTCTGTCAGTCTGTCTGTCTCTCTCGCTCTCTCTCTCCTTCTCTCTCTCTCTCTATCTCTCTCTTCCTC
Source organism: Babylonia areolata (assembly GCF_041734735.1). Classification (NCBI taxonomy): domain Eukaryota; kingdom Metazoa; phylum Mollusca; class Gastropoda; order Neogastropoda; family Buccinidae; genus Babylonia; species Babylonia areolata. Next base: position 8,660,227 of record NC_134878.1, on the reverse strand, counting down.
CCCCCCCCTCTCTCTCTCTCCCCCACCCTCCCTGTCTGTCTCTCTTTCTTTTTTTCTCTCTCTCTCTGTCTGTCTCTCTAGAGCTGTACAGCTAATGACATTAAACAGCTCAGTGCTCAGTGTTCAGTTCTGTTCGTTCTTTAGTTTAACGTCTTTTCACTGTAAGTGATATCAGACGAGGGAAGGAAAAAAATCGAGTGGGATGAGGGGGTGGGGGCCGGGGGTGTGTGGGGGGGGGGAGAATTACTGTGTACGCATACGAGTAAGTGAAAGTGTGTGTGTGTGTGTGTGTGTGTGTGTGTGTGTGTGTGTGTGTGTTCAGTTCTGTCGGTCTGTCTGTCTCTCCACCAGGTTTTCACTGATTACACACACACTCTATCACCCTCTCTGCCTTTGTCTGTCTCTTTCTTTCACCGTCTCTGTCCGTTTGTCTTTTGATCTCTCACGCTGCTGTCTGTCTGTCTGTCTGTCTGTCTGTTTTCTTTGTCCCTCTGTGCTCTCTCCAGCCAGCCCTTTCTCACGTCCCTGTCGCTAAATTGATTAATTAATTAATTATTGATGGATGTTTGTGTTTTTTGTTGATGATATGAAACGATGGCATGTATGTTGTTCACCACTATGCTGTTCAGGAATGGCAGTTCGCTTCATCAGTGATTCATCCATATCGCTCATCTCTCTCCCTCCCTCCCCCCCTTTCCCCCCTTCTCTCTCTCTCTCTCTCTCTCTCTCTCTCCTTGTGCAGTAGTAGTGTTACAGTGAGGATAGTAAACGGATGTGTAACGTACCCCAGCGCACAAGTTTCAAGTTTTAATTATCCTTTCACTCCTATTAGAGTATGGAGGATTACTACAAAATAATGTTTTCATGCCTAGAGCAAACATTTCCAAATATACAACAATGTCACATAAAAGTTGAGAAAACACAAATGTCTTTTAACGCCAGAATTGTAGCGAGGCAACATTTGCAAATTTAATCATCTTACTTACAGGTAAAATGCCTCCTTTGAGCATATTGCAAAAATTGAAAACCGATTTTGGAGACACGTATTTTTTGAGGAACATAACTATTTCGCAACTGATCACAATTGGGACATTCCAATATAAAATGGAACTCATCCCCAATCACAGACATGTTAGAAACTTTACAAAGCCATAATTCTCGTGGTATGCCTTTGTGTCTCCCTGTTTCTATTTCCATCTTGTGATTACTACTTCGAAATTTGAATAAGCTAATAACGAATTATCAGGTAATTGAGTTATGTATTTTTCTCAACCAAATTCACTTTTGAAATTTCAATAAAACAAACATTTATTACTTGCCTCTAGAGCCTATCTCCATAGATTTTGAAAACTATCTCTCAAACCAATGTTGACATTCTTGCAGAAAGATTCCCTCTCTAAGAAGGATTGAGCATCCCAAACACAGTCATACCCCTTTTCTGTTAAAACTTGTCTGATATAGTTCATCCATTTTGAAGAGTAAATACCATTTCGATATAAATCAAGCAATATGAAATATATTTTCCCATAATATTTTTCTGTGTTTGATATCACTAAGCTAGTCCAAAATCGAACCAATCCCATTTTCATTTATACACTAATTGGATAAATAGCAGTTTCTCCATAAATAATTTGGGTCATAGTATTCCTGTTCAGTCTGAACAAGCGTTTCAAAATTTTCAGTTATAATTTTTCAAGTATAATTATCTACATTTTCATAATCCCATATTTCCGCACCATACAACAATACAACAACAACAATACACCACACACACACACACACACACACACACACACACACACACACACACACACACACACACACACACGCACGCATACACATTCGCGCGCGCGCACACAAACACACACATACAGACGCGCGTGCATGCACACACCCACACTAACTCATACGCACACGCATATCACAAGCACACACACACGCGTAGTTTGTTGAGTTTAGCTCACACTTGTCGCTCTACTGTTGTTGTTTGCCCCCCCCCCCCCCACCCCTGACACCCCCTCCTTCCCCGAATCCGTTTAGTTTCATTTAATTTTACTTGGTTACAGAACTTTCATGTCACAATTTTCAGATTTTTATTTTTTTTTAACCGCGGTCAAACTCCTCTCAGTCCAAAGTTGCCCTGATTCGATCTAACCATGTTAGTCGGAAAAAAGCTTTGTCTGTCTGTGTCTGTCTTGAAGAATTAATGCACAGAGTGCGTGAAAGTAACTGTCAATAACAATAAACATTCCTCATCGTAACCTTTTTTCAGCAAGGTTCACTGCTCTGTCATTCCATATTCTACAACTCTACACTGCAAAGTGACGGAGGAACTTTACAGAAAATAAATTCCGACACCTCGAGACATTATTTAAGAATCTGAGTGATGTACTTTTTCAATGTTTTTTCTCTACACCACTAGGCCTACATTTT
>NC_134878.1:8642794-8650294 GCF_041734735.1 Babylonia areolata | reverse complement strand
GTCAGTGTGTGTATATGTGTGCGTACATTTGTACTGTGTATGTGTATGTGCGTGTGTACTACCGTTAATATTATGAAACCCTCAAAGTCAGTAGTACATATGTGTTTTTTTTTCTTTCTTTGTGTGTGTGTGTGTGTGTGTGTGTGTGTGTGTGTGTGTGTGTGTGCGTGTGTGTAATTGTCTGTCTTTCTGTCTTTACCATCACAGAGTGGTCCATCTTTGTGAAACCCTCAAGGTCAATATATATATGTGTTTGTCGGTCTGTGCGTCTGTCTGTCTGCCTGAACCACTCCCAACAACATCTGCCTGTGTGTGGAGCCTTTTAGGCACTCAGTCTTTGAGGCTGTTTATCTGTGTGTGTGTGTGTGTGTGTGTGTGTGTGTGTGTGTGTGTGTGTGTGTGTGTGTGTGTGTGTGCGCGCGCGCCTGTTGTAGTGCCTGTGCTCTAATGTGTTTCAATTGGCTGGTCAGCGAGTCTGTCTCTAATGTCCGGTACTCACGACATGGAGAAAGGTTTTGTTCATCACTCTTTCGTTCGTCATTGCTGCTTGAACTGTGACAAGAGGATAGGTGCGCTGTATGGGTAGCAATTTGTGCGGTCATCAGTGGTCTGGACGGTTAAACTGTGACTCAGACAGCGGTTTTTTTTATTTATTTGTTTAGTTATTTATCTATATATTTATCTATCTTTTTGTTTGTTTATTTATTATGCATTTCTAGAATGTTTTCATTTCATTGGTTGCTGTGTTCGAGAGACGAGACAGAAGTGTCTCTGAAAGGTCCCCTACACATCCATGCCCCCCCCCCTACACACACACACACACACACACACACACACACACACACACACACACACACACACACACACACACACACACACACACGCCTACCTTCCTCCCACCGTCATCCCCGGTAGCAACGTGCGAGTTAAGCAACAGGTAAAGCAACAGTTTAACCCCTCGGTTGCTGCTCTGACAAGTATGCTCGTCAGTGAATAGGGAGTGTGTGTGGAGGGGGTTTGGGAGTGGGGAGGGGCGGGTGTGTGTGTGTGTGTGGGGGGGGGGGTGTCTCACCTCACTGAGACAAGACTGAGAGAGAGAGAGCTTACAGGTCAGGACGTCACTGGTCACCATTTTGTAGGCCTATGTTATCTGGAGTGATGGCCCAGAGGTAACGCGTCCGCATAGGAAGCGAGAGAATTTGAGCGAGCTGGTGGTTCCAGTCCCTACACAATCACCAGTATTTGCTCCCCCCCCTCCACTAGACCTTGAGTGGTGGTCTGGACGCTAGTCATTCGGATGAGACAAACCGAGGTCCCCGTGTGCAGCATGAATTTAGTGTAAAAGTAAAAGAACCCACGGCAACAAAAGAGTTGTCTTGGGCAAAATTCTGTGGAAAAATCCACTTCCATAGGAGAACAAATATGAAAATTGTAGCCATTCGGTGACCTAGAAAGAAGAGAAAAATGGAAACGTGCATGCGCATGCGGTTCTCGCTGGAAATAAGCGGGGAATCTCCTGGAAAATCAGACGAAAGTGGGTCTGCACAAATCCCACCTGTGTTGTCATCTGGTTGGAATACACTCTTATTTATTTATTTATGTGTTTATTTATTAAGACTTCTTGCTATAGCGCATATTCTTGAAGCTCTGTGCGCTTTACAATAGCACTAAAAAAAAAACGAACAAAAAACAACATTCACTCAAACATCCCCACACAAACATATGCATATAATTTGAAACATAGGTGAGAGAGAACAATTAAAATAGGTCATGTCAGTTGATTAAATCAAGAAATGCAACTCTTACATCAGTCACCCATCGCTCGAGTCTCCTGTTTGTCTGTTTTCACCCCCGGCCCCCCCCCTCCCCGCCTCAACCCGCCCCCCCCCCCCACCCCCCACACACACACACCCCACCCTCCTTGCCCTCTGTCCTCTGTCTGTCTGCTTGTCTGTCTGTGTCCCTCAGTCTGTTCCTTTCCATCTTGTCCTGTGTCATTGACTTCTCCACCCCACCTCACGGCCATTTCTCCCCCCCAGCCCTGGGTCCCTTAATTAATTAATTATTGTCTGTCTCCACCTCCTCCACCTCCACTACCTCCACCACCTCCACATCCTCCACCACCTCCACTTCCATCACCGCCACCTCCACCTCCTCCACCTCCACCTCCACTACCTCCACCACCATCACCTCCACCACCACCTCCACCTCCACCTCCACTACCTCCACCACCTCCACCTCCACCACCTCCACCACCTCCACCACCTCCACCACCACCACCACCTCCACCTCCGCCACCTCCACCTCCACCACCACCACCACCACCTCCACCTCCACCACCACCACCACCACCTCCACCTCCACCACCACCACCGCCACCTCCACCTCCACTTCCACCACCACCACCACCACCACCACCACCACCTCATATCCCCAGGCTCCTTTCATATCCCTCTCCCCTGTCTGTCTTCATCTCTCTCTCTCTCTTCTTCTCTTTTCAATTTCTTCTCTTCTGTCTTTTAATTTATCCTCCCCCCCCCCCCCCCCCCCGCCTGGTCTGCTTCTCTTTCTGTCTTCGCCTCTTTTTGATTAATTCATTCTCACCCCCTGCCCCCCCTGTCTGTCTGCTTTTCTCTCTCTCTCTCTCTCTCTCTCTCTCTCTCTCTCTCTCTCTTATCCTATTTTTAATTTCTTCTCTTCTGTCTTTTAATTAATTCCCCTCCCCCTGTCTGTCTCCATCTCTCTCTCTCTCTTCTCCTCTTTTCAATTTCTTCTCTTCTGTCTTTTAATTAATTCTCACCCCCCTGCCCCCAGTCTGTCTGCATCTCTCTCTCTCTCTCTCTCTCTCTCTCTCTCTCTCTCTCTCTCTCTCTCTCCCTCTCTCTTCATCTCTTTTCAATTTCTTCTCTTCTGTCTTAATTAATTCCCACCCCCCTGCCCCCTGTCTGTCTGCATCTCTCTCTCTCTCTCTCTCTCTTGTTAATTTCTTCTTTTCTGTCTTTTAATTAATTCCCACCCCCCGCCCGTCTGTCTGTCTGTCTGCATCTCTGTGTCTTTCTGTCTGTCCCTCTTTGTCTTCTCCTCTGTCTTGGATTATTTCCCCCCCCCCTCCCCTCCTCCCCCCACCCCCATGTCTCGCCGTCTTTCTGACTGCCTGTCTGTCTGTCTGTATTTTTTCCTCCCTGTCTACTCTTCTGTCTTTAATGAATTTCCACCCCCACACCCCCCATGCCTCTCTGTCTGTCTGCATGTCTGTCGGTTTGTATTTGTTCCTTCCTCTCTGTCTTTTCTTCTGTCTTTAATGAATTCCCACCCCCCCACCCCCCATGCCTCTGTCTGTCTGCATGTCTGTCGGTTTGTATTTGTTCCTTCATCTCTGTCTTTTCTGCTGTCTTTAATGAATTCCCACCCACCCCCGCCCCCCGCCACATGCCTCTCTATCTGCTTGTCTGTCTGCTTGCCATTCTGTCTGTATTTGTTCCTCTGTGTTTTCTCTTCCTTCCGTCTTTAATTAATTCCCATCCCCACCCCCCATGCCTCTGTCTGTCTGTTACTCTGTCTGTCTGTCTGTACCTCCCTGTCTTCTCGTCTTTCAATTAATTCCCACCCCCACCCCCCATGCCTCTGTCTGTCTGTTACTCTGTCTGTCTGTACCTCCCTGTCTTCTCGTCTTTCAATTAATTCCCACCCCCACCCCTCATGCCTCTGTCTGTCTGTTACTCTGTCTGTCTGTCTGTACCTCCCTGTCTTCTCGTCTTTCAATTAATTCCCACCCCCACCCCTCATGCCTCTGTCTGTCTGTTACTCGGTCTGTCTGTCTGTACCTCCCTGTCTTTTCGTCTTTCAATTAATTCCCACCCCCAATCCCTCATGCCTCTGTCTGTCTGTTACTCTGTCTGTCTGTCTGTACCTCCCTGTTTTCTCGTCCGTCTTCAATTAATTCCCAACCCCAATCCCTATGCCCCTCTGTCTGTCTGTCTGTCTGTATGTATGTGTTCATCCTTGTCTTTTCTTCTGTCTTTAATGAATTCCCACCCCCACCCCCACCCCCCATGCCACTCTGTCTGTCTCTGTTCCCCACCCACCCACCTCTCTCTGTCTGTCTGTCTGTCTGTCTGTCTGCATCTCTCTGTCTGTCTGTCGGTCTCTCCCTCTTCCTCCGTCTATTCATCTGTGCAGCTCTACCTCTCTCCCTCTTTTCTCTCTCACTATCTCTCTCTTCCACACAAACTCTTTTTCTTTTTTTTCTTTTCTTTTTTTTATATTATCTGTTCTCTGTTGCATCCGTCTTTCTCGCATCTGAAACCAGTGAACTGACATACCCTCCTCACCACCCCCACCCCCCAACACACACACACACACACACACTCTCCCCCTACAACATACATACACTACCCTCATTTAACACGCTGAATAAAACCTCCCCCACCCCCACCTCCTCATCCCCCTCCATCCCCCTCCATCCCCCAATACTTACACTGTATCCTCCTCATCCCCCTTCCCACCCTCCCTTCTTTCCACCCCCCCCCCCCCCCACACACACACACACGCACACACCCTCACATTCACACCCACTGAAGAGTACAAACCGTCTCTCTGACCCAGCCACTGAGACAGTGATTTGAGAGACGGAGGGTGGAGGGAGGGGAAGGCGTGAGGAGAAGGGATTAAGTGGAGAGAGAGGGGGTGTGGGAAGAAGGATTCCTGTTGGGGGGCGGGGGGGGGGGGGACGGGGGGGGGGTGATGTAGGGTGGACTTGGAGGTGGTGGTAGGTGGTTGTGATGGGTCGGGCGGAGGGGTGGGGGTGCGGTGTGGGGGGCGGGGGTGGGGGGTGGGGTGAGGAAGAGGTGAGGGTGAGGGAAGGGGAGGTTGCAGTTGAGAAAGGAAAGCACACCCGGCGGGCGTCTGCGAACAAATTTGCCTCTGGCGGGCGAGGTTCGATTTTTATCACTTTTTTTTTTTTTTTTTTTTTTTTTTTTTTTTTGCTTGAGGGAAAGAGAGGGAGGAAGGGAGGGAGAGAGAGAAAGGGAGGGAGAGAGAGGGGGAGGGAGAGAGAGAGAGAGGGAGGGAAATAAACATGGATAATATTTCTTTGGAATAAATTCAACTGGAAGGGAGGGAGGGAGAGAGAGAGAAAGAGAGGGAGGGAGGGAAGGAGAGAGAGGGAGGGAGGGAGGGGGGAGACAGAGAGAGAGAGAGGGGGCGGGAGGGAGGGAGAGAGAGGGAGGGAGGGGAGAGAGAGAGGGAGGGAGGGAAGGAGAGAGAGGGATGGAGAGAGAGAGAGAGTGTGTGTGTGTGTGAGAGAGAGAGAGAGAGAGTGTGTGTGTGTGTGTCTGACACGCTCACTCACACGATTCACTAATTCAAGGCCTGCAGCCCCATATGATTGCGGGGGGTGGGGGGGGCCTTGGGAGGGGGGGGGGGGTAACAGAATCTAACTTGGGTCACTATGACTATGTATGTAAACACGACCAGCATAACCAATCACCGCAACACTTAGGGTACAAGTGTCTCGCTCAGCTGAAGGGCTATAGATAGATAGATAGATAGATAGAGAAATGGATCGATAGATCGATCGATCAATACAGAGCTAAACTGCGCCTAGTATGTTCATCATTCGGTGACATCAATAAACATAGTGGAAATAGACATGGATAATATTTCTTTGGAATAAAGTTAACTGGAAGGAGTGTAAGTGACAGGGCATTTCAAAACAAAACGAAATTCACCCTCTCTGGATTCCTTGCACAGACGGTTCTAAATGGTTCTGAATGATTGTTCAGGTTCAGAATATTATAAGGGTATTTCTCGATCAAAAATGACAATTCTGAATATTGTTGGAGTGAACCACTGTGGCGATTCTTGTTACACGAGATGTATAACTGTATGATTAAGATTTTAAATCATAAACTTACTTACCTACAATCTTATCAGTCTTGCGGAACATGTGTACACATCTTATTTCGTCGCATACTCGATTGATACTCCCGTGCTTACTCAAACGTTTTTACAAAGTTATTCGCACACTTGAAACCCAATGTCTCTTGCCCATTAGGTCTAGATTATACAACTTATTATAAGATTTAGCCTACCTGGCACTCGATGATTGAATGTGTATTTTCAGTAACTGTAACTAGTAACGAATGCATCCAACAGCTGAATTAATATTAGTATCTCCATAAACTAAACCCATAATCATTCGGTGTTCCCATTTCAACACTTACCACCACCACCCCTACCCCCACCCCTCAAAAACATTTTTTTAATCCCAAATATGTGTACAGATTCATGCGTTACAGACTTGTAACAATGCAAATCTGAATTTCTGAAAATTTCCCGACTGACAGCTACGAAACTCGAGCGAGCTTTGAGCGAGGTTAGAACAGAATTCCAAGATAGTTGTAAACATTAACGACTGGCATTGTTATGCCATCATAAACCTGTTTTTTTTTTTTCCATGCTGCCAATGAACCATTGCCTGAAGACTTTTTTTTCTTCAATCCAAACACATCCTAGGAACCTAATACCATTTAATATTAAAAACCTAACAAATTCCAACGCATTCAACACCTTAGTAAATCAAGACAGGCACAGACACACACACACACACACACACACACACACACACACACACACACACACACACACACACACACAGATTCATTATTTTGCAGCGGTGGAGATATTAGTATACTGGCTAACTTATATACCCAGAACTGTTTGAAGATACAGACACACAGTCACGCGCAGGCTTTCAGCACGATTCAAGACAAGACGACACGACACGACACGACACGACACGACACGACACAACCCACCCAAATCATTTTGTCGCAAAGAGTTCGATAAGTAGAACTTAGTAAAAAAAAGTTTCATTCAAGGGGTGTGTGTGTGTGTGTGTGTGTGTGTGTGTGTGTGTGTGTGTGTGTGTGTGTGTGTGTGTGTGTGTGTGTGTGTGAGTGTGTGTGTGTGTGTGTGTGTGTGAGTGTGTGTGTGTGTGTGTGTGTGAGTGTGTGTGTGTGTGTGTGTGTGTGTGTGTGTGTGTGTGTGTGTGTGTGTGTGTGAGTGTGTGTGTGTGTGTGTGTGTGTGTGTGTGTGTGTGTGTGTGTGTGTTGAGGCTGGAGTTACCAGTCTGACAGATGCAGTTTGATATCCTCATATAAAATGGCAAAAGCAAAACAACAAAGAACACACAAAGAAGAAAAAAAAAGCAACAAAATAAAACAAAAACCATCAAAATGAATAAATTATTTCGAATCGGCACACGGCAGACTACAGGGTTCACAAAAAGTTAAGGATCAGTTGCGCAGTTTTCGTCTCAGAGGCAAGGTGATATAATGCTGAATTTCAGGCACACAAAGGTGCATGCAGCATGTATAATAAGGACCACGTATAACTGAAGGTGCTTTCTTGCATGTGCACTTCCACACACACACACACACACAGACACACACACACACACACACACACACACACACACACACACACACACACACACAC